>NC_021166.2:23692878-23731463 GCF_000331145.2 Cicer arietinum
AATCATAGTCATTAGTGCGTTTTCTTTGCAGGAACATTGGAAATAAAAACATGCATATATATATATATATATATATATATATATATATATATTAGTTTAATCAAAGTTGTGTTTAACAAAAATGATTTACATTTTATTTTAATGAAGTCTTTTTTGAAGGAGCAACTGACTCATTTTTTTTTTTTTTTTTTTTTAAATAGTAAAGTCGTTTGACATAATTAAGACATTTCACTTGCCTTAAACATTGAAATTAACACATTCATTCTTTATAGAGAGAATTGTTTCTATTATGTGCCTCATTTCAATAATAACTACATTATTTTTATAGAGTTACATCATCTCGTTATATATTATATTTATATTTGGTCTACTCTTAATATGTCTTCACATACTACCATTAGATCTAGTGGTTGGACTTGAATACGATGATCGATATTCTTCATTTTAAAGAGGATGAAACTCATGCCTATAATTTTTGTTGATATAGTCTAATGTGTAAACTTTGTCGATGTAGAACTAAAGGATACAAATTGGACTAGAAATCCGCTACCTATACAAATTTGGTCGATTCAAAGTTAAAAACCTCTTCCTATAACTGAAGATTTTATATGTCATTATATTACTTATGGTGCAGAAATCCTAATTCTACCAAATATTAATTTCAACGGAAGCATTTAAACTTATTCTTAGTAGTCATGCATAAGATCAACTTGGTTGCTATGTTAGCAGGATTCTCTATGCCAAACATTTGCTATGTTATTAGGAGGTCACTTGATATGTTGGTGCCAATTTCACACTAGAAAGGGGCAACTAAATTACTTTTACTTGGTGGATTGGTAAGGGTTTTTATCAAATTTTTAATTGTGTCATTGTGTGTCTTCATGCTTCATCATCTTCCTTAAGTGTAGAGTTAAAAGAAGAATCAAATTTTAAGTTGACCAAGTTTGTAAACATTATTTTGTACTATTTGATAGAAAAAGGTATTGTGAATAAGAATTTGATAGAAATTGTTGCACCTAGAATATTTAGGAATGTAGCATATACAAAAGAGTAGACATTAAATTATTTTGAATGGCTATAGTTTGTTTTATCACTGTAACACATTAAATAAAAAGTCCAAGTTGTTTTCTCAATTTCCCTGCCAATAATAAAAAACAATACAAAATATTTTAAACACGTATCTTATTTTATTAATATTTTAAAATAGTCTTTGTTTCTATCAAATGTTTATCAGTTAGGTCTACCTGTTGCAACACTTCGGACAGCTCCTAACAACGAATCGAGGTCTCACATGAGAAAAATAGATAGACAATATCCTCAATACCCACCTCACAAGATAAATGTTAGATTGAAACATCTACAACTTTTTTTTACTATTCCACAGCTCGCTAGCAAAGACATTACGACAAGCATTTCATATTAAATTCTAAACTTTAAAGAGAGCAAAATTTTATTGCAATCACCTTCAATAATGCTAGAACACTAATAGACACGTTATTAAATGTCAGTATCTTTAGATTTTGTTAGCAATGTATTAACATTAATTAATAACATATAAACCTTAAGTTCTCCGCTTTTTCTCTACTCTTTTTTTAAGTTCTTTTTACAGAAGATAATTTTTTTTGGAACATTGAATATGAAATATTGATCGATTCATTTGATCATTTTACATGTATTATCAAGTATTGATATATTTATTGTTAACTATATATATATATATATAAATGAAAAAGAGAAAATAATATTTTTACAAAATTATCATAATCAAGTATTGGTATATTTATTATTAGCAAAATATATTGAAGTTACCAAAATGAAGGATATCATATCATATTTAAATAATTAGAAATAAAAACCTTTCAAAAAGATAAACCATTTTAAAAACATTTTACGATTAAATATATTTTTACTTTCTATAAAACTTCAATTTTTTATTTTATAAAAAAATTATCATGCAAATAGTTTTAGTATTTACTAAAACATTAACATATATTTTTGAATTTTCTTTTTTATTGATATATTTACAATTTAATAAAAAGTTCATAAAAAAATCTCAAAATTTATTTTTTAGTTTCATACTTTCACTGCAGTTACAAAATTGATTATAATTCTTCCCAAATTAAATATTCTAAATTTTTTAGAGGAATTTTTTTAAAATATTTAAAAAAAAATTCAAAAAATCCTAAATTTTAAAACATTTTAAAATTATTTTCCCAATAATTTTACAATGACCGGTAAATATAATTTTTTTTCACATGAATTTAAAATAAATTCTGAAAATTTATATAGATTAAATATTTCTTTAATTTAATGCTTTTTTTTGTACAAAAATAAATTTACCACAATATTTTATGATTTTAATTAGTATCAAATATTTTATGATATAACTGTTTTACTTCGTTAAAAATATATATAAATTAAATCTATATTTCATTAGAAGAATAATTTTTTTACAATTATTACAACGAATAAATAAATATTGGGATTTTAAAATTTTTAATTGAGCTATAAATAAGAACCCTTTGCCGGTTATATTTTCATCTGCTTTGCTTCTACTAAAGTTGTCAAAAAAGTCCTAAATCACAAAGTCTCCTTATTAAACTCGAAAAAATTACCCTATACCCCCACAAATTTTTAAAAATGCCAAATATACCATTGATTCTTTTTTACTATTTTACCAACTCAAATTCACTTTTTTTTACCATTCAAAGATTTTCATGTAAAATACTTATGTTTTTGGTGAAGACAAAGATCAAGGTAAGTGGTCAAGTTGCAAGCTCAAAAAGAAGTCAACATTCAAAGTCAACTATGGTCAATATGCTAGAAGCCTTATAATGTAAGGTACATGATGCAATCTAATGAAGGATAGATCAAGGTAAGTGCTCAAGGCAAGAATGTTCTTGGTTTTTACATAGCTTTTACAGATCAATATTGATTTGTTACAAAACACTACCTTTCTACCTAGAAAGGATTTCCACAGGTTACCTTTCATTCTTCAAAAAGGATTTTTTACACATTACCTTTTAAACACAAAAGGATTTTTACAAATTACTCAAACTATTTCAACAATATAGTCTTGAGTTAAAAAGTGATTATTTAAAGAGATTGAGAGAATTTGAGTACGCTCAACTCGTGTTTGAGAATAGATTCTAGGATTTAGAACTCATTAAAACTTATACTAATATCAAGTTAAGAACATAACTGAATCTTCGAAGTGATTGAGAAGCTCAAGAGATTTCGAATATAATTGTATGAGTGATGTATTATTTTGCACTTGAAGTTATGATCTATCCTTCATCCTTGAGGCTTCTTTTATAGACTTCAAGAAGGCTTATGACAACTCATTTGGCCGTTGGGAATGGTCCAGTTGTTATGTGTCAGTAAGTGGATAAGATCACCCATAAAGTAAGAATGGTTTTGCTTAAACCAGGAATGTTCTTGTAAACCAAAAATGATCTTTGTTTCTACTTTGAGGTGTGCTGAGTTTTAATCTTTGCTTGACAGCTGTTTGAAGTGATCCAGGCTTTGTATCACATGTGCAAGCTGCACAAATGTATATCTAAGGTGTTCTGTCAGTTTTGTACTTGAAGCTTGCTCAACTTTGAGAATGTTCTTGCTTTATGAATTATGAAGCATAGCTTTTGCCTTTGTCATTTGGAGTGATTCTTATACTGAAATGATCCTTGTATATTTCTGGAGACATCCTGAAACAAATTGTAACTAATGGATCTTATATTTTCTTCAAGAATCTGATCATTTTTGTAATTTTGGAACTGTGAAGATCGTTCTTCGTTTTATAAAAGGCTATGTTAAGAACGTTCTACGTTTATCTGAATGAGCTAGCTTCATTTTAATATGATCTGATTTGAAATGCTTAGTACCTATCTTTGATTAACACACTCAAACACACATGTTAAATACCAAAACACTCAGAATTATAATTATAAGTCTTAATTAACTTTTGTTTAGTTATCATCAAAATATTAATTTGGGATTTTGTCTCAACATTCCCCACCTGAAAAAGTTAAAACCAAAGGACGGGTGAAGAAGAGTACATGTAAGAAGTCAAATGAATATGATGTATATCGAGACCCTTCTTACTTTGAGCATGTTAATGCAATATAGTGTGAAGATCCTGGTTGCTAACCATCTTAATCATTAAAGAAGATACATTCTCTTTCATCAAAGAAACCATCTCAATCCTCAATAAATTTGTTCTTGACACAATTTACTGATGTTATTCAACCATACATTGATGACATATTTAATGTGATAGCAAATGGAAATTGTGGCTATCGCGTTATTGCATCATTTCTTGGACATAGTGAGAAGTCTTGGTCTTTGGTCCGCCATAGTTTGGACCATGAGATTGCTTCTCATATAAGTTCATATGATAGAGTGTTCCTAAGACACATTAGAGAAGTAAGATATTTGTTGAAGATAAAAATCTTAGGTTTAAATGGATGTTCATACATAATATGGGTTACGTGATAACGACAATATATAATATTATTCTCGTCACATTTGGTCAGACATTTTCTATGATTTTCTTTCCTATGAGGGGTTCACATTTATGATCGACAAAAAATGATTGTATCATATGTATTGGTTTTGTCGACGCAAGTTACTGGGTTCTGGTAAAATTATATTATTTTCTTAAGTAATACTTAATTTTTTAAATAATCAAATTATTTATTATTTCAATCTATTTTGCAGTTAAAGATGAAATATTAATTTCCAATGCCAGACATTGCACCGGGTTTGGAAGCAATATCGCACCGATGAGGCAACTTCTTGGGCAATAGCATATATAGAACATCTATAACAGTGAATGTATATATTAGTCCATATGTCACGTGTTACAAATAATCCACTTAAAGAATGCATATATGCATGTCATTAGATAAAGATTAATTTTGTATGGACTATAATACTTTAAAACTTATATAAAATCACTTGTTATTAGTTCATTTTAGTTCATTTTAGTTATAGTTCATCACAAATAATATAAAGTTATGTCGCGTTGAATATAAAGCTCTAAAAAAGTAACTATACATATCGTCATTTGGATTAGCTTCATGTGCATTCAACCCCTGATGTATAAGATCACCGACTTGCTGTAAGATAGATGGTTGTGAAATAGAAGCATCTATAGCAGTGGTCGGGACACTAAAATCTAGGACCTGAGGTACACCATCTGGTCGCACTAATGGTGGATGAAATACCCGATAGAACCACTCCAAATATCTTCATGACACTCAAATGAATATGTAGCTGAATGTAATGTGTGATGCATCTTGGTGAAAGGGCTCACATATCTCATCTATTCCACATCTACATCTGATAATCTAGAAAGATCTGAAGGTGGTGGTGGTGGAATATGTTGAACATATCCAAACTGTCTCAAACACCTATATGGAAAATATGCAACTACTGTGTTGCATAGTCGGAGGTGGCCGATGTATAACATGATATGATGAAAGGGAATGACATCTCTATGATTCTCCAATGATCTCCATATGACTTTAGTAGGTTTTAGTGCATCAATCATATGTTTGTACTCAGGGATCTTGTGTATACCTTGTTTATAGCTCGATCTATTCATTCAGGCAATGCATTGAACGTCAACACCATAGTCACCTCGTTTACAAATATTTAAAAAATATTCATAAATCCAATACTGTTGCAAATAAAAATAAATAAAGGCTTAATTGCAATTTTGATCCCCTTATTTTTACTGAATCGCGAAAGTAGTCCTCCCATTTTGTTTTTCCCCAGTTTTGGTCCCCCAAGCAGAATTTTGGTCCAAAACTTGATGAAATTTCATTTTTTTTGCATTTATTTAAGTCACACAATGCCTCAAGATCTCATTTACAACAATTGTACTTGAAATATATGATCATAAATGGTGTAGTACGGCTTTAAAAACTAAAATTTCATCAAGTTTTGAACTAAAATTCTGTTTGGGGGACCAAAACTTGGGAGAAACAAAATGGAGGGACTACTTTCGCGATTCAACTAAAATAGGGGGACTAAAACTGCAATTAAGCCATAAATAAATTAATGATAAACATAAAAAATAATAATTAAAAATAAATAAATTAATGATAAACATAAAAATTAATAGTTAAACATAAATACAATAATTATAAATATTTAATACTTCTAGTAGTGACATATATCCACCTAATAGTTTGGTGTCGTAACAACAGACATCTGAGATGTAGTCATAAAGGACTACGAGTGCAATAGTAGCCCAAGTGTATCTACATGTACTATCTAAATTTCTAAATAGAGAAAGGTACTTCGCATTAACTAGTGTATGACTCTTATATGCGAAAATAGTACTCCCTACCAAATTCAACATGTACGCTCTAGAAACACAATCAAATCTCTATGCTGCAAATTGTCTTCTAAATACCTCTTTCAACCAATCCAATCTATAGTGCGCACTTCTGGTCTTTCTAGTCTCCTCCCAAATCTCTTCTGCAAGCACTCCTAATAAAATTATGGCAAGGTTACTTGTCATTACTTTATCTACATAAGGTGGTGGACTGTAGAACTCACCCTTAATATGAATGCCCAAAAGATTGACAACATCATCCAAAATAATCATCATTTCACCAAATGACATGTGAAAATGACGAAGTCTCATAATGCCATCTTTCCAAAATGCAGAAATTATGTTGTTGTTGTCAATCATCTTCAAACTACCCAGTTGTAATGAGGCCAATCCCGACAAATTCACCCAATTTTGTTGTAGTTTCTTTTCGTGAGCAAAAATTTTAAGCATTGGTCGCTCTTGTATAAAAAGAAAATATATAACATTACAATTAGATATAGAACAACAATAGTAATCAATTTAAATATTTCTAATGCAACATAAATAATAATTAACTTAACATACCTGATTAAACCACAATCTAGCAGAAACAAGGTGTCGATATTGTGTAAGGACAGACAAATTATATGGTCCTATATGATACCGTGTCAGCTCACCAAGTCCCTCCTGCATATGCTCCCCCTCATGTACTACAACCTCCTCATTCTGATGTACTTTAGGAGGCTCCTCCTACTAATGTACAATAATATCTGCCTCTGGGATAAACAAATGATCATGTTCTCCCTCGTCATCATCTTCCACTATCATCCGTCGTCTCCTCATGGATGTTGTCGGTCGAATCCTCTTTGAAGGATCCATCATGGATGATGAAGTATCAGCGTCACATGATGTTCGTATTATTTTGTCATCTCTTCCTCGTGCACCAACACCCATTGAAAAAAAAAATCACATCTAATTAGTTAAAAATATCATAATTAAATAAATTAAAAATAAAAATTCAGAGAACTTATTTTTCAAGTTTTCCGATAACTACTGGAAAACTTAAAAAAAGTATTCCGGTAGTGTGTTGTACTCTGGAAATGTTTGCATCAAGTTTATTCGAAAAATTTGAAAAAAAAATTCGAAAACGACATATGAACCGAAAAACTTTTTGCAAGTTTTCAAGAGTGTAACTTCTTTACCATAAGATTCACTCACTTTTTACTGAAAAATCACTCACTTTTTACTGAAAATGTCAAATGATAGAATGATGAAAAATTACAAATTTTAAGATTTATACCAGAATAAAATAATTATTTTTTAATATTTGTGGGGGTAAAGATTAAATGTGAGGGGTATAGGATAAAATTTTCATTAAACTCCTTACTAAACCCCAAATTTTAAGCCCCTAAGTATGTTTTTTTAAACCCCCAACCCAACTGTTTTTTAGTTTTTTGTGGACCTAGGCCGAAGGGCTTCATGGCCCATTTTTTGTTTTCATTTTTTCACAATCTGGACTTAATTGCAGTTTACCCTTGGAGCCCTAAATCAAATGTCAATTTTCTCCTCCGTTCGTTTGTTTCCGACCACCGTCACGGTCGATTCTCATTTCCTTCACCATTGATTTGGACTTCATTGTTGTTCGCCACCGTCACGGCTCGGCCTTCTTGTCTTCGTTGTTGCAGGTTGCTTCGATGTTATTGACAATGTTTTATTTGTTTCACTAATCTCGATTCTTCAATTCCTTCTCTTGATTTCTCTTTAAGTAATTCTTCAATTTATTGACTATGTTTTATTAGTTTGTTTGAGCTGCACTTTGTCAAATTTTCATGTAGAACCAGCTTTGTTATGATGTATTTGTAGTTTTTTTGAAAATCACATGCCGGAAAATAATTTGGATGGAGCACAAGACCTGGCATTTAATTTTTGCTTCTTTTAGCTTTTATATTATCATATTTGTGATTTTTAGCACTGCCTCTGTTTCTCTCTTATTCCCCTCCATAACTAACCTAGGGTCTTCTCTTCGTATATTTACAGTTATTCCACCAGTCTTTAGCAATGAATTTTGGAGCTTGCACAGAAATACCACATTATCTTGCAGTAGCATCAGTTAGACCTAATTTCGGAAAGTGCAAATGCAATGCCGTAATCAGCCAAAGTTTAAGCAATGCAATCGATGGTTACAATGGCGTATTATCAACTTCACGGTCGAAGGTGAACGATAAAAGAATGGTTGCTGTTAGAGCTGGTGGTCAAGGTCTTACGTATAAGGATGCCGGTGTTGATATTGACGCTGGTTCAGAACTTGTTCGTAGAATAGCAAAGATGGCTCCCGGGATTGGAGGCTTTGGTGGTTTATTCCCCCTCGGTAAGCACATTTTTGTATTCGCTTGGATGGGTTCAAATTTGAGAGACCAAAGTGATTGTAGAAGTATAAAATTGATTTTGACATGTAGCAGTGTAAAAATTAATTTTGCATCTAGAATTAATTCCAACTTGATGCTAAGATTCATAGCTTTTGTCTCAAATTGATTTTTAGATAATTGTTCAACTCACTAGTTGTTGAATTTGTTTAAACATAAGTCACTTTACATTCCATTATTTTAACCTAAATCAATTCATTCAAAATCACTTTTGTTTGTTTATTTTCTTTTTATTTGATATATTAATTTGGCTTGTCTTGAGTAGGTGATTCGTATCTCGTTGCCGGTACTGATGGTGTTGGGACAAAGTTGATGCTTGCCTTTGAATCTGGCATTCACGATACTATTGGAATTGATCTGGTAAAAAATTTCAAATACTGATTTTTTATTTTGGAACTGTGTTTCTGTAACCTAGGGTTTGAGTTTTGACTGTTATTTTCTGTTTAGGTTGCGATGAGCGTCAATGACATTGTTACTTCAGGGGCAAAGCCATTGTTTTTCCTGGATTACTTTGCTACTGGTCACCTTGATGTGGATGTTGCTGAACAGGTAAGATGTGCTTTTATCTTGTTTGGTTTGATTCTTCAAAAAGAAAGTCATGTTTGGTCTGAAGTTTTGTTGTGTCGTAGATATGCTTATTCTTTATTTAATTTCCTCCTCTTCAGGTTATAAAGGGAATTGTTGATGGTTGTAAGCAATCTGATTGCGCTCTTTTAGGTGGAGAGGTATTGAAATATGTGTGGTTTTTTTAATCTCAGTATATAATTGTATGCCCTGTAGTGTTGTTTTGCTAAGCCTTAGTCTCTGGCAAATCCAGGTTCTTGTTTCTTTTAACCAAGATGCTTCTTGTTTTATTGCATATTACTTATTAGATATTTGGACAATACCTGTTCAATTGCTTGGTAGTACTTTATTGCATGTTCCCAACATGTCATAACTTTTTATGACCACCAGTCATCTTTTCCAGGTTTAAATGATGTATGGATTATTGAATCTAGATTTATTCTAATTGAAATTTTATTCGAACAACCTTAGATTATTACAATCTCACATTGTCACCAAATAGATTTAGCACACAAGCATATAACTGTCACTCTCTACTAAAAAATGCAATTTCCTTTAACATAAGATTAGCTTCCTGTTAATTTAAATGTGGATGAATGTTGAATTTTATTTTGTACGTATCTCCTCTTGTATTTAATTAATTATGTACACTCCCAGACTGCAGAGATGCCTGGTCTATATAAAGAAGGCGAGTATGATCTTAGTGGCTGTGCCGTTGGCATTGTAAAGAAGGAGAATGTAATTAATGGGAAGAACATTACCGTTGGTGACATTATTATTGGTCTGCCATCCAGTGGAGTTCATTCTAATGGCTTCTCACTTGTAAGAAGGTTGGCTTTCTAGTCTGTAATCTATCAGATTTTATAAAACTATCAGTTTTGGACAAATGTACTAATATTAATATTTTGACAGAGTTCTTGCCCAAAGTGGGCTTTCCTTGAAAGATAAACTTCCAGGTGGTAATATTACAATCGCAGAAGCTTTGATGTCCCCAACGACTATCTATGTTAAGCAGGTTATTTATCATTTTCACATTATTTAATGCCTATTTTTAAACTCCCTCCCCTTTTTATCTTGACGACAACTTCTCTTCTTGAAACAGGTACTTGACATAGTCAGCAAGGGAGGGGTAAAGGGAATTGCCCACATCACCGGTGGTGGTTTCACAGATAATATACCACGAGTTTTTCCAGATGGTCTTGGTGCTCTTATATATGAAGGTTCGTGGGAAATTCCTACAGTGTTTAAATGGCTTCAGGAGGTAATTCATAAAATTTTAATTTGATCAACAATAATATACATTTTTATTTGATCTTCAAATATTTTGGAAACAAAAGTGCACAGTACTGATAATCTCTCACATTAGGCTGGAAAGATAGAAGACTCAGAGATGATGCGAACTTTTAATATGGGCATCGGGATGGTCCTTGTAGTTAGTCCAGAGGCAGCTAATGGCATTCTTGAAAACAGAGGTGATACAGCGAAAGCCTACTACCGCATAGGCGAAGTTATAAGTGGAAAGGGTGTGACCTACAGTTAATTCAGTTTAAGTTTAATCATGTTGTACTATTTAAGACTTTCATGGAAAACTCCAGGTCGAGATATTGAAAAATTATATTTCACGTTGGTTTATCTATCTGGGACCTTAATAGTTTTCCGTACATAAATGTTAGTTATGGAACTAGCAACAATTTTGTTGATTTGCAAGTAGCTGAGTTGTTAGTGAAAATTATTTTGGTTTTGGTTCTAATGTAATCCATAATGATCATCAGGGACATTAAATTTAATGTAATCCTATGTTGGAGATTTTTCTTTTCATTTTTAGTTGATGTGCTCTTATGTAATCACAAAATTGCTACAATGTTTTTGCTTGGTTTTCTGTTTTTAAGAAATTCTAATTTTCTTAGTTCTTTTTTTGCTAACTATGTATGTTACTTGTCTGGATGAGAACTATTATAAGTTATAACCTTGCATTTTATATTGTTCTATGTATCTTTTACATAATTGCAAGTTATAAACATAATATATTTTACAGTGCGTGTCATATTTCTGATTGCAACTAGAATATAATTGTGGCATTAGTTTAATTTTAAAAATCTGATTTTTTTGTGTTTCGGTTTTATGGTTACGTTGAATTTCTCCGAATTCCAATTTTTGTTATGGGATATGACTTTTTTTAAGCAGTAGCAGAACAATCGATTGCTTCTCTACTCTTGTTGAGTGGTTTGTGTTCTATGAGGTTGTGAGTAAAAAGAGTGTAGTAGTGAAGTTGAAAATTTGTCTTTTTTTCCTTAAGTTCTTTTTCACTTTTGTGTATCTTTTGAAACCACAAATTAAACGAGCAGCAACAACTATTGCTAATGTTTATGTATGTGTTTGTGTGTCTTTGTGTCAATTGTCTCTAAACTTGTGCAAGACTAAGTAGGTAGCATTGGACAAGTGCAAGCCCGACCAAAACCAACTGATTCGAGGCACAAAATATACATTTGGGCAGGTGAACCCAAAAACCCCAAAAATACTCGTTTTCTCTCTTTGTTATTGTCGTTCTACTTTCAGAGCGAACCCAAGCTCTCAGGTTCTCCCT
The DNA here is from genome assembly GCF_000331145.2 of Cicer arietinum. Taxonomy (NCBI): domain Eukaryota; kingdom Viridiplantae; phylum Streptophyta; class Magnoliopsida; order Fabales; family Fabaceae; genus Cicer; species Cicer arietinum. The sequence goes on from NC_021166.2 coordinate 23,704,772, forward strand.
TCTCGCGTTCCATTTAGTTTTCTTTGTGTCTCTCGTTTCGTTCAGTTCTCTCTGTGTCTCTTGTTCTTACATCGTTAATCGTCTTGATTTCATGTTAACATAACTTACCCTTTGTTTTTTACTGACTTTTTTTTTAATCTTTTTTTCTTTCCAAAATTAGTGACTTTTTTTTTTTCAAGCAACATATTTGACTAAAATGTATTTTTATTTTTCATTTCGAAGATTTGTAATCAGACAAACTAGATGGATTGATGGGTTGGAGTCACATATCAACACATTATTGTTAAAGAGGTTAAGTCTTTTATGTTGTAGCTAAAATATCACTAGAAGGGGCGGGGGTTGAGTATGAATTTTGTTGTTTTAAAAAGTTTCTCACGTGTTTTGAAATGATATCTATCCTCTCTGAGAGGATGATAATTTAAACCTATAAATTTGTGCTGAGTAAAAGAAAGAGAAAATGTAGAGAATGACACACAAACTTTTATACTGGTTCACCCAATGAAGGTTACGTCTAGTCCTCATACACTTGTGAGATTTTACTAATGATCAAACTGATTAAACTCTCATAGAGGTTGATTACACTTTGTGTATTCTTTAGCCTCACCAAGCTTACAATCTTGTTTCTAACAAGTTCCAACTATTTCCAAGTGTAACTCACGTGGAAATTACAAAGTGATATGAGTATGATTGTCTCTCTTTTCTTAAACACTTTCTAAAAAAGATATTTCAAAGATCTAGTGAAGGATTATAGAAAGTATAAAGAGGTGATGGAAATTGCTTTAGATAGCTTTAAGATTCTTGATCTTTTTATGCAATGTTGTTGTATGTTGACGATGAAGAGCATACTGCCTTTTATAGCGACTTTGAGGCGCCCTTTCCAAGTGACAAATACTTTATGACCGTTGGGGTCTTCAATCAAAAAGTCCAAGGTCTTTCCTCATATTTACGGGATTGTCATCCAGCTGTCGTTGGACTGATTCAGTCCATCCTTTTGCACGAGATTCATAACTTCTAGGAACTTGGTCACGTGTTGTCCTTTTCTTTTTCCTTTCTTCAAGACATGTAAGGACTACATCTTTGTCTTGTTATCTACTACCTTTTTGTAGGTTGATGCTGGGTCATTTTCAGCATGTGAAAGATATATGTTGGGTCGCTTTCAATGATGTTGGGTTGCTTTCAATGATGTTGACCATAGCCCATATCCTCTAACCTAGTATAATTCGTCATCGTACCTATTCAATATGTCATCTGACTTCTTTATTTCAAATGCTTTATTTATTCATTCTTTAATACTGATTTGTCTTTTCTTAATGAATAAAAAACATTTGTTTCAGTGAGGATGAGTATTTTGCAGCTTTGAAGCTTCATCCTCTTTAGGAGGTCATCTTCTCGTATTCGAACCCTCTAGATTAGAATCAGATTTTTCTCCTTTTTGTCTTAATGATTAATAACCTATTTGCTTATATGAATTCACTCAAAAGCACATATTAGTCATTAATCACAATCATAATCTTTTAAATGATTTTGTTATCATTAAAACCATTTGAGAGAGATTTTGTCTCAACAATCTCCCCCTTTTTGATGATGACAAAATTCTTTAGATTATGATTTTTGTAATATGTAAGGAATAAATAATTAAGCTCACCCTCAATCATACAAGTAATAGTTTTGAAATTTTTTCCCTGTTAACATTCAAATTAAAAGCAATTTTGAGATTATGCCACATTGAGGTAAATAGAACTTTCATTAAACTAAGACATAATTGATTCAAGGGTTCTAACAACTTAACCATAATACCAAAACATTAAACAATGTATGACAAAATAGTTCATAATCTGACTCCCCCTGAATGAATTTAACAACAAAAAGCAGTAAAACAACATAGAGTCACACGATGGAGGATGAATCTTCAGACGATGAGGATGAGGATGAAGAAACAGGAACAAAGGATGGCTGGGCTGGTACCGTAGGAGGATGATCATTAGGAGCAACATAACGAACCAAATGTTTGAAATGTTAGGGTTATGGTGTCTTATTACTTAGGGTATAAGGGTTTTGGCTTAAGACTTTGGGTTTATGTGTTTTGGTTTAAGATTTAGGGTTTATGTGTTTTGGTTTTCTACTTTTACCATTTAGGTTTTCTTTTTTAGGGCTTCTGATTAGAGTTATGTTTAACATGTTATTGTTTTTTCAATCGATGTATGTTTTTTTTATGTTTTTTGAATATGTCTTTGGAGAAGAAATAATTTTTCCGAATAGAATTAGATATATGATAATGACAATAGTAAGTTGATATAGTTTTTAATCTTGGATCTTCTAGTTTGATCTATGAGATTTCTTTTATTCCTGAAGAAAGATATTATGGTATTCACAATACTTTTTTACTATCAAGGTAAAATTTAATTTTAATTATAGAGCATCTAATGTTAGTAATCCGAATTCTAATTTTAAATATGTTTTCTATGCATGTTGATTGTTGAAGTGAATCATATTTTTGGAAGAACATAATATTTTATTTGTGAATTTAAAGCATAAGTCTTGTGTTGTTGATGTATCACGGTTCATCATATTGCTTTGCAAAGCTCAATGTAAAAATGAGATAAATAAATCAATTTTGAAAGATAAATAATCATTTTTAAAGTGAGACTAAATTAGACTAATGTTTTATATAAGTTAAAAGGATACTATTTTGTATAGTTTTGCATTATTACAAGTTCAATACTCAAAGGAAAAATTGAACAAATTTTTGTATAGTTTTGTATGTATTTATAGTCACATTATTCCACTTTAGATTTAGAAATTGTGCATGTACTATTGGGTAATACCTCTATTTCAATTCATGAAATTTTAAACAAAAATCTGTACCATGCATCTTTTAAATCACAATTATCTATGTTTCTCTTTTCCCCCCCTCCATTAGGGTTGGACCATATAATCGGCCCGCCCAAAAAACCGCACAGGGATGGTATTAACGGGTCATATGGGTAAAGCAGACCAAATTTGAGGGTCCAAACAGTTTGTATTGGGCAAATGGGGGTGATTGTTTTGGGCCCAACAGAAACCGACCCTCCCGCATATACACATTATTATTATTTCTACTATTATTATTATTAATAGGTTAATATCATCCTTGAAAAACTTAAAAAAATTATACTGGGCTAGGTTAGGATTAAAAACATATTGGTCTATACTACCAACCCAACTCAATCCAAGTTTGTAAAAGAAAAATTAGCGTGAATGAAACCCTAATATCATCATTTGTTTACTAATTCATCATTCCACTCCTCAATAAGCCTCCTCCTTCAACCCAAAAGAAAAAATCTTTCATCACTCACCACCATCCCCGAACCAAACTATGAAAATGATAAGGCTTAGTCAAATAAGTGTCCTGGTTTTCAGCATTGTTTGTTAGTTGATTTGGTCAAGTTTGTAGTCAAGTTTGTTTCCTTAATTCTAGTTAAAACATAGGTTGTAACTTGTTACAACATTTCTCTATTTATTTGTTGCACTTTAACAAGGAATAAACAAGTCATTTCCCAGAACTGTTATTTGCATCTAACAATCTGGTATCAGAGCAGTGACTTGAGAGATGGGTTCAGAAGCAAACTTTGCAACATCCTCCATTCTGAAGTTCGACAACGACTACGATCATTGGAGCATGGTCGTGGAAAATCTCCTTTGATCCAAGGAGTATTGGATTGCTGTCGAATCAGGCTACACAGAGCCGAAAAATATGGATGGGATGACAGCATCACAAATAAAGAACATGGAGGAGATGACGCTGAAGGATTTGAAGGCTAAGAATTACTTGTTTCAGTCACTTGACAAGTCAATTCTAAAGACATTTACATAGAAGGAGACATCTAAACAACTCTGGGATTCCATGAAGTTGAAGCACCAAGGCAATGCTCGAGTGAAAAGAGCTCAACTCAATCATCTACACCAGGACTTTGAGCTCTTAACAATGAAGCAAGGTGAATCAATCACTGATTACTTTATTCGAGTAATGACGGTTGCAAACGACATGAGCAATTATGGGGAAGATATGAATGATGTCAATATCGTTGATAAGATTTTGAGAACCCCCACTGATAAGTGGAACTATATTGTTTGTTCCATTAAGGAAGCCAAGGACATGGACCAACTATCTGTGGATGCCTTGCAAAGTTCTCTGCTTGTTCATGAGCAAAAGTTCAAAGTAAGTGGAGAAGATGAACATGCTTTGAAGGTAACTCATGAAGAGAGCTATGGTAGAAGAGGATGAGGAAGAGCTGCTTTCCGAAGAGGTCGGGGACAAGGCAAAGGCAGGGGTAGCCAACCATGGAATAAGGAAACAATTGAGTGTTACAAGTGTCATAAGCTTGGACACTTCCAATACGAGTGCCAAGCAAATTATGCAGATTTGGAGGAATCAGAAGAAATGGTGCTAATGCCGTATGTTGACACGCTTGGAGGCGATCGAGATGTTGCATAGTATATTGACTTTGGGTGCAGCAATCACATGTGTGGTGATTCATCATTCTTCTGTGAGTTAAGAGAAGAGTTCAAAAATGTGGTTAGATTGGGGAATTATGCAAGCATGAATGTTGTTGGAAAAGGAAGTGTGCGATTGATTATAAAAAGAGTGAATCACCTTGTACAGGATGTGTATTATGTGCCTGGTGTGAAAAATAATCTTCTTAGTGTTGGGCAGCAAATCGCATCTATCACCGCACAAAGGGTTTGTTATTCCAAGCTAGCATTGCAGCAAATCGAATGTTTGTGTTGTTATCGAGCACTCAATCAGTCAAAAGGGAAAGCAAGGAAGAATATTTCCAAGCAACCACTGAAGACATGGCTCTCCTTTGGCACCGAAAATTCGGTTATTTCAGCTACAAAGGGTTGAAGACTTTGCAAACAAGAGGCATGGTGAGAGGTTTGCCAAGTTTTTATAAGGGTGAAATTGTGTGCACTGGTTGCTTGAAAGGGCAGCAACATCGAGATGTAATTCCAAGGAGAAGTACATGGAGAGCATCAGCAAAGTTGGACCTGGTTCACACTGATATTTGTGGCCCAATTTCTACGTTTCCGAAAGGCAACAAGAGATATTTCATTTGTTTCATTGATGATTATAGTAGGAAGGCGTGAGTGTATTTCTTACTTATAGTTAGATTCATTCACTACCTTCAAGCTATTTAAATCTCTTGTTGAAAAAGAAACAAGTTTGTCCATTACATGTCTAAGAACATATCGTGGAGGTGAATTCACATCAGATGAGTTCAAGGAATATTGTGAAATGAATGGGATCAAGAGGCAATTAATTGCTGCATATACACCTTAACAGAACGGAGTCGTCGAGCGAAAGAATAGAACTGTGATGAATATGGCGATGAGCTTATTGGTTGAGAAAAATGTTCCAAGAAAATTATGGGCAGAGGCGGTGAAATGGGCATTCTATGTTCTTAATAGATGCCCAACATCATCGGTGAAGGAAACGACACCAGAGGAAGCTTTATGTGTGATGAAGCCTTCAGTCGGGCACTTGAGAGTCTTTGGTTGTATAGCATATGCTCATGTATCGGATGCTCGACGAACAAAGCTTGAAGATAAGAGCCGTTGTTGTATCCTTTTTGGTGTAAGTGAAGAATCAAAGGCATACCGACTATATAATCCTACCTCCAAGAGGATTATTATCAGTCAGGATGTCATCTTTGAAGAAAACGGGCAATGGAATTGGGATAAGAACTCTGAAGTAGATAACACATTTGATTTGGAATGGGAAAATGAGAAAAGTGAAGAGAGGGATGAGTCAACTAATGGTAAATAAGAATAAAATGCAGCTTTTTCAATGACAGAAACCCGAAATAGAAGAGCACCAGGATGGATGAATGACTATGTCTCTGGTGAAGGTCTTTCAGATAAAGAGGAAGAGGTTCAAACTCATTTAGTCTTGTTTGCTCGTGTTGTTCATTCCGATCCTACTTCATTTGATGAAGCGGTAAAGGAGGAGAAATGGAGGGCAGCCATAGATGCAGAAATGAGATCAGTTGAGAAGAATGGAACATGGGATCTCACGAAGCTGTCGAAAGGAGCGAAAAAAATAGGTGTCAAATGGGTGTACAAAACAAAGTTGAATGAGCTTGGAGAAGTAGAAAAATACAAGGCTCGCTTGGTCGCCAAAGGGTTTGCTCAGGAATACGAAGTTGATTATGAAGAAATATACGCTCATGTAGCTCATATGGACACAATTCGAATGATTTTGGCACTTGCTGCACAAAGAGGTTGGTGTCTGTTTCAGCTGGACGTGAAGTCGGCCTTTCTTCAGGGAAGCTAGCTGAGAATGTGTATGTGGAACAGCCAATGGGTTATGAAATAAAGAATGAGGAGCAAAAGGTATATAAGCTTCACAAAGCTTTGTACGGACTCAAGCAAGCACTGCGAGCATGGTTCAGCCGAATTGAATCATACTTCAGAAATGAAGGTTTTGAGAAGGAGGATAGTGAGCAAACTTTGTTTACCAAAGTCAAACAAGGTAAATGTTTGATCATTAGCTTGTATGTTGATGATTTAATTTATACCGAAGATGATGAAAAAATGATGTTTGAATTCAAAGAGTCCATGATGAAGGAATTTGATATGTCAGACTTGGGTAAGATGAGGTGTTTTCTTGGTATTGAGGTAGTTCAGTTTGATGGTGGTATATTCATCAGTCAAATGAAGTATGTGATGGAAGTGTTGAGAAGATTTGGAATGGAGCATATCAATTCTGTTGAAAATCCAATGGTTCTAGGATTTAAAATCTCCAAAGATGAAAATGGCGTTGAAATGGATGGTTCATTTTTCAAACAGCTGATTAAAAGCTTGATGTACTTGACCGCTACAAGGTCGGACTTAATGTATGCGGTTAGCTTACTGAACATGTATATGTCAAGACCTACAGAAGTTCATTATTCGGCAACGAAGAGAATTATGCGCTACTTGCAAGGTACGACAAAGTTTGACATTCTTTATAAAAAGGAAGGAAATTGGGAATTGATCGGCTTCACTGATAATGATTATGGTGGATCGGTGGAGGATAGAAAAAGTACTTTAGGTTATGTTTTTATGCTTAGTGGAGTTGCAGTAGCTTGGTCTTCTCGAAAGCAACCGATAGTAACGTTGAGCACGACGGAAGCCGAACTTGTAGCAGCTGCGGGAAGTAGTTGTCAGACAATATGGATGCAAAGGGTGTTGAAGAAGATAGGCTACAAGGGCAGTAAAAGTAATGTCATCTTCTGTGACAATAGCTCAACAATTAAGTTGTCGAGGAACCCGATGATGCATGGCAGGAGCAAGCACATTAATGTGCGCTACCATTTCTTAAGGGAGCTTGTGAACGATGGAGTTGTGCAGCTTCAGTTTTGTGGTACAAGGCATCAGCTAGCAGACATCCTCACTAAACCGCTGAAATTGGAGTCATTTCGGGAGCTGAGAAGGAAGGTTGGAGTTTGTGACTTTCCAGAAGTTAACTAGTTGTAAATGCAGTCTAGTTCAAGGGAGGAAATGATAAGGCTTAGTCAAATAAGTGTCCTGGTTTTTAGCATTGTTTGCTAGTTGATTTGGTCAAGTTTGTTTCCTTAATTCTAGTTAGAACGTGGGCTGTAACTTTTTATAACTTTTCTCTATTTATTTGCTGCACTTTCACAAGGAATAAACAAGTCATTTCCCAGAACTGTTATTTGCATCTAAAGAAAATCCTAGCCACCTCATCCGTCTTCCTCGTTCCTTATCAATCAATATTATCTTATATTTTATTTTCGTTGTTCTTCCTATTTTTCTTTGTTCTTTGTTGCGTGTGATCTCAACTACTTCAAACACACGAATGCATAAACGAACGAAGGTTAGGATTTGTTGTTTATGTGTTTTTAGTGTTTTTCGATCTCGTTTAAACCCACCCATGTTCTGTCTTATCCCTGATCTGCTTAACCCTAATCTTTGATTGAGCGGAATATGATCTAAATTACTTAGTTGCGATTTTAGCCGGTTGTGGATTTTGGTCCCGAACTCGCCCTACCCAGCCCGTTGTCCACCCTTTGGTTCATCATATTGCTTTGCAAAGTTCAATGTAAAAAGGGGACAAAATAAATCAATTTTGAAAGATAAATAATCATTTTTAAAGTAAGACTAAATTAGACTAATATTTTATATAAGTTAAAAGGATACTATTTTGTATAGTTTAGCAATGTTACAAGTTCAATCCTCAAAGGAAAAATGAAACAAAAATAGTCTAAAATTGAAGTAATTAATTAATAATTTATTTGGCTAAAATTAATAACTTAAAACAAAAAAAAATGCTTATTAATGTTTTATAGGTTAATAGTGTCTGAAGACCCATAAAAAAGACGTTTAAAGTTTTTGCACTCAATTATAGAAAAAAATGTTCAATTTTACATTGTCTTAGTAATGTGCCTTTTACCCGCTTCCTTGCATTTTTTTTTTTCTTCTAACTCCTTGATTTATATTTGTTTGTTTGTATGTATTTATAATAACTTTATTCCACTTCATATTTAAAAACTGAGGGTGTACAATTGTGTAATACCTCTATTTCAATTTATAAATTTTTAAACAAATATTTGTACTGTGCATCTTTTCAATCGCCACTGCCTTTGTTTCTCTCTTCCCTTCCATAACTAACCTAGGGTCCTCCACTGCCTATCTTATTCCACTAGTCTTTAGCAATGAGGTTTGGAACTTGCCTAGAGCTACCACATTATCTTGTAGTTGCATCAGTTAGACCTAATTTCAGAAAGTGCAAATTCCATGCCATAATCAGTCAAAGTTTAAGCAATGCAATCACGATGGTTATAACGGCGTATTATCAACTTCACGGTCGAAGGTGAACAACAAAAGAATGGTTGTTGTTAGAGCTGGTGGTCAAGGTCTTAAATATAAGGACGTAGGCATTGACATTGATGCTAGTTCAGAACTTGTTCGTAGAATAGCAAAGATGGCTCCTGAGATTGGAGGCTTTGGTGGTTTGTCCCCCCTCAGTAAGCACTTTTTTGTATTCGCTTGGATGGGCTCAAATTTGAGAGACAAAAGTGATTGTAGAAGTATAAAATTGATTTTGACATGTTACAACGAACATGAATTCTATCACCCTATGAACAAAGCCAAAAAATAAGTCTTTCGTTCGAAATGCAGTTTAATTAACATGCAGTTTTAAAATACACATTTTCATGTTCCAAATGACCAATTTTTTAAAAAATATCGGCATCAAGTTGTTTGAAATAAAAACACAATTTGAAGCTTCAAAAGAAGATTTTCACCTGACCTTAGCATCAACAAACACCTTCTCAACATTCAATTGGCCATATTTGCTGAGAACATACCACATCAACAATACGAATGGCACACTTCCAACCTTTTCTCTCTTTGATTAGATCTTTGAAGTAATCGAATGGAGAAATCTTTTTTTCTGTGGGTTGTAATAATATACAACTGAGTCAAGTATAAATGTAGAATCAAAATAAAGACATTTAAAACTAATAAATAAAAAATCACATTAATTACCATGGCTAAAAATCGGGTTTGGATTATTTATTTATATTTTTTACATTGAAAGAATGGAAAGAAGAAGGAGGAAAATAGTCACGGTGAGTGATAATTTGAAAGGGGGAAAAAAATTTATCTCTTAATGTTTTCTTTAATTTGGTGGTGTGATTGTTTCTATGGGATGCAATATTGATGGATGGATAAAGAAAAGATGTGAAGTAAGACTTGTGATAAGTAAAAAATAATAACTTTATTTGAATTTGAATAATTGAGATGAGGTGATTGATAGATAAGCAAAAGACTACTATGGATAGCATAGAAAAAATGGTTAGCGTGTCAATTGATGAGCAAAGCGAAAATGAGTACAAATGGGGTATTATAGGATTATCATGATAATGTGTTTTTTTAAGATATATATTGATTAGATATTGTGATGATCGGATAGGATGATGTCGGTTGCATTTCGTCTCGTCAGATAGGGTGATGGCACCTGTCGACACTCCGACAATGACATGACCAATAATTGGCCTGGGTAATTTGGGCTATTGCACATAGACTCAAAATTACTAAGGCCCAAAAAGAAATTTATTTATAATAATTGTGATACATTAATTAAAAAAATTCTTACAATCAAAGAAGTCTAATGAGATTTGATTTATTATAGAGGAAATAACTCGTTGAACCAAATTTTATTGGACTCAACAAAAGCTTTTAGTTAGTGAATAGGTCCACATAGAAAAGATGTCATACAATTAAAAAGTTTGTTTTGACAAAAAAGTGATTATGAATTTTATTATTTAATTTTTCTTTTGATATGTTATTTTGTAGTATTTCGAAAGTTAAAAAATGTAATTAAGAAGGTATGATAATTTTTTTTTTAAATGTGATTATTTGGTAGTTAGTATCTTTGAAAGTTATAAATTTGCTTCTAAAAGTGGTAGAAGGAGGACTCTTTTTAAATAACTAGAAGATTATTATTAGCTTTAATTATAATACATTTAATTAGACACGCAAATCCTCACATCGACACTAAAGCTCTTTGTTTGCCAAGTAATTCGATTTTTGTCACATCACATAAAATCTGATGTGTCACCTTCTAACTCACATTCTCTAACCTCCAAAACACATTCTCATTCTCCTAAATTCCTTTGATTTGCCTACTTTAAATCTCATTCATTTATCCACAATTATTATTTCATAAATTCTCATTAATCTCATCATTTACACTCATTCATTTATCCACAGTTACTATTTCATAAATTCTTATTAATCTCTCAATTTAATTGACAATGCATATACCTCTTCAAAGCTCAACAACCCACATGCTATATTCCATACTCCAAAAATCATTTTTCAATTGTCTATTCATTTATACTTTGCTCCGCAAATTCATTCTTTGTAATTTTCTGATTTTACTTTACCGGTTCACTATTATTTATATTTTTTATTTCTTTATCACGTTGAAAGTAGTATTAGAGTTCATAACAACAATTTATATTCGGTAAAAAAAAAGGAATAATGATTACAATATAATCTATTCCAATATACAATGAGATCTTTGATGTTCCTTCTACCAATAGATATCTCAATCACATCTTTTATTTTTGTACAAGTCACAATCACATACCATTAAGTGTTTGTTCCCTTTTAAAATTTTATTTTATTTATTTTCCTTATTTTCCTTATTTTAGGAGATAGATTATGCCTTGATCATGGATAGTTTATCCCTTTATTCTTTTTCACCGGTATACTACAATATTAATTTAAAGTTATCTTCTTTATCATTTGTTTGTCATAATTTACATGAACTATTTTGAAGCAACAAAGCTGATGAATGAAAATATTGTTGTCTATTTGTAATCACTACATAATCATGTTTCATTAATTATATATATATATATACACATACACACACGTTAAATGGATCAACCTAACTCAAATTATTTTCATAACGTATAATAACACCATAACATATAATAACTCAAATATTTATTTAAAAAGATGGCCTAAAGTCAATTACAAGATTAGTAACGTTTAATATCATCTTAGGTTGGACATTGTTATCTATGAGATAGATTTCTAGAGTATCATGCATATTTACTTCCTTTGTTTTCTAATGTGTTTGGTTCATATCGTTCAAATAGTCATACTTATAGTCTTATAGTCTGATATCTTACTTTCTACACCATTCTTTGATAGAAACTTGTAGAAACATAAAAAAAAATGTTCCTTATATATAAATATGAAGTTAATATGCAGAGTGTGGTTTCAATTGTAGTTTGTAACTGCAATTGTGGCTATAATATTACATATTTGGAAGTGGTTGCAACAAATATCAATATTTGTAGAGTAAAATTGAAATAAACTTATGAGATTTTGTGAACATGCTATAGTATAGCTAAATAAATTACAAGAGACTTAATTTCATAGTAAAAAACAACACTCAAGATTCCTCCTAAATAGGTATTTTCCATATTTTTCAACAAATTTAAATCCTTTGTAATAAGAATTATTGGAATAAAATTTTATTCGTTACATTAAGAAATAGGGAAATAAAGTTTTGAAACAATTCATTTGACAACATGATTATCTAATTATTTGTAATGTCTTTTAAAAAAATCTAACAATGAAAACTTTACGATCTTTATGTAATTTCACTTCTCATACCTTAACCAAAGTTTGAATTTGCAAAACGATCCAATGTTACAAGTTTTATACCATTAAACTACTAAATTTCTACTCTTGATAAAAAAATTAGCATCACGATTCAACAAATGTTTGGATTATCAAAATAAGTTTAAAACTTGCTGAAACGTGCTACTACATATTCGAAAACGAGGTTATGGGGATGTTTAATATATTGGAGTGCAATTTTGAATTCACAACATCTCACTTTTCTGCATTCAGTATTTGTCTGTTTTGTCACTAAGTATCGATAAAAAAGACATTTATATTTTGTTTGTTATGTACTACAAAGAAACACAATTTTTAAATTTCAAAATCAAATTTTCATTCTTTGGCCTAAATAATAATGTACATTTTCCTCTAATTAAACAAATATTAATTCTAAAATTTTATTAACTTATTTACTCACATCTATTATATATATTGAAAACAAACTCCCTCACTCTATTGTTGCCACCTTATAGTAATTCCTTCCACATGTGCATACATATCCCATCTCAGGAAAAAAGTTGATGTGTACGCCTCTATTAGAGAGTTCTCTTGTGTTTTTATGTTTCACCTCATTTTCCTCTACTTAGTTTCTGAATAATTTTCTCCTATTATAATCCCTATAATCTCTAATTATTTTAATGGCTTTCTCCTACAGTCTTTTATGCTTCGTCATCCTCCCAAAATCATCTTTTGCAAAATCATCTTCTTCGATGTCCCTCCACGGTAACTCTTTGAAATCGCCGACTCTACTCCAAAGATATCCCCTGTAATCCCTCATTTTTTTAATAGCTTCCTCCAATAGTTTCTTCTGCTTCGTCATCCTCGCAAAATTATCTTCTGCGAAATCATCTTCTTCGACGTCCCTCCGCGATAACTCTTCGAAATCACCGACTCTACTCCAAATATACCCTGACCGACTATGCTCCAAAGATACCCCGAGAGAGGTATAGGTTTGATCATTGCAACATTAAAATTTCCATCTCTTTGTCCGTTTCTGATTTTGCTACTTCTTAGATTTTGTCCGCCATAATTTCAATTATATTTTATGTAATCTTGGAAATCAATCTGGCTCATAGTAACTTAATATTGTGACAAGGTATATTTATACATCAATACTTTTTTCCTCACCCTTATGAACTATTTGTTGAGACAAAATCTCTTTCAAATGGTTTTAATGATAACAAAATTGTTTAAAAGATTATGATTGTAGTTAATGACTAATATGTGCTTTTGAGGGAATTCATATTAGAAAACAGGTTACTCATCATTAAGATAAAAAGGAGAGAAATCTGACTCAATGCATCAAGTTTGCAAAACTTGAGGATAGACAGACAAGAGGATGAACTTTCAGAGATGCAAAATATTCAACGTCACTAAAACAATGATTTCTTGTCATAAAGAAAAGATAAATAAGTGTTAAAAAATGAAATAAAAAAGCAATTTAAAAGAAGAGGTCAAAGGCCAAAGTTTATATGATAGAGGATGGACTGTAAGAGGATAGACCTCTAGCTCACTTCATCCTCACATGTTGAAAATGACCCAACACATCAACGTACAAAAAGGTTGTAGCTAACAAGACAAAAATATAGTCTTACATGTCTTGAAGAATGAACAAGGAAAAGGACAACTCATGTCCAAACTTCTAGGAGGATTAAACCTCATATACGAGGATGGACTGAAACAGTCCAAAGGACAGCTAGATGGTATTTATGTAATTAAGATTAATTACCTTGAACTTTTGATTAAGCCCCTAACGGTCATAAAGTATTTTGGCACATGGATAAAGCATCACAAAAACTCTATAAAAGAAAGGGATCTCTTCATCATCAAACATACAACGACATAACATAGAAAGAGGAATTCTAAAGCTATCAAGAGCATTTCCATCCTCTCTTTATACTTTCTATAGTCTTACACTATATCTTTGAAATATCCTTTTAGAAAGTGTTAGTAAAGAGAAAAATGATAATACTCATATTATTTTGTAATTTCCAAGTGAGTTACACTTGAGAATAGTTGAAACTTGTAAGAAACAAAATTGTAAGCTTGGTGAGGCTAAAGAACAAACGAAGTGTAACTAGCCTTTGTGAGAGGTTAATCCGTTTGATCCATAGTAAAAAACTCACAGGTGTGTGAGGACTGGACGTAACCTTCATTGGGTGAACCAGTATAAATTTGAGTGTGTCATCTTCTATACCCTATTTTTATTTATTTATTATGCTCATATTTAAAGTCTTAAATTTCCATCATTTGATTTTCGTTCTCTCAGAGAGGATATTGATTTAAACTCTTGAGAAAATTTTAAAACAACAATATCCTTATTCAACCCCCTCTTTTAGTGATATTTTAGCTACTTCACTATTTTCCTCCTTTAGTTGTTTTTAAGTGTCACTTTGCTTTGTGTGTCACATATTCTTAGTTTTACTTCAATGTAGTATATGTTGAGTAACTTACAAGTTGCAGTCGAAGCTGCGAATAAATCCAATTGGAAAAGCATAAGTCCTACTAATGCAGGCTACTACAACAATTGGCTAGAAGACACTAATTTTTTCTGCAAATCCTTTCACCGGGGTGGAGGAGGGAGATGCATCACTCTACTCCTCAGCTTGATTGGAGGTATTCTTGCTTTCTCAACATTCATTTCACTTCTTCTTATCAGATAGATGATCACTTGTCAGGTAAGAAAAAGTTTGACTCAAGTAAATTCTAATAATATTTAAAAGATATGTGTCATTGAATTGAGAAATAATTAAAATATGAACAAATAAGACAAATTGGATCATTTTAAATTTCAAAAAGTTAGTGGCTTCGATCATTTTAAATTTCACGAAAACAAATTTGCATATATTGTGGAAAATTTTCAAATTTCAAATGTTAAAGTTAATGACTTCGATCGTTTTAATTAACAATCTTTGTGGGAATTGTGATTTTTTTATATTTTAAAACGGACGAATTAGAATTTTAATTTACAAACATTCAAACTATTTTTAATAGTAATCATTAACATTTTGGTTTCAAAACCAAAATCCAAAATTTATAATAATTCGGTTACACAATATTAATTATCACACAATTATAAGCATACATCAAATACAAATAATTGTAATTGAATTACTTTAATTTCATGTCAATTAACATTATAAAACAAAAAATTAAATTTAATTAATTTAAGTAAAATAAAACTGACCAAAATTCAAAGAGACTTGACTTTGTCCATCATTTTTAAATATTTATATATTATATATATTTACCAATATTCAAAGTAGAAAATCAAATACAAATATTTTTTGTTCTTTCACTCGCTTTACAGGACAAAAAACTCTACATCTCTAACATACAAACTTTGCAAAACAAATTCAGATGGACTATACTTTTCTTGAACATGTTAATGATCAGCGCAATAATTGAAGTATCAAAGTTTGAGTTGTCGCCATGTGTATTGTCTACACCATACAAAGTGAGCATATACTAAGAATCCATGAGGAGTAAAAATGAACTGTGAAAATATGTACTCTAGATAAATTGAGACTTTGCATACCCATATGTAACATAAGGCTCTACTCTATGGAGCATGTTCACCGTGTCTTTGTTGACTTTGAGAAAGACACATTAAAGATCTGCAGTCAAAGAAAGAAAGCCAGAAGATAAACAAAACAAAAAAGGAAAACTAAAATCAGAAGTTTAAAAGATAATGAATTTGGTTATTCCACACAAATTGTTGTCTAACATATCCCACTCACATAGTCACATAAATCGGAGACAACACACTATACTTTATCTCTCGCTAAAATTCAACTTTTTATCTTGAATGAGGATAACATGGATGAAGATCTAAACCATTTAGTTATATAATGAATCTAGCAAGGATCGATTATATGAAAAGTTGAAATATACAGTCACAAATTGTTGTCTAACATGTCCCATTTCTCCCCCTCCACCGTTGCCCCCACTTTGAGCTTCAACACCCTTGGGTGCTTTAAGTGAGGATACCTCACTAAAATTTGCTTAAGTTTTTTGCATGAAATTATTGATCGTGAAAGTTGGTGGATACTTTGCACTAACAACATAATTATACAAAATTTATAAAAATTAAATAATTTCGATATGTAAAATGCTAACTTGAAATTTTTTTATGACTTTTAGACTTTACATTTTTAGATTGACCAATTTGAAAGTCTACAAAATCTTAAAAATATTTCAAATTAACATTTTAAATATCAGGATTGTCCAATTTGAAAGTGTAATTCTTTTTCGAAATCTCGTTAGAATTAATTGATAGAAAAAAGTCAAAATCAACAACAAATAATAATTTTAAGGAGTGAATTCAGGTGGAAGACGAAATTTCCTTATAGCAAATAGAGAATTGTACCGTGCACCACTCATTTATACCTTCCACCCCCTCATTCCCATGAAAAATACCATTTTGCCGCTAGTGTTATCTATAAAACCTCCCAAAAAAATTCACTTTCCTTTTTTCACCTATTTCCTTCGAAATTTTCAAATATCCGAATCACCAATTTCCAAATCTCCGAACATTTGAAATTCAAAAGTAAGACTACCTTTGAATAAATATTTTTCTAAATTTTCGAAAGTTTCTATGAACATGAAACTTTTGAAGTGCATTTTTCCCAAAAATTATGAAACTTTTGAAAGTTTCCATCAACATGAAACTGTCGAAATGCAGAAAATTTCAAAACTTTCTAACAATATGAAAGTTTCGAAATGTAAAAATCCAGAAACATGAAGTATTCTGTTTCGGAGAGATGACTATTACGTTAGACGACGTCGCGACTCTCATTCACATCTCACCCCATGGTAAATTTTTTGATGCACCTGTGAATATGAACACTAATAATGCTGCAAGAGCTGCACATGGGTACTTAGGTGCAACATAGGAGGAAACACTAGCTGAGATTAATTCTAATAAATGTGCCCAATATAGATTGCAATAGTTGCGTGATTTATATAGATTGCAATGAGTTCCTTTCGAATGTTTAAAATGTTTTGAAGGTTATGTGTTTCAAAAGTTTGAAATTTTCGAGCATTATGTTTCGGAAGTTTCAAATTCATCAAAACTTTCGAAAGTTTTGAAGTTTTTTGGAAAGTAACACTTCGGAACTTTCAAATTTATCCAAAGTTTCAAAATTTTCAAAGGATCTTGAAAAATAACATTTCGAAACATTGACATTTATCAAAAGTTTCAAAATTGGTTAAAATTTCTGAAAAATTAAATTTCAAAAGTTTCAAATTTAACCAAACTTTCGAAAATATATAAAAAAAAACTCACTTTTTATTATTTCGAATGTTTGTAATTTTCGAATATTTAGGAAGATTTTGTAATTTTCGAAAGTGGGGGTGAAAAATAGAGTGGTAAATTTTTTGATAGTTTTATACATAATTAAAAAGGGCAAAATAGTCTTTTCCACGGGAATGAGGGTGAGAGATACAAGTAGGGGGTGCACGGTACAATTCTCTAACAAAAATACTTAAATAGCCAAAAGAGAAAGGTTTAGACATTTACACTAACTTGTGAGGGTTTAGACATTTACACTAACTTGTGAAACAAAAAGACAATGGTTTTGTCCTTGCGCATGTCAAAACTGTGTGCTTTCAAGTTTCAGTGGCAAAAGTTTGATCGCACATGGCCCAAACATTTTGAAAACTTCAAAATATTAGTTATATATTATCAATGTTTACAAATTATTAAATGTTTTACAGTTATTTTTATGCACCAATTTGACCACAAACATTTGTAAGAGTGTTTTTGTAAACTAGCTCATTTAGACTAACAACTCCAAGCAGAATTGTTGAAATGTTGAGCAACAGTAAGTTGTAAAATACTTAACTATCCATAAAGTTTACAAAGGATACACACCATACCCTATCATGTTCTTGAGAGTTTTGTTTATTTTGGATTGAATTTCCATAGCAGCCTATAGTTGTCATTATTGTAACTAGTATTATTTCTATATTTCCTCATTATTGTACTTGAGTAGCTGTATGCACTAGTTGCAAAACTCTAGACAACTCTGAAGAGCGAATTGAAGTTTCACATGAGAAAAATAGATAAACAATATCTTCAATGTCCACTTCACAAGACAAATATTGGGTTGAACCATCCACAACTTTTTTCACAATTTGATAGTTCGCTAGCAAAGACATTACGACAAACACATCATTAATTTCTAAACTTTCATTAGAGTCAAATTTTATTACAATCACATTCAATAATGCTAGAGCGACTAATAGACACATTATTTTAATGTTAGTTTCTTTAAATTTTGTTAGCAATGTATTAACATTAATTAATAACATATAAACATTAACTTCTCCACTTTTGCTCTACTTTTTTTTTAAGTTGTGTTCACCAGAGACAATCTTTTCTGTGACACGATTGAATATAAAATGTTGATTGATTTATTTGACTATTTTATATATTTTAAAAAATAATATAAATAAAAAAGAGAAAAATAGTATTTTTACAAAATTATTATTATCAAGTATATATTTATTGTGAAGAAAATATATTAAGTTATCAAAATGAAGGATATCATATCGCATTTGAATAATTAAAAATGAAGATCTTTCAAAAAGAGAAACCATTTATTTAAAAAATATTTTATAATCGGATATAATTTTAGTTTTTATAAAATTTTAAATTTTTATTATTAATTTTTATAAAAAGATTATCATACAAATAATTTTAATTCTTACTAAAACATAAACATGTATTTTTGAATTTTTTTTGCTAGTATATTTATAATATTATAAAAAGTTCATAAAAAAAAAAATGTCAAAATTCAATTTTTAGTTTTATATTTTCGCTACTTGTATAAAATTCATTAGAATTCTTTCCAAATCAAAAATTCTAGATTTTTTAGAAGAACTTTTTTTAAAAAAATATAAAATATTTAAAATATTTTTAATAATATTCTAAAATTGTTTGCCCAATAATTTTACAGTAATATGATTTTTTTTTTACATGAATTTATAATAAATTCTGCAAAATTATATGGATTAAATATCTTTTAACTTAATATTTATTTTTGTACAAAAAAAAATTTACAGTAATATTTTATGATTTTAATTACTATAGTTTTAATAAAAATCAATTATTTATAACATGTAACAGGTATAAACTCGCTACAAATGGATATAAGTTAAATCTATATTTTATGAGAACAATAATTTATTTTTGTTATGGTTATTAAGCGAATAAAAAAAAATTCGGGATTTCAAAATTTTCAATCGAGCTATAAATAAGAAACCTTTTGCCGCTTACATTTTCATCTGCGTAGCATTCCATTTCTTTCATTAACGTGACCTTCGAGAGCTTCTTCCATGGCTTCAACATCTGAGAAGAAGGTTAGTAGTTACTACATACCCGATGACATTGCTTTCTCTATTCTCTCTAAACTTCCTATTAAATCTCTCAAGCGTTTTTTTTGTGTTCGCAAATCATGGTCTCTTTTATTTGAAAACCCTAATTTCATCTACATGTTTCACAACAATTTCCTATCCAAATCCCATTCACTCTACGATGATGTTTCTATCATTCTAAACCAGTTTGCGAGTCCTGATTTTCATTGGAATTTGTATTTGCTCTCTGGTGAGAAGTTGGAGAGTAAGGTTAAATTGGATTTTCCACCTCCTTTTCACATTCAACAAAATGGTGTTACACTTACTCGTATTTTAAGTTCTGCTATTAATGGCATTCTTTGTATATATGACTGTGATAATCATACCAAGGCTATATTATGGAACCCAGCTACTAAGGAAATTAAGGTCATTCCTCCTAGTCTTGGTGAATTTTCACCTGAGTTTAGAACTGTTTTTACTCTTCATGGATTTGGCTATGACCATGTTAGTGATGACTATAAAGTTATTCAACATGTGAGTTATTTTGTATTTGATGGAGGTCCTTGGGATAATGTGATACCCGACCCTTTTTGGGAGATATATAGCCTAAAAAGAAACTCGTGGAGGAAACTCGAATTTTTTACACAACCTCGTTACTATGATATAGATACTGAAGTCTACTTGAATGGGGTGTGTCATTGGTTGGGGAAAACAATTGATAAAACACATGTGGTGTCATTTGACTTGTGCAATGAGGTGTTCTTTTTTACACCTTCACCATTAGAAGATGTGCATGATGATTTTGATGTTCATCTAGTGGGATTAAATGGGAATGTTGCTATGATATCAAATTATAAAAATACTTCGTCTTTTCACATATCTATTTTGGGTGAACTCGGTGTCAAAGAATCATGGATTAGACTCTTCGATGTTGGGCCCTTGTCTAGTATTGACCATCCTATTGGAACAGGGAAGAAGGGCAATATATTCTTCAGAAAAGAAAATGATGAACTAGTTTGTTTAGATTTAACAACTGGGGTGATTGAGGAGATTGGTTTTAAAGGAGAAAAGTTATGGTGTCAGATGGTAGTTTACAAGGAAAACCTTCGTCCAATTAGATGAGTAAACAATTAATTGCTTTTGCAGCGTATGTGTGAAGTTTTCAACCATGAGGTTTATGTGTCTAGTTCTTAGAATTTAATAATCTTATCCCAAGGTGAACTTTATCAAGTTATTTATATGCAAATTGGCTTGTCAATTGCCCATATTAAATGCATTATCAAGTATAAGACAAAGAAGCATTTGTCTTGCTTTACCAGTTTTATTTCAATGCTTGACTTGTTCTATGGCTTATTGTTCTGGTTTCTATTTCTATTGTATGAATGGGATCTTCTCTTTATTCAATGTTCTATATAGCTTTTAGCCTGTTGTTAAGTTAGCAATTGGTCCTCCATGCTAATAACTAAATATGAAATGAGAATATTTGGACTAAAAGGTTACCACCCTTTAGCCCTTAAGCATAGAAAGCATTCTGCATAATCAAGTGGAGAGCATCGACCCTTTAGTTTCTAGGGACTGAAGTACCTCAAATTGTCTTTATAAGTTATTAGGATTAGAAAGAGCCAAATTAAAAATGAGTAAGCAATTGACAGCACTTTTCAAATTTGTAGGTTAGGAAAGCGTTGTTTATGATTGAAGGAATTGGCTCAAATGTGATTTGAGTGGTGTTTGATGGTGTGATCATTGTAAAAACTGCGTAAACATTGCTCTCAAAATACACTTAAGTAATGTTGCTTCCATGACTCTTCCTTTGATTTCGTCAGGCATATGGAATAGATATGATTAATTTTCTAAGTATAGTATT
This sequence comes from Cicer arietinum, assembly GCF_000331145.2. Classification (NCBI taxonomy): domain Eukaryota; kingdom Viridiplantae; phylum Streptophyta; class Magnoliopsida; order Fabales; family Fabaceae; genus Cicer; species Cicer arietinum. The sequence goes on from NC_021166.2 coordinate 23,726,184, forward strand.
CTGCTGACTCATTTTGTGTTTGAATAGTTTGTCTAGAAATATGAGTGTCTGCAACGTCCACCTTTTTTCTCTCTTTTACATATTTGTATCTCATATTTATTTATTTCATGTGGTCAAATTTAGTTAAACAATTTATACTTGGTAAGTTCTGTTCTGCTAAGCACTAATATCATGTTTCAACTCTTTAGGTTATTTGCTCCTTACTGCTATACTGATTTTTTTCTAAGTTCCTTTCTTTGATGTTCTAGTCAAAACCAAAGCTATATAAGGTAAATAACATTTTGATGTGCTTTCCAACCTTTGACCATACCAGCACAATTTCTGAAGCACAGTTTAGGATGTTGCTACATCAGCATTCAAGATGAACCAACATTCTTTACATGTAAACTTCAGCTTAATTTTTACTTATATAAAATGTAAATTAAAACTACAATAAAAAAATAAAAACCGACAACTTCTATTTAAAAAATTACTGTTTAATGATGCTTTAAGGAATCAAATTTATCAATTATTGAATCTATAATAATCAACAATGTATTTTTTTTAACGTAAACAATTAAATTATTTAAAATAAATTTATTATCAATTTAATTTGAGTCATATCTTGACATATTTGATTGTTAAAAATGTTTGAAGTCGATATATATTGAAAGTGTTAAAACAATACGAATAAATATTTTTAGAGTTTAATTTTTATGCACCGACAGTGTAAACAGTTTTACATAGTCGGCAAATTATAATTGATCATGTATGTGATTTGATTAGTAGTTATACAAAAGTCAAATATTATTATTGATCTAACGGTTGTGATTGATTGATAGTGTAAAAGAATTTTATCCTGACGTATCTAAATAAAATTCATCTATATATCAAGTGATACTTTTCATTAATAAAATACAAATTTATTAAATTTGTAACTCAAATCTTCAAATACAAATTATATATTTTAGTTGCTGCATCAAACATTCCAAATGAACCAACCTTCTTTACATGTAAACTTAAGCTTAATTTTTACTTGTATAAAATGTAAATTAAAACAACAATAAAAAAGTCAATAGTGATGGATCAAAATCAATAAAAAGCTTAGTTGTCAATAAAAATGGATCAAAATAGTTAAAGTTAAAAGGTTAAAATTATAATTTTCAAACTAAGAAGATCAAAATCGTGTGCTGTCAAATTATTATTATTATTATTATTATTATTATTATTATTATTATTATTATTATTATTATTATTACCAATTTATGTTATTTTTTACACATTATCGATCAGGATACTTTTCTATTATATCTATTGCAATCTTCTAAAAGTAAAAATAAAATAAGATATTTTTGCATATAAATTTCAAAAATAAGATATAAATTTTAAAATAAGATGTATTGGAAATTTTTTTTAAAATAAAAAAATAAAGATATACTAGAAAAATATCCACATAAATAAAGTGGACAAAAACTTACTTTTTTTTCATTTCTACATTTTCATCTTCACCAAGTTCCAAATGTTTATTATCCATATATACATGAAGCATTTTATTCAACCAAATAAAAAAATGGAATCCACATCATGAAATATATTTCTTAAAGATTATTAAATGTTTGCCTTATTTTATTTTAGTAATTGATGTTCAATTTTTTTAATTGTGGTGTTGTAATGTGGTAGTTATTCAATTTTTTCATGTATTGAATAAAAAGTTATCCTCCTCGGTTCACTTCCGGCAACAATCTTTTGGATATTTATTGTTCAATTAACAACAATTGGTATTCAGAGCTTTATTCATAAAGGATCTGTGTGCAAGTTTAATATAACGGATTCATATATGTAAGTCATCAACTTGATTCTAGAATTCGAACTTCAAAGAATGAAGGATTCTAAGACGGTTAAAGATTACTTGACAAGTTCTTGGTATTGCAAACAATATGAGACTTTTAGGATCAGAATTCGCTGAATCAATAATTTTTTTTAAAAGCTTCTTGTTACAATGCTTAAAAGATATATATGAAGAAACTATCACTACCTTGGAAAATACCAAGGATTTCTCAAAAAATTCATTGGTAGAATTACTCAATGCATTTAAGGCGCAAGAACAAAGAAGATCGATGAGAGAGGATACAACAATTGAAGAAGCTTTAGTATCCAAGCACAGCAAAATGTGGAAAAATTAAAGAAGGATTTTGGTGAAATTGGAGTAGGTTCCACTTAACCAAGTTGAAAAACTCTTATCCGTCTTGTCAACACCGTGGAAAGAAAGGTCATCCACCATTTAGATGATGGAGAAGATTTGATGCTAAGCACACCAAATGTAATCAAATGGGGCATGAAGTTGTTATATGTAGGAATCAACAACATAATGATGAGACAAAGTTTTGTTGATCATGAAAAGGAAGAGGATGATCACTTGTTTGTCCTATCATGTTTCTCTAGCATCTAGGAAGAGGATGACAGTGGTTGTACTAACCACATGACACATAACAAGGATTTATTGGAGGAATTAAGTAGTGCAAGTTCATCCAAAGTTCGGGTTGGAAATAGAAACTACATTGTTGTGAAAGGAAAAGGAACAATTGCAATCTCAACCTGCTGATGTGCAAAGTTTAATTTTGATGTGTTGTATGTTCTTGAAATTGATCAAAATTTGGTAAGTGTTTGACAATTAATTGAAAGGGGTTATAAAATTTTGTTCCAAAACGAAAGTTGTTTGATTAAAGATGCTAAAGACAAATTTATTTTTAAAATAAAAATGAGAGGAAAAAACTTTGCTTCAAATCCATTCGAGGGAAGCAAATTGCTTTTCAAATCAAAGAGAATGACACAAATTTTTCTCAAAAGATTATTTAACTTTGATTACTAAGATTATTTTTGAGTTTTTAAAATTAAGTGTATGGATTAAAATTTCAAAAAAAAAAAATGTCTCAATTCACATTCTTATTTCTTGTGACTTTTATTACTACTTCAAATTTGAGATCAAATTCAAGAGTATAAAGAAATTATAACGAAGTATATCGCAAAAGCTACTAGATAAAATAGAATAAACATGTGAGCAAACAATAGATTTTCAAGTACTCAAATACATTGAAAATGTTTAAACAAATCTTTTTGCGGCTACGTCGTTTCTTTTCCAAATACGAAATTTAATGTATTGAAAACCATTAGATCTATTTGGTGATCAAGATAAAAGAGACAAGATGAGAAACTATCATATCATAAACAAATTATGAATCTTATTTTATCATGTCTTTCTAATTAAAAAATTTATAAAGTTGAGTTAAAATTCAATATGATGGGATAAGAATATTATGTGTACATTTGTTTATATTTTGTTATAATCTAGATGTTACAATATTTATTGTCACAGAGGAAATATAAAGTAGTGTTATAAATATGAGTTATTAAAAGTGTAAATATGTCAAGTTTGACACTTGATATCAATAGATCCTTACTCATATATACAGTTTGTTAATTTACGATCACTCATTTTTTTAATTGGTGTAAATTAGTAATCTACACCTTAAGGTGTATTTTATAAGTATATAATTATAACTTGCTAATTTATAATACATGTCAAAATGAAAACAATTTTCCTAAGTTCTTTTTTCTTTTTGTTATGATTTTATTTCACGTTCTTTCAAACTCAATAGCCACCACATGGATGGATCATCATCGATCAATAGAAGCTATTTCTTAACTTTTTATAATATTATTTGCTTGAGGACAAATATCTCTTGTGCAACATGATTTTGTTCTTGTTGGGGTGATACTGGAGACAAGATTATTGATATTTGATGAGCAATTAGAGATATTTCCTCAAACAAGTATTATAGTAAAAGATTAAGATGAAAGAAATTGTCATCTTAGTTAAAATGCATTTGTTCTTTCTAAAGACATTCAAAGAAGTTAATTTCCTTTTTCGACATGTTCTGACATTACAGCAGCTATATAATTTGTTGGACATTAAACATCACACGATTCTAGTATTTTCTTTTTAATGCATGATATTATCAAGAAGGTCCAAGATCACGTGTAGACTTTAAGTACTCTTTGTTCAATGTTTGGTTTAGATATGTGTAGAAGGCAAAAACTGTTGGAATGTAACATCTTCTCATGTTGTCTTCTTTTATTGACACCAAGTTAACTTGTAGGGTTTGTATTAGATTTGTTTTTATTATTATTATTATTATTATTATTATTATTATTATTATTATTATTATTATTATTTTCAATCTTGAGTACACTCGTTGGGGAATTCAAACAAAAAATAATTAAGTTTAAACTCTTTTAAAGAATAATTATGAGAGCCTAAGATCCAAGCTAGGTATTGAGGGAAAGTTTTGGTAATGATCTTATAATTTTTACAAACGTGCAAAATAATTTGATGATGTTTCATCAATTCCATAATTTAGAAAATATATAGTTATTAATTTATATGCTACCATTTAGGAGGATATTGTCTCTAAAATTTTCTAGGCCTAAATTAAAGTAAATGGGTTTGCCCTAATTAAATATTTATACTAATCTCCAATAAAAAATAATTCACGTAAAATACAATATTGTCTCGTGATCTAGTTTTCACATCCACATATATTAATAACAACCAAACTCATGGTCAGAAACTACACATAGACAAATTAATGTCCAATAACGTTTTGCTTCATTACTGAAATAGGTCTCTTTTTTTTGTTGGTTTGACTTATAGTTGATGTACATTCAAATTATGCATCTCTCTCTCTAATGCTCCTTCTCGCTCTCTCAAATCTTCCTTACTCCCTCGCCTGATCTCTTCCTCTAAAGTTGTGTCTCTTCCGACAGTTCTCCCAAAAGATTTTCCAGATTTCGGAAAACCCTAAATTGTAAAGTTTGGAGCAACAAGGATGAGTTGGAGGCTATTTTTTTTTGGAATGCCCTCTTTCTCAAATTTATACACCAATATGCCCCATTTACAAAACAATACACCAAAATGTCCTTTTTTTTTCAAATTTTTTTCCCCTTACAAATCGCCATTTGGAATGACGACTTCCTTAAGGAAGACCTACTCCCAAATGGCGACTTCCAACTGGTTTTTTTTTACAAAAAAAAAAATTCAATTTTTTTCGTTAAATTTTATATATAAATTAATTATTATAATTCATAAAAATACATAAAAAATAAATAAATTTAAATTTAAATTATGAAAAAAATTTAATAAATCCAAATGGGCATTTATAAAATAATTTTTTTGTTAAAAAAATATTTTAATTTTTATTGAAATAACAAAAGTAATATATATATATATATATATATATAAAT
>NC_021166.2:23732439-23734194 GCF_000331145.2 Cicer arietinum
ATTGTGGTGGGGTTGTGGTGGAGGTTGAGGTGGATTGGCACGAGGATCAACCAATTGGTTTTCTACAGAAATAAATCGTTTAGAATTTTTGCAAAATCAAACCATGTATTCGTAACTTGGTTTGAATTCAACATTTAGAGGTTGACCATGAAGAATATGATTCTCTCGTTCATTCCACTATTTGTTCTCATTTTCGTAGAATAATGCCCAACTATAGTCAACTTGTTTATGCAAATCTATCTTATGATACTTTTTCATGTTCCTCGGAGGACGTGGAATTTCTTGAGGTAGTCCAAATTGTAGCTTCACTCTATCAGTTTGATGCATTTCTATTATGTAGAAAACAAATTAAATATGTAGATGCATTCCATAGCCAATTATCTTCTGGATGATCGTATGTTAGATGTAGATATGGCCTCCAGATAAACTGATATATAATAAGTTTGTTAGTAATATATGCATAAGAAAAATAAAATAATAGAAATAATGTAATGGTTTAATATATTACATCGTTAACAGTCATATGATCAATTTTTGATCGATATCCATCGGTATGATAACGAGGTGTATCCCCAAATTTCATACCCTTTCCACTATATCTACGAAAATAAATTTGAATATGTTAGTGAATCAATTGATAGTTTTATAAATATAATATTTAACTTTTTTTTGATATTTACCTTTTTGCGAATGGAAAACGAGGCTCAAGATTACTTATTGGTGCAAGAAACGGCATATGGTACCATGCCCACGTTTGAAGTAGATATGAACATCTGTCGAACGACATAACACCGGGTTCAGCTGCATGACACAATTCTCTATAAAGTGTGGCCAAGCACGCTGAACCCCAACTATATTCTCCTGTCTCTCGCAAATCTCTCAACAAGTGCAACCACATAATATGTACTCTGTTGTGGGATTTGTCAGACATTAATATGCCGCCAATCAATTGTAAAATGTATGCTCTACAATGTATAATTATTTCTTCATTAGATGATTCTGGAGTTAACATTAAAAATGTTTCTCTCAACCATTTTAATTTTATAAAATTCCCTTTTCTTTGTGATTCAGGTGGCATGACTCCTAACAAATCTAAAAAATCATCTGCCCATGACACCATAGTTGATCCAGTTACAGCTTTACCCCCAACACGTAAGCCAAGAAGCAACGCAACATCTTCTAATGTTATGGTACATTCACCCGTTGGAAGATGAAATGTGTGGATTTCAGGGCTCCATCTTTCAACTAAAGCTGTAACAAGTGAATTATCTATTTTATAACTTTCTATTTGTGATACGTTACCAAACCCGGCTTCATTCAACAATGGAATTATTAAAGAAATTGGTGAAATGTGTTTATGGCTAAGTGATTTTAAATTTTGAGATGAGTCTTGTAACAAGCAAAGAATTGAGATATTTGAATAAAAATATATTAGAATAAAAATATTAGAAAAAAAATATATTTGAAGATATTAAAATATATTTAAAAATATATGAAAATATGGTGCAATGTGTATAAAATATATAAAAAAAATATTTTAGAAGATATTCTAATAAAACTATATTTTAGAATAAAACTGAGTATAAAATATATAAAATAAAGTATTGTATTACTTACAAAATTTTGAATGTGGTGTAGCGCTGATCTGTGATTATCATCATTCCATAACAATGCCATTTAGATGAAATATAAATACCAAGGAAGAAATACTAATAGTGAAATAGTGAAAATATAAAGAAAATTGAAGTTGTTAAG
>NC_021166.2:23734416-23736178 GCF_000331145.2 Cicer arietinum
TATGCATGCAAGGATTAGATTTGACAATACAACACAAGGCTGAACACAAGCAAGTTCCCAACGTGAGAATATATTCTGATTCTCCTCTAAATGGCCTTTTGGAAAGACGATTTCTCAAAGGTTTTCCAAGGTCGCCTTTGTGAATGGCGACTTGCTTCAGTAGGTGTCACGAAATCTCCATTTGGGATGGCGACTTATCAAAGGGGTGTTAATGAAGTCGCCTTTGGGAAAGGCGATTTGTAGGTGTGCCTGCATGCACGTCTGGGCTATCAGAATGGCAATGGAGAAGCTTTGAATTATCACAAGGGAATTGAATGGGATTGGACAAGTGTTGGAAGTATTTTACAGCATTGCATGTATTAAAATTGGTTGTCTATAAATATGATATATTATTTCCATTGCATTTCATCTCAATCTCAATATCTGATTTTCATATCAATGGCACCAAAAAATATAATTTTTCTTATTTATTACAATGGTGAAATATGTGAAAGACAAGGTATTGGTAAATATTTCAAAAGCGACGAAAAAAAAGCTATTCGAGTTAATTTTGGATGCAACCTTACCTACTTGAAGAAAAAAATTGAAGCAAACTTGAAGTTTGAAAATCAAAAGGTGTCTAATATAATTTTTCGACACCCTATCTCATTTGGACAAGGCCTAGTTCATTATGAGTTGTTAAATGTTGAAGACGACGAAGAGGTTGAACTTATGTTTGATGTTCATAAACAGTGGCCGCAACTCGGATCTATCGAGTTATATGTCACATTTGAGGATGGTAATCCATTATACGATATTGGTCAACCATCATCCTCAACCACACCTCACCCTGAATACCATTTTGAAACACAAAACACTTATTCTTTTCAAAATAATGAATCTTACCAGCCCGACCCATACCAACCCGAACCATACTTTGACCAGGCCGAAACATCTGAACCTGAACCATCTCAACCTGAACCATATATTCCACTAGGTGATATGGCCGATTTTGATCAACAAGAAATAAGTGAAGAGAGTGAAGAAGAAACATACTTTGATGAAGACGAGGACGATGAAGGTGACAACGACAATGGTGACGATCTAGAGCCAACATACGATCCACCATTCCATATGTGTAATCTAAATTTGGGTAATACTTACTAATCCTCCGAATTTGATATGCCATCTAATGAACCACCTCCATTAGATGCATCTCTTGAGATTGAAATGAAGTTTAATAGCAAACCAGATTGTCAACTTGCAATTAAGAATTATCACATAAAACACTCCCTCAATTACCGTGTTGTGAAATCTGATCAATACAGGTATGTAATTAAATGTGTCAATCCACAATGCTTGTTCAAATGCAGGGCTTCGTTAAGTCAAAAAAGTAACCAATGGGTGATTGGTCGTTTGAAAGGGCCCCACAATTGCGCAAATTCTTCTATGTCACAAGATCATACCAAGCTCGACTCTAACATCATATGCGAAAGCATAAAGTCTCTTTTGAAAGCTGACCCATCAATTAAAGTGAAGGTGATCATTGCACATATTCGGGAACGATACAACTATACAATCACTTATAGAAAGGCATGGATGGCAAAGAACAAAGCTATCGAAACGATTTATGGGAACTGGGAAAAGTCTTACAATGACCTTCCAAGGTGGTTGTTGACTATGCAAAAATTTCTTCCAGGAACTATTGTGGAAATGGAAGTATCAGTTGCATATCCTGATAATACTCTATTGCAGGGGTCAAAAATTTTCAAACGATTATTCT
>NC_021166.2:23736240-23737382 GCF_000331145.2 Cicer arietinum
GAAAGTACAAGGGGACTCTTTTGCTTGCTGTTGCACAAGATGGAAACAAAAATACAATTCCAATTGCTTATGCACTTGTGGAAGGTGAGACAGGGGGTGCTTGGAGCTTCTTTTTGAAAAATCTAAGAAGGTATGTAACACCTCAAGTCGACATTTGTTTGATTTCAGATAGGCACGAATCCATTAAGAGTGCCTATAATAATCCAAATAATGGTTGGCATGATCCTCCGTCAACACATGTGTACTGCATCTGACACATTGCACAAAATTTCATGAGAGGGTTCAAGGACAAGGGACTTCAAAGCAAACTCGTTTGTATGGGTAATGATCTAATTCTTCTTAGTATATTTTCCATTTATCATTTAATCATATTTGATAATTTTTACATCATTTCTTACAGGATATGCATTAAATGAGCCATCATTCAAGTATTACCGCAATGAAATCAAGATGGAAAATCCAGAGGCTTTAAGATGGATCGATAATATCCCCCCAAAACAATGGACTATGGCTTATTCTCAAGGTCGACGATGGGGACACATGACAACAAACGTTTCCGAGTCCATCAACGCAGTGCTCAAGGGTACACGCAATCTCCCAATCACTGCTTTGGTACAATCAACATACTATAGATTGGGAGTTTTATATGCAGAAAGGGGACAACAACATCAGGCATCATTAGCTTCTGGTCGAGTATACACAGACGATTGCATGGACAAGATTAAATGTGAAGTTGGTAAATCTAATACTCACCAAGTCATGCAATTAGAATGAGTTAATGTATTAACATCTACAAAGAAGAGTTTCCACTTATACCTAATGAAGGATATTGGCCCACATATGAAGGTGAAACATTGTATCACAATCCTCAAATGCGGAGAATTAAAAAAGGTCGTCCAAATAGTACCCGTACTAGAACTAAAATGGACGTTAAAGAAAAAGTACCGAGAAAATATGGATTATGTCGATTAACTGGCCATACTCGAAAACATTGTCCAAATGTTACAGTCAGCTCTAGTCAATTATCCTAATTTCTATTTGTGTAGTTTTATCGTAATTTAAATTTGCTATCCTAATTTCTATTTGTCTAGTCAATTATCTTAATTTCTATTTGTGTAGTTCTATTTGCAAAAATTTTATCA
>NC_021166.2:23737703-23749766 GCF_000331145.2 Cicer arietinum
TTTTTATGAATTATAATAATTAATTTATATATATAATTTAACGGAAAAAAATTGAATTTTTTTTTTTTTTTTTTTAAAAAAACCAGTTGGAAGTCGCCATTTGGGAGTAGGCCTTCCTTAAGGAAGTCACCATTCCAAATGGTGTAAGGGGAAAAAATTTGGAAAAAAAATAGGCATTTTAGTGTATTGTTTTGAAAAAGGGACATATTGATATATAAATTTGAGAAAGAGGACATTCCAAAAAAAAATAGCCTGAGTTGGAGCACTTAATGGAGGTTGACAGGTAGCTACTATTTTGTGGAATTTAATTTTCTGTAGGATTATGAAGAGGCTGCAAGGATTCATTCCTCGATGAGATGTTTTGAAGAGGAAGTGTTTGATTAAATGTTTTGTTCCATTGTTGATATTGACATGTCTTATGTTGGGTGTGGTACTATTGCTTTATAAGAATTTGTGTTGTTTCTAACTTGTTAATGTTATATTTTCTTTCTGTCTGATAAGTTCATGTTATTTGATTGTTTTACATTCCATTTTATTCACACTTTTGTTTGTTAAAGGTTCAACCACTTTTGTTTATAAATTTGAAAGAAAACACCACACTTTGACTATGTACTGCTGATTTCCCCAACTATTCTTCTTGTTTCGTTTAATACTTATTGTATTGCTAATTTCTAACATGCAGTGATTTGACTTCTTTTTATTCATCTTGAAACCTATGGTTAAGTAAAGTCACATAAGCTAGTCTAGCAATTAAAGAATTTGGTCACATGACTTGATTCTCTGTTGAAAAGCAACTTATCTTTGACTTCCAGTCAATGTCTTCTATGCATAACTATCACGGACTTGATCAACTTGTTCATGTCATTTTCGTGTCTTCTGACAGGATGCTAATTTGATTATTGCAGGTTGTACTCATTTTGTATATTGATGCTTGGTTTTGAAATTTTTCCATAGAAAACTAGCATGCCATGTCATCTATAATGTCTATATCCACTTAGGCTATGTTATTTGACCAATATTTCTTTACATTTGGACACCGTTTAAGCAAACTTTTTACTTTTTTATGATCTCATTTTCAGCAAGAAGCATATTCAAGATACTTCCAACGGAAAAAGGTGAAGGGAAAACATAAAGACTAAAGGAGTGAGTAATTTAAAATTGAATTGGATGTATTGTGTTTAGGATGTAGAAAATTGCAATATAGATACTATTTTTATTCTGTTGATGTTGTCAATTTTTAATTTATGTATGTGAGTAGTTTATTCTATTAATAAACGAAATCTGTAAGCAATTTGTAACTAACAAGCTGATTATATATAATAATTACTTGCCCTTGAATTATCGGATTTTGCAATTTTATTGATTTACATGCTGTGACTTCTTTTTATTCAGGTATGTTCTTGTACATCCTCTAATAGATTATGTAGATGGGAGTATGTTCTTGTACATCCCGAAAAAATAGATCTTTAGTAAATTTAATTTGCTCCAAATAACACTATTTGCATTTCATTTGGTTTTAAAATAATAATGATTTGTTAACAAAATTTTCTTTCCTTAAAAAAAAATCAAGATATTTAATTTTTAAATTTCAACAAATATAATGAGAATCTTTTGATAATTGTTGAGAATAAAAGATAAACTAATTAATACAGAAAAATAAATAAATGCTGATGGTTCTTCAATTATAATTAATAGCATTATATTGATTCTAACAGAATTGAGAATTCTTCTTGTACCAAAAAAAAGGGAATTTTTCTCATTATATTGTTTATCCATTTTTTCCATCACTTTTTCATTTATTCTAAACAATCGTCAAATTGAAACAATTACATAAAATATAAAAATGAAATAAAATCATGTATATATTGTTCTTATACTTCATCAATAAAATAAATTTTAAAGTAAAAAGAATCATCATTATCTAAAATTCAAGCAATGGCCAAGAAACATAGCATAAAAAAAAGGTTTTGAAACTTAATCCCAATTTTAGATTCTAGAATAAATTCTTAAATAACCTTCAAATTAGAGAAAAAAGAAATAATATCGTAACAAATCGATGATTATAAGCATTTTGAACAAACTGACCTTTTGCTTAGGTTTCGGTGGAAGAATTCTTAATTATTAAATATTAAACACATGTAGAATAAACAGAGAATAATAGTAATACTTTGTGTGATATTATAAAATCAAACTTATGTATGGAATAATAACTATAGATTAACACGGTTAATATATTGTTAAAATATCTTTAAACATTTTTGAGAAACTGACATCACCTATTTCACTTTATTTTTTATTATATTTTTCACATTTTTATTTAAATAATTTTTCTATAAGAATATAATAAAAAACAATAATTTTCTTATCTTTATCTTAATGTAAAAGATTATTCAATTGTTCTTAAATAATAATCTAAGTCGTTAATCATATTATAAATTATGCAACAAAGATAGTATATAATAAATTAATTCAACAAATACTATATATAGATTAAAAAAATCATAAAGTGGATATATTTTATTTGAATAAATTGTGTAATGTTCTAAAAACTTGTGCGAATGGTATGACGCATGAGAATTATATGACTGGTAAAAATTGTAAAACATGTGATAATTAAAATTATAACCTTTTCAATTTGTCTACTATGTATGTACGAATTTCGTCAAACTCTAAAAAAAAACTATATCACTTTTATGAATTTCAATTGTAATAGTTTAGTTAATACTTATTGTTTTCCGGCTCTCCCGATATTTTTTGTTAAGATCCGCCAGTGCTTGAGAATGATTATTTTGAGAATCAGTGAGATATTATAAGTGGCTTGCGTTGTTTAGTACTCTACAATTCCAAGGTTGATAAAAAAAACTCATTTTGTTGTGTATATAGAACAAACAACAGAATGGAATTACAATTATGAATTAAATTGGTTTATCACCACTATCATATATAATACTAGATTATATAGGCCGCGCGTATAGCTGTCAATTTGACAAGCCCCTAATTATTGGCCCCAACCCATATTTTGGAGGGGCCAAAAAAATTAATAATTTAGTGGGCTTAGTAGGCACATAGGCCCCCTTTTTAAAAAAAAATCGATTTTCTTTTTTGAAAAATAAAGTTTTTCAATTTTTTCACCGATAAAAAATTTTTGATTTTTTTTCTATAAACTTTTTCGATTTTTTACTACAATTTTTTTTTGATTTTTTTCTATAAAAATTCTGATTTTTTTTCGATAAAAAATGTCCGATTTTTTTTCTAATAAAAACTGTTCGATTTTTTTTTTTTTTATAAAAAATTTCCGATTTTCTTTTTATAAAAATTTCCAATTTTTTTCGATAAAAAGTTTCTCATTTTTTTTCGCTAAAAAATTTTAACTTTCTTTTGGATAAATTTTTTTTCAAGAAAAAAATCTCAAAATTAACTGAGGGTCTCTAGCCCCTCCCTTAGACCCCAAGGGAGGGGCCTAATGGGCCGAAATTTTAAAAAAATTATTTTGATAGGGGCCTAATAATAAAAGTTTAATAAAAAAAATTGAGGGGCTTTATACTTGGGGGCTTTTTTGACGGCTCTAGCCGCGCGTTGCGTGTATATTAATTAATTAATTTTATAAGTTTTATAAGTAATATTTTATGTATTATAAATATAGTTATCTTATAATATTACTGATTTGTAATAATTGAATATGAATAGAAAAATTAAAATAAGTGAAAATCATGTTTATCACAATCATCTAATTTAATTTTTAAAATATTTTGTAAAATTCGTATGATGACTTATTATATAAGATAATTGTTTGACTCATTGTACTTTGATTGTCAATTTATTTTTCAACATAATGGTACTTGTATTTATTTGATGAAATAAAATGTAAAATACAAACTAAAAAATAAGATGTAAAAATTTAAAAATATGATTGACTATTTAATATTTTTATTTAAAAAAAATGTTAATGTTAAATTATATTGTAGCGTAGTCTAAATTTATTTGTTTTATTAGTATGATGTTTTAATTGCGAGCATGAGAAGTTGTTGTAAAAAAAATTATTGAATATACTTCATCAAGAGTTTGAAATTTATTTTATTAAAGATTTACATATATTTTAAATTAATTTTAGGTATTTAAAAGTTTTAAGTAATTGTTTGTGCAATTGAATTATAGTTATGTTGATATGTACCAAAAATAAATTCTATTAAAAAATAATTTAATTTTATGCAATACTTAATTTTTCATTTATTTTTTAACATTCAAATTATCATTATAATAAGGAAAATTAAAATAAAAAATAGCAATCAATTATAAATATATAATTTAATTGATGAAAGTTTAGTGTTAACATATTTTTTCAGAATACATATATAGTAAACTTTTGTTCATTATACTTTTTAATATATTCATATATATTATAATTGGAAGTAAATTTTTTAATAATTTTTCATATATTCGTATTTTATGATTATTTTTAATACATTTTTGTATTTTCTGTCAAATAGAATATATATTTTTATTTTATAAAATGTTACAAAAAAAATGGATTGACATAAATTGAAAGTAATTATAAATGGATTGACATTAATTACTAATTGAATTTTTTAGGTATAAAATCATTACTCACCATAAGTGGAATAATATAATTGTTAGGATTAGATAAATTTGTTAGGATTTGATAAAGAACATTTATGACTATATTTATGAGTGATTAGGTGATTTTTTTCATTGAATTTAATGACTAATAATATAAATTATTACTATTGGTAAATGACTAATAATATTATAAAATAATTTATAAATTTATTATAAAATAACTTATAAAAATGATTTGATAATAAATTATAAATTATTATTAAATTGTAAAATAATTTATAAATTATAAATAATTGTAAAATAATTTTATAATTTATAAATTTATTATAAAATAATATTATCAAATACTTATAAAATAATTTGATAATAATGTAAATTATAAATTATTATCAAATTGTAAAATAATTTATAAATTATAAATAATTGTAAAATAATTTTATAATTTATAAATTTATTATAAAATAATATTATCAAATAGATTTTGGACGTATTAAAGAAATTGTGGAAGAAAGAGGAGAAGCAGACATAGGGATTGAAGAAATTAAAGAAGTTGTTGAAGGAGGAGAACATACTCTCAACATTTTGACTCATGTGGAAAATATTTGTATACGTGGATATGAAATATGATGAGGTGACATTGGAAGTGTGTTTTAAATATATAGAATAGATATTTGCGAGTGAGTTGGCTGTCTTTTATAAGGTTAAAATAAAAACCTTAAAACCAATTTTTTATTTTTTTGCTGTAATGACCAAGTCTTTTTCAGTTGCATTTAATTTTTTATAATTTTTTTTAATCAAATAAAATATGGTCTTTTAGTTTATCATTATCACATACATAATACACATACGTTAGGAGTGTGGGTTTTTTAATACACAATCAAATCTTTGAAAATATTTTGTGTTTTATGGTTCATAATTGATTTTTTTCATAATTAATCATATAAATATATATAATTATTGATACTATTATTACACGAAATTATTGTTAAATTATAATTTTTTTAGAGATTATCAATTATACAAGTCATTATTTAATTATAAATGATCATTTATTTAATAATTCAATTCAATTTAATTATACAATATATATATATATATATATATATATATATTTTAATACAAAAATAAATTTTTTATTTAAAATTTATTTCTATAATACGTATAAATCGTCTAAGCCTAATGTCCTAAGACTCCTGAAAATTCTTTGCATTGAATTTGACACCTAAATTTTTTTGAGATAATTAAGTTTTTTGTTTGGTTGGATTGTCACAATTCAACTCGAACATATAATGTTTTATATCATGGACCTATCTTGCAGTCTAGTACATGTACCTTATGAATGAAAAATCAATCTTTCTTGCATTGCATTGGAGATTGAACTATCTCCCTGAATATGTAACATCTTAAATCAAATGACTAAAAATAATTAAAAATTACAAATTTTAAAATATTCTAATTTATAGATTATTATGATTATTATTATTATTATTATTATTATTATTATTATTATTATTATTATTATTATCAATCTTGAGTACATTCGTTGGGGCATTCAAACCAAAAATAATTAAGCTAAAACTCTTTTAAAGAATAATTATGAGAGCCTAAGATTCAAGCTAGGCATTGAGGGAAAGTTTTGGTAATCATCTTATAATTTTTACAGACGTGCAAAATAATTTGATGATGTTTCATCAATTCCATCATTTAGAAAATATATAGTTATTAATTTATATGCTATCAGGAGGATATTGTCTCTAAAATTTTCTAGGCCTAAACTAAAGTAAATGTGTTTGCCCTAATTAAATATTTATACTAATCTCCAATAAAAAATAATTCACGTAAAATAAAATATTGTCTCGTAATCTAGTTTTCACATCCACATATATTAATAACAACCAAAGTTTAAGCAACTACAAACTTAAGATAAATGATAGAACAATCACTAAACAAACACGTATGTTTCTTCAATCAGATTAAACGGTACAACAAACAGTCGAATCCTTTTGTAATCCCAACAGTAATTCTAATCTTCTTCTCTTTCGGGAGGCAGACCACAAGGCAGGAGCATTTTCTGCGCAAAAGGTAGAATTTGTTGAATAAAGAATAGTAACAACTACATAATCATTTAGCAAGGATACTACCCATTAAGCAGGCATCATTCAAATAAATAGACAAATATAAAGTGCTTGGTGATATCATAAAGTATCAAGAATGTTTTAATATTTCAATCAATCATGTATGTCACTACTACATTAGTCATCAAAATATTTTTGTCACCAAATTAATTCCTCAAAAAATTGAGATGTCGCCACTTTAGTCCATACAGATTTTTATAATGTTGAGGAATTGATAGGATTGCTAGTCCATTTCAGTTCTAACAGGAACTACTTATTTGATGAAAAATCTTAAGAGAACAAATATGGTAACACTTTAATCCTTAAGGAACTAAGCTAGTGATAAAAATCTTTGGAAGACTAACATAGCAACCCCCCCTATAATTGCAGGACTGAGTTGGGGTTTATTCAATAATTATTGTTATTATTTAAGCCATTTTCACCCAAACAGAGGAAATAAATGAAAAATCAACAAATAACCTTCAAAAACAATCCCCAAACTTAGGTGGCAAATAGGAGTCTGAGAGTTGTCTGAGGTTATTATTCCATGCCCCTCAGCTCCCATTTTAAACTCTCAAACATTACCGCGCTGATAGAAATCTAGTATTTTATTAGAAAGAAGTATGTATAAAACTCAATTTAACATAGCAAAGCAACATAAACGTGTAAGGAAAATTCTTAACCTAACCAAGTTACTTTCATCAGTAAGGAAAATTCTTCAGTCACAAAAGATCCTACTTATTTACAGTTATCTTCCAGCATCAATGTTTTGGTATGAACTTAACTTCTTCCTTCAAAATGTGCCAAAAATCTTGTTAAGATTCATGAGAAAATACTAACCATCTAGCCACACAGCATCATTATTCGATCTCCTCGGAGTGAAATATTTAGAAGATACAACAGAGATGTACTAATGCCTTCTTCTACGTGTCTTTTTCACTACACTATCATTTCAACTACATAGCCTTTTCAGGTTGGCTTTAGGTGTACAGTGTACTCATGCCTCCTTCCCTCCAATCATAATGACTATGCAGTGGTCACTTTTCCCCTCAACAATGGGGTGGAAAGGTGAATCTTTCGATGCATTTTCCATTTTCACACAGTGTTTATGCGATTGTGCATATACAATGCAGTGATCACCTTCTTACAATTACACCTCATATGTCCAATACCTTCACCTAGTTGTTCCTTATTTCAATCTTACAAAGTCCCCTACACCAATTCTGACCTCTTTGCATCAGGGTTCTACTACAGAAAGGGCTACTCAGACTGTTGGAAAACCTCAAATGTTCCAAAACAGTCTTTCAATGTTAAATACATGATTTTGAGGACTTCAATAGTTATCTTCTAATTCGTCAATTTAACCTAAACTATAGATGTCAAACAGAAAGTCAGTGAGTGATCTCAATTTGATAGTGTAGTGGTAAACCACATTACAAAGTGGTGTACCCTAGAAGCCACCCCTTTTACAAGCACAACAATATTTGCATAAAAGAAAGGGGAAGGAACAAACTGCTGCTACTCAACAAATTCTACAAGTTCATGTGTATTTGAGTGCAAATCTATCACCAAATAATGAAGAAATATGCACAAATGAAGCGTGTAACATGGGGACAAACTCTACGGTTTACTAAAAATTAAAAAAATAAAATAAAAGTATTACAATAAGACGACGAAGATCACACTCAAATAACAGAACAAGAACAACATCAATTAAAAAAAACTTCATCGATAAACAATTCCAATTAACAAGTAATTGTTTGTTTATTTGATTACAATTTTCCACAATATCAAGAATTGCAACCGCTACTCAAAACCCTATACTCAATAAAGGTGTGCAACTGCGACCTAAACAGCAACATCAGGGTTTTCAACACGAGATTGAGATCGCATAAAAAGACATTTGACTACAATTCTCCACAATATGAAGAATCACAACCGCAATTGAAAACCCTATAAGTTTCAAAAAGTAAGGAAAGTGAATAATAAGTTGAGTTTTGAATAGATAATTACCTGCATAAAAGTGTAGCGTTGTCTTCCAATAGATTCATTTTCAGCAATAGAAAAGTAGGAGAGTAAAGGATAATGGCCAATATAAGATGCATAGCTATCACGCTGAATGTTAACTGCCCATTCAAATCTGTTCATATCAGCATGACCAGTTCCGACATATTTAGCTTGGAGATGCTCGAGTTGGGAATTGATGTTAAACCTATCACTCGCCTGCACCATAAATTATTCTAAACATTCAATCTGGAACTTTATATAATTAAATTCAAAATATGAAGAGATCGCTTTGAAGAAATTAGGAAGTACCTGCATATTGCCTTGACTTCGGAAACCAACCTTACTCGCTATTTGCTCCAAACCTCTTTAGTTAAACTCGTTGAATTAGGTATAAATAAACGATTCTTTCTTACCTATAAAATTGAGAAATTTGCTTTTTATATTATTAAAACGTTTTCTCTCACCTCATTAGTAGATTTTGGTGTGTTCAAATAATGGTTGTATAAAATATTGTAAATAAAATTAACCTGTCTTTGAAAATATATTAAAGCTTTAAAATATTGTTAAAATTTGTATTTTGTCATATCACTGACATTTTTTAAGATTATTTTGAAATTAGTATCATGTATGGTGAGATTTAGTGTCATAAATTTGCAAAAATTTAAAGTTAAGACTATATTTAGATTGATAGTACGAGATAAAATAAAATATAATAAATTAAGTTTGAATCGATTAAAAGATGATGAAATGGAGTTGAACATGTTAGGATGCATTCCATTCACTTCCATTAATACACTTTACTTTTGTTATCCTTTGATGTGAAATGTATGAGATGAAATTATTTTTTATTATTTATTCTATCCAAAAATATTCAAATAATAGGACGGATGTTTTATTCCATTTAGTTCTATTCCATTCTATTCCACTCATTTTAAGAATCAAATAAAATATATACTAGTTAAAAAAATATGGAGCTTTGACTAATTCCTTAGTTAATTTTTTTTTTTTTATCTGTTACAAAAATATACCGAGATATCTTAATCTTTTTGTCAACATTTTATCCAACTAATTTTTTTTGTTATTTTTGAACTATCACAAGTTTATGTGGCAAAAAGATTTAAATTAGATAATTACATTATCTTGCTCTTCTTTCCTTTCCATTTTCTTCTTAAAGAATCAAAATTATAATTAAAGGGTTAAAATGAGTTTTATTGAGGGATTAAAGTGACATTTTCATGGTTTGTGGGGGACTTAATATTGGATGGTTTTAATAAAATTATTTTTATTTGTTTAAAACAATATAGTTTTTTTTTAATGTGTAACACTTGAAATATTGTAGTCTTTTTTTTTTTTTTTTTCAAATAAATTCAAAGAAGCATCATCGTTTTCATTCATTAGTACTAGCAAATCCAAAAAACATAACCCTGACAAACATTTTGGCATAAACACATCCAAAATATTATGGTACCACCAAAGTAGGTTTGATTTTTTTTGTAGATATCAAAATAGATATTCACTCTAATTTTTAAAAAAAATCAGAATAAAGTAGAAATATGCTATCTAATGCCGACTCTACATATTGTCATATCTAGTGGAATGCGCAAAGAAACTCTATATTGGAATTGAGACACACCAATAACTTTTTTTTATCAGTGTAACGATGATTCGATATAGCCTATGTTTCCACAATCGCACTGTATGGCAAATGGAAACTTAGATTTATAGCTTCTTAAAATCGCGATGATTTTTTGCATCGGGACGCGAGTATAGTATAGTCGACACAAAGCCAAATGCGCTTATAGTGGTTGGAGCCTGGAGGAGGTATGGTCTTGTTGGACAAGTGATCATTGAGTTATAGTTTATACCATTCAAAATACTATTCACTTTTCTCATTTTTACACTTTCATCTTCACAAAGTTTCAAATGTTTACAGTTCATGTAATAGTGTGATCACAGGAAGCATTTTATTCAACCAAATAAAATTTGAAGAAAAGAAAAAAGGGAATCCAAATCAACAAATGTTTTTGCTTTAAGATCAAAATGCTAATGATGTACTTGAGCAACTATCAGCAGTGCAAGCCAAGATGTCTCTGTAATCCCTTGATATCTTAAAAGAGTCATAAACTTTTCCATCACTACTCTTCTTGTACTCTAACAACAAGTTTGAATGGTTAAATGCTGTGAGTTTCACAAATCCAAAGTCATGGTCTTTAAAGATACTCCATGTGGTGTTTATGGGGGCAAAGTCAGCTAGGGCTGCTCCTCCTCCCCCAACCACTACATGTATTGTTCCATTCAAGGAGCCCTTGTAATCGTGCTTCTCTTTATCGGTGCATATATTCTGAACGAGGAAGAAATAATGACAGTTAAATTATATGTCATATGAGAACAACAAACAATAAAGTGAAGATGAGGGAATCATTAATTTGGTAATTTACTCTCTGATATTGTACAAAACTTCAAATAATTTCTAAAATTTAAAATCCTTGATCACATTAGCCCCATTGGAACAATTTCACGGACTGAACTGACCAACCCAAAAGAACTAATGTGATCGAGAATGTTCAATTTCAAGAACCATTTTGAAATTCCATAAATTCTAGGGACTAAATCGTCTGTTGTCTACAGTTTTACATAATAAATTGCTGATTCATTCTAATTAAACTATTTAATTTAAAATCCACAATATGCTTTTGATGAGCAAGTTAACTATCAGAAAAGCGACCAACAAGAGAAGGACTAGAAGAATTGTACAAAGGTCATGTCTTATATAGCTTGTAGGAACAAAGTAAAATCTTTGCATTTCTAAAACTAGAGAAATACCTGATAGATTGGGCATGTTCTTTCATAGTTATGGACATGTCCATACATGGCTATGTCAACCTTATACTTTTGCCAGAGACTTTGAAGGTCCTCCCTTCCCATTGGTTCTTCAAACGAGCCTTCTGCAACATAGAAATCTCCAGAAGAATAACCAAGTACCCTATGAGCAAGGAATATCAGCCATGGCTGTTTTTGTCTGTCAACAGATGCTAGGCACTTTTCAATGAAGTTATACTGCTCTGTTCCTTTTCTCCAATCAAGCTCTGTGTGAGCTATGCAGAATCTGAACATGCCATAGTCAACAGAGTACCTGGCATAGTTCCAAGTTATGAAAATGTTAGAGAAAATATTAATGAAGTTTTGTCGGATGCAACAGAACATGCATGCATGGTTATGTAAATTTGATGTTATAAACAAATGCTTAAGTTGGCACACGCCTTCATCCACATGAGGGTTACAAAAGTGAACTGAATAAACACGAAGGTTAAAATTATAAAACATGGAAGTTAAAATATAGACATATTTTAACAAAATTTTTCCC
>NC_021166.2:23750878-23777929 GCF_000331145.2 Cicer arietinum
GAACATAAAACATGGTTTGAGCCAGTACACCACATTCACCGCCTGAATCCAAGTTCCCATAAAACGATCCAGATCCTGGCCAGTCACGTTCATGATTGCCACTAGAAGCACAATATAAAGCCAAACAATCAGAGAACAAGGAAAACTGTAAACATACTAAAATCAATGAATGTGTAACATGACAAACCTTGCTGTCATATAAGGAACTTTTGATGCAATTGGCTCGATCTGTGCTGTAAACTGGTCCCATTGTGAAAGGTATCCATTAGCATAGCATAAATCACCAATGTGGAAGACTACATCTATGTCCTTCAAATCTTGAATAATTTGATTGGTAGTATTGAGTGAGCCAGGCTGGAAATTGTTATACTCGTTGGAGCCATCAGCTTCTGCCTGCTCATCCGAAAATCAAATGAAAAGTTGAGATGCAAGTAAATTGAATCATAAACAAGAATAGTGGCATCTTTTCTGGGTATTATTTATTGACATTGAAAATATATTTTTCCCTTTGTCTCATATTATGTCTCATTTGGAATACTTTTGTCTCAAATTATTTGTCATATTATAATACCAATACAACATAATTATTTTTTCCAATGTTATCTTATTTATTAAAGTAGTTGTAAGTATACATGGACAAATAATAAATGAAGTACGATGATATTTTAGTCTCAACATATTATGTATTGAAAATTGATATAAGTAATTAATTTTCTTAAGTGTGCACGTTCCAAATGAGACATATAATATGAGACGGGTAGGATATTTTCATTTAACTAAACTAAAGATCCAAAAGAAGATAGTATAATGGGAATAACCTTGGGAGGTCAAATGAGGCGTTTGCATAGTATATACATTTATTCAATTTGTATCTTCATGGTTTTCATCCACGAGAAAAAAGAAAGATAGAAAGAATATTACCTTTCCCATATCACCAAATATGACCACACGCTGTACGGAATTTTGACCAGGATAAGGAGATGATTTAAACTCATATTTTTTACTCCAAATTGTTGTACCGTTAACTAATCTATGACCCAATTTGTATGTGTACCTGAAAGTATGCAAAACAAAATTGCAAGCTGAGGGATTATGTACAGTGAACTGCAGCTAATAAAATAGCACCGTGTTCCTTCATGTCACCGGTTAATATCATGGTAATAAACTAATAATATAAAAGGTCTTGCGAACGAGTGCCTCACGAGCATTGTTTAAGGGTTTCAAACAAAGTGATTATTCATTGAAAAGTTAAGTATATTTCTTTCCAATGTATTAAAAACACATTTTTTTTCATAAAACTTAGTTGTTTAAACTTACAAAATAATGCCCTTTGGGACTTCATTAGCATTTGTCTAATATAAAATACAACATACTCTTTGTTCGGCCACAACTCCTTCAGAAAACTAGTGTGTATGTATCCAGGATCACGCCATCCAACAGTCCTTGCCGGTGCACCTATATATATGTATAGAAAATAGATTAATAAGATTCATTATGTTTTCAATTGCAGTCTTTTCTCTTTGTGAATGCAATTAGCAATTATCCACCCATATTTTAGAAATGTCAATATTGTCAAAACCCAAGATAAATATGGTTTGCCATAAAAAATGTAACAAAAAGCATTGCATACCACACATGGTGTTGCGATCAAAAGTCAGTGTCCCAGCAGGAGATTTCACAAGGTTCCCTTCTTTTGGGCCCCATTCAACAAAAGGCTCGGCATCGCTGATCCCATATCCGCTTGTCCATGTTACAGTAATCTGTTAAAAATTGAAATAAAAAACTTTTGATAAGTCCAGATTTTCTTTATTCACAATTATACAAAAATATACGGACACACATTTATACATGCATTTATCGAGGGATATCACTTGAAAGAAAGTTTTTCGGAAACTTCTGCTGCATTGTTACACGATGAGAATAATATCCAGAGCTGGAAAAAGAAAATATAGATTTGACATTACAATATAAAGGGATATGTTATTAGACTTACTTCATCCCATGTTTTCCCTTGTGCTAGTCTAGGATATACTGGAGCATTTGGATTGACGAATGATACTTTCTTCGACACTGCAACGAGCTTTGGCTGTCAACAAATAATTTGAGAAAAATGAAGAAATAGAAAGATAAAATTCAGAACAAAAACCTTAACACTGGACTCAAACTTCATACACACAATTATGTTAATAAGGTGAAATAGGGTTACATATAAACCAGTAGAAAACAATCAATTAACCTTAAACTAACAGAGGCGGGGTGGAGGGCAAGGCAACAAATACTTTATTTCTAAGCAGTAGTAGTTTGCAAGAAATTAACAAATTGTCTGCATGCCCATCAAATGTTTGTGTGTGGAGACAGAGGAGGAGGAGGAAGACAGTTATTTTTCTCTGTAGGTCTAAAACTAGCCAATTTCAGGGAACTCAAAATGAATTGGGGAGGACTTTGTAGGGCTTTGAAAAATTCACTAAATCCTTTCCGCCATTTTATAATAATGACATGTCATACAAGAGAAAATTTAGTTATGAATCTTCTCATCTCATCCCCTCCAATAACTCTCCCAAACAAAAGAAACCGTGACACATTAGTAGCAAACGCCTTTCAAAGAGCAAGTCTCATAAGGAGATATATAATGAAACAAGTTCCAGAAAGTATGAGTGTTGATGGCTTTTATTGAACAAATGTTGTTTACCACTGCAAGCTTTCATGATGAAGTTCCCGCATACATATTGGTTAATAATATATTCTCACAAAAATCAATAGGAAAAACAAAAGTTAGAAAACTGAAAAATCTTTATAATCGTAATGTATGAATAATTTAATAAACAAGGAAATTAAAGGGTAGAGTTTATATGAGAATACATTTGTTAATCCACCCGTGAAGAGAGCAAATGAGAAGTCAGATCGCTGATTAATCAACTGAAGCTTCAAGGAACCTTTCCCTGTGTTCTTGTAACAGTGACTGGAGAAATTGGCATACTGAAACTGAAATGAGAAACATAAAAGGTAAAAATTCATATCAAATGTTTAAACTTTTCAAAGTATTATTTAACTAAGGATATTGTGCCACACGAACCTTGATAGGTGCAGAACACAAGAATGGAGGATTGACAAGTCTGTTTTCTCCAGGGCAAGTAGAAGCACTGGAAAATTTGAAACATTCAACTCCCAATCAATTCAACTAGACTCATGATATTTAATTTATAATTAAATTAAATAATATGAATTAATGTGTGTTTCGATTGGATGTAAGGTTGGCGAAATTGCGTTGGCACCATGACTTCATTGAAGTTCCAATGTAGGTTTTGCTAAAATTGTGGTGACGCGCAGTGTCAAACTCACCACAATCCAACCATGCATTAAGATGATGTGTGAATCCTACCTGAAGTTTGCAGGAGAGAAGACTCCAATCCAGTCATCTATTTTTGGGTTTGGATTACTATATTGAAGTGTGACCCATTCTGTATTTTGTCCCTAAAACATTCAAAGATGAAAATCATCAATTTCAGCTATCAAAACTTGTTTTCATCTTTGTCAGATAATAAGTTTCAAAATTAGGACACTGGTAAATTATCATTAATTAAAGTGAAATCAATAGTTATTTTACAACTGTTTTTGGTACTTTGAGGTTGTAAGGTAAGGTCAAATTCTTTACCACTGAGTTGACATCTCATCGACAAGATTACAAGGCAAATACTTGAAGCAACTAAGCTAAAACTTAAACAAACACATGAAAATCAAGCATGTTTCGTTTTCACAGTGGGATTGGCAAAATGGGAAAATCACAGTGAACAACCAGTTATTTTGCAAAAACTACACAGTGTAGCTTTTGTAAAAAACCACGGTAGCTCAATCAGGTACAATCCATAAATCAATTGAACGGGGGGATTTTTTTATTAATAAAGATTATATAAAATTATTAATATGATATTTAAAAAATAATATAATTCTATTAATATACTAGCAAATTTGTATAGGGGAGGGGTCGCAGCCCACCCCTACACCGATGTCTCTAGGCTCAATGTAATTTTGTCAATCTCATTGTGAAACCAAAAACAAACTCAATTTAAAGAGGTGACAGTTGAAGTGGAAATCAATGAAAAATTAGGTTACCTTCAAGCCAAGTAAATTAGGAGTGGCTTTGATAGAAGCACCTTGATCAAGAGCAAATACTGTGTTATGAATGGCAACTTTTGAGAGGGGTTGATGCACATCTGAAACTACTTGTTGAAATATTGCAAAAGTAAGCAAAGAAAAAAGTAGCATTCTTAACTTCTTCTCCATATCACCTGAACTGCATCCAAAAAAACAGTGATTACAATGCAATGCAACAATAAAGTGAGATTGAAACAATAGATAACAATGAAATTGGAATTAAAATAAGAGTAAAGTGAATTGAAATGAAAATTGAGGAGCAATTACCTGAATGGCACATGCAAGTTGATTGAAATGAAAATGGAACTTGCAAGTCACTTTTGGGAGAAGAAGGGAACGTGCAGTGGCAGATTAGTAGTTTTATTGATAGGTGGAAAAGTCAAGCAAAAGGTATCGAACAGAGATCTTAATTAATTAAATAACAAATTAATTAATAATTAAATAGTAATAAAATTGTTCGCAATTTGCAAAGGTTTCCTTTTATGATGAGTGAAAGCAAGGCTTTAGATTTTCGAAACAGGAATATCTGTGGGATGATTCTTACTTCTTAGGTAGAACCGATTTCAGGGGGAAACCAAGTTTCTATATCACATAAATAATGTCGAAGTAACGTGACCTTTCGTAACAGTTAACCGAAATCGGATAGACAAAAATTCGCATATTCTTACTCGAAATCGTAATTCATAACCGTTAGTAGACACTTAATTTTGTTAATTAACCAATGCATTAATAGATTTGTCAAGTATATCAGTCAAAAATAGTGTCTAAATTTGTATATCTAAAACTATTAGGTTGAATGTTAATTGAATTAGATTCCTCTTATGTTTATCAAATCTCATAATTATTAAAATATAAACTAATTTGGTTATAAAATTTAGGTATGTAATAGACTTAATTTGTCAATAATTTATTTATGGATAATTATGTTAAAATTAATCTATAGTGAGACATTAATTAGAATCAACGTAAAACAATCACATATTTATAATATGTTTATTACGGATTATGAAAATATGATTTTAGTATTCAGTAATTTATGGATTATCTATTAGATTTTAAAAAAATCTAAAGTGTTCTTCGTCAATTGTAGTAAATCATTATTTATTTATTTATTTTAATAATAATTATAAAAATAATTTTTTATAAGAAATTACTTAAAACATCTTTTCATTTAATATAACTTTTAAATTTTTTATATTTTGATTTTTTTTGAAAAAAGTTGTAACAAACAGATGAAAAATTCTAAAAAGTAATTATTTTTAAAAATAATTCATAACAAATAGGTTCTTAATTAGTGTGTCACATCGTAATTTTCTAACGATTAAAGTTTATAATAAACTACTTTGACATAAATTTTACAATTTTAGATAGATGTATTTGTCAATTTGCAATATTTAAGAATTAATTTAATGATATTTACAATTTTGAAGACAAATTACCTATTTACTAACAAAAAATAATACTTTTGTATTTTAACTAACAAAACTATTAGTACACACTCACGAGTCACGAGCTGCAAGACGTCGATTATCATATTAAGGTGGATGTATAGGATTAGGATTGTAAAAGATTTAAAAGACTTTTTGTAAAAGAAAAGTATCGAGTTATTCAATCAAGATTTTAATGTATTTAAAATAATTATTGAGATATTCAATTATGATTTTTGGGATTTTTTAAATAAAGTATAGAAATCACTATACTGAATCTAAAAAATTTACAACTTAAAAAAAGTCTTGTGGTATTCAAAAAGCTTGTATGTTTTAATGAATTGTTTTCTACAATAGATTTAATTGAATTTTGTTAATTTTTTTAGTGAATTTTTTGAAGGAAAAAGAATTTTTCCAAAACATGATATTTTTATAGCCTCTTTTTTCCCTCTCTCTTCTTTTGTTTGTCCATTTTTTCATTCACTCATTAGTTATGTATTTATATCTCTCTTTTCGTTCTATGTCTCACTCATTATTTCCACTTCTTTCACATCTCCTTTCAGACGTAACAATGTCAATTATAAGGAATGGAGTTTGAATTATAATTGCCTCTTTTTAAAAATTCCTGTTTAAAAACTAAAAAGCTTGACTCAAGATTGATCTTGGTTATAAAACGAAGAACGTTCTTGGTTAGTGGAAAAACATCACTGTCAATTTATCAATATAAAAACTGAATATAACATAAACAATAAATAGAGATAGAGATAGAGAGATCACACAAGCATATATCATGGTTCACCTAACACGGGTTACGTCTAGTCCTCACAAATGTCAGATTTTCCACTAAGTGCTCAAAGCAAGAATGTTCTTAGTTTTGACAGATCAGTATTGATCTATTACACAGTCTCTACCTTTCTACCTAGAAAGGATTTTCACAGGTTACCTAAAACTATTTCAGAAAATATTTTACAATCTACCTTTTAAATCATAAAAGGATTTTTACACAATGCTCAAACTATGTTAACAATATAGCCTTAAGTTACAAAATAATGATTTTGAAAATATTAGAATATGGGTATTGCTCAACTCTTGTTTGAGAAATAGATTCTGTATTTTAGAACTCAGTTACCACTGATTTGAAAAACACTTTAGAGAATGGAACTTCAACTTTAGAATGATTTTGACACGTTCGAGTATGATTGAATGATTGAAGTTCTGCTTGGCACTTTGAGTTGTGTTTTGTTCTTCGTCGTGAAGCTTTATTTATAGGCTTCAAGAGAGCTTATGACATCGCATTTAACTGTTGGAAGTAGGCCACCTGTCATGAGTAATTGAATGGATAAGATCAACCATAAAGTAGGATTGTTCATGTTGAAGCCAGTAGTGTTATTGAGATCCAAGAACGTTCTTCGAATTTGTTTAAGATGACCTGAATTGTACTTGTGAGTCTGCCAGTTGTCTGAAATGATTACTTGTTTTAAGTCACGTGTGCAGGCATGTCTGAAGGTACAAACATTAGAGTCCTTTACAGCCTGTCAATTGTACTTGCTTTTGCTTGACTTGGAGAATGATCTTGCTTTATGCATTTTATGAAGCAAGGTTTTGAGCCTTCGACTTCTAGAATGATTCTTGCTTAGATTGATCCTTGTTTATTCTTGATGAAGATATGGAATGAATACAAGTTCCTGGATCTAATCTTTTATATTAAAATCTGATCATTCTTATATATAGCAGATGTGGAGAACGTTATTCCTTTTCTAGAAATCTGTCAAGAACGTTCTTCGTTTTGCTGATTTTGCTTTCTTGATTTTAATAAGATCGGTTTTATAATACTTGGTACCTATCTTGTTTTGATACACTGAAAAACACATGTTAAATACCAAGGCATTTAGAATCATAATTAAAAGTCTTAATTAACCTTTTGTTTGATTATCATCAAAAATTAATTTATGATTTTGTCTCAACAATCTCCCTCTTTTTTATGATGACAAAACATGTTAATTCAGATTTTAATTTTGATTCTAATAATAATTCAGAGAGCTTTTTAGTAGAAGCTCCCCCTCAATATGTATTAATCATTTGAATCAAATAATAATTGTTCATTGATATAACATAAGGATCTTGATCATTACAAGGTGGTTTAAAAAAATATATAAGTAGTCATACAAAAAATAGCTTCAGATCATACTTACAATCTAAATAACTTTTCCCCCTTTGTCATAGCAAAAAGGAATAGGAGAGTAAAGCTAAAGTGAAATCAGAAAGACAAGGAAGGTGAAGATCCTTCAAACGATGGAGACAAAGATGGCTGATGTATGTCTGGAAACGTTGGAGGAGGAATATACATGGGAGGTTCCAGTCCAAGCTTAGGAGCAAGCTGAGTAGTCATCAAGTCACGCAAGAGGGCTTGCTCTTTGTCCTGATAAGCTTTCCTAGCTATGATTGTTTGAAGGGTAACAATTTTTTTTTGGAATATCCTTAAAAGTTCTTGATGTTTCCCTTTCCATTTTAGTCCTTTTAGGGGGATGTTGTTGATCATCAGTATGAGTATTTTGGGATGGACCAGCAATGGTACAAAAAGTGGATAGAGTGGCAAATGAAGTATTAATGCGAGGAAGAGAGTTTGGAGCAAAATGATGGAGCACATACGTGCCAGCTATGTCCGAATATAGAAAAGCCAAATATTGGCTTATTCCAAAGATGGATGAAGTTGTGGTTTTTTGTGGTGAAACAAAGCTGAGGACATTTGGGAATTGTTCTGAACAGGAAGTGGAGGGCATAGACTGCCTTGAGAGAAAAGATTTGTGAAAGAATGAATTGTAGAAACTGTAGGAAGAACTTGATTGAGGTCAGTATTGAAAGGTTGGGGAATAGTGATATTCAGAGAACGTTCTTTAGCAGGTGGGTGAGGAGAAGAACGTTCTTGAGGTGAGGATTGTTCAGTATTGACAACAGAGCGGCATGCAGTCCTTTTCCTCTTAGTGGTATTAAAAGTAGATTTTGGTGAGGGTAGGATGGTGGGAAGTTGTTTCATATGAGATATGTGTTTTGATGAGAATTTGGAAATCTTTATGTTAGAGGTTTCATTCAACAAGGGAATTTGAAAATGCCTGACATTTTTTTAGAAAACCATACCATATGGAACAATATTTCTCTTATAATCCTTATGGATTGCAGCAATCATGTGCTGGACTATCAGGTAGGGCAGATTCAGCTTCTTGCAATGAAGAAAATGATAAATGACTAGTGCGTCATTATCAGAAACAAACTCATGGCTGCCATAGTGGGGTAAAATGGAGTGTTGACTTATACTGTTGAAAATTTTGGGAAGTGGTTTCAGATCAACTGAGAGAAATTTTGTAGACCCATCAATAAACAGTTCTTGAAACACTTCTTATGTAGTAGTGTTCAAGGCTGTGTACTAGTCTTTTCCAAAGATTGTTAGTCCTTCATATTGTAGTTTAAGAATCCCAGCCAGAATTAAAGGATCTAGACGAATTTCAATACCTTTCCGAGTGGAGATAATAAGGGATTTATCTGCAAATGCCTCAGCTTTGCAGTAAAATGCTCGAATGACCTCAGGGTAATAACAATCAGATATTTTGAGGAAATCAGTCCATCCAAGTGCATCAGTGTGATGCTGAATGGAGATTCCTTCCACTTGAAGATTGTCAAAAATAAAAACTCGACCAATACCGATAGGTCGTTGAGCCCACTTCTCAGTATAGACTTTTTGAAACTTTGAAGGATTCAAGGGTGGAATAAGGATTTTAGAAGAAAGAGGTTTGGTTGGGGATTTAGTGGTTGCTGTTTGGGAAGTTTTTGTTGTGTTTGGGTTTGGAGTTTTAAGAGGAGAATGTTCTTGAGTTGGTAGTTTGGACGAAGAACTTTCTTGAGTTTTCTTTTGTAATTTTCTAGGGTTTTTGAGTTTTTTGGAGGCTAAAAACTGAGAGAGTGTTGAGGACGAGTTGGTTTTAGGAATTATTGGTTTAGATTTAGAAGGTGTGGTTTTGGATGGAAGTGCTTTGGAGGCAAATTTTGGGGATTTGGAATGAGGTTTTGGAGATTTAGAAAGAGGTTTTGGGGATTTTGAAATTTCTGGGGATTTTGGTTTAGAGGATTGTGATGTAAGGACAGTTTGTGATTTGGGAAGTGTTGTTGGTGGTGAGGGTTCAGAGTCATCATCAGAAAATCGTATAGATTGTTGTGTCTATATTTTTGGTCTTGGAGGTACCAATATCAACTAGAACACGCTTTGATCATTGTTTGGAAGATGATATGTTGGAACTAGGGTTAAGGGATTTTCGAAGATGGGGCGGGCATTGACTGATGGAAGGAAGCGAGCATTGATATAATGGAGGAAGGATGGTTGCGAGTGGTTCCAGTGTGATAGGGAGATGGCTAGATTCTGGTGATGAGGACATGTAATAAGAGAATGTTATTTCTGAGGATGAGTGTGGAGGTGTTGGTCTAGGTGGAGGTGATGGTGAACGATTTGGAGATGAAGAAAGAGAGGATGATTTTGGTGAGCTAGCGTTTTTGCGTGCTGACGTTTTGGTGTGAGCCATTTTTGAAAAAAAAAAAAGAGTGGATATAGTGTTACTGATGAAAAGTACAAAGGGATGAATAATTGCAGACAAAAGGTTGAAGTTGTTGGTTAGTGAGGGAGGATGCACGTTCTTGAAGAAATGCAGTTGGATTAAGATTGGAGATAGTGTCACACGTGTGATGTGATGGATAGGTCAATTGAGTGTTGGGAAGGAGGAAAGTGAAAAGATGGATAGGTGAGGCATGGGTAGCTATTACCTTTTAAAAAATTAGCAGCCATTTCAGTTTTAAAAGCTGATTTTAAAAGTTTTTTATGATGAAAAACGAGGATCGTTCTTGAGCAAATAAGCTCAAAACGGAGAACGTTCTCCTTTATGACCAGAATATTTTGGTTTTAATTTTAACGACCTTGAGTAGGATTTTTGATGATTTTTAAGCGTTCTTTGATAGAATTGAAGTTTTCTTCAACAAGAGGCTTTGTAAAAATATCAGCTAATTGATTCTTTGTATCAACAAAGATTAATTGAATTTCCTTTTTGTTCACATGATCCCTTTTAAAATGATGTTTTATTTCAATATGTTTGGATCTTGAATGCTGAATAGGATTTTTAGATAAATTAATGGCACTAGTATTATCACATTATATTGGAATATTAGAATAGCTTACTGAAAAATCTTCAAGTTGATTTTTGATCCATAAGACTTGAGAGCAACAATTTGCTGTTGAGACATATTCAGCTTCAATGTTGGATAAAGAAATTGTGTTTTGCTTTCTACATGACCAGCTTATCAAAGCTTCTCCTAGGAACTGACACACACCACTTGTGCTCTTTCTTTCGATCTTATCACCGACATAATCAGCATCACAATAAGCTACAAAATCAAAATGAGAACTTTTGCTATACCAAAGGCCAAGAATAGTAGTACCAACAAGATAACGAACAATTCTCTTTTTACAACAGTTAAGTGAGATTCTTTTGGTGAAGATTGAAACCTATCACATAATCCTACTGCGAAAACAATATCAGACCTACTTGCAGTTAAATAAAGTAATGAGCCAATTATACCCCTATATTCTTTTTCAGATATTGATTGTCCATTTTCATCTTTATCTAATGAAGATGGTGGATGCATGTGAGTGGTCATAATCTTGGCTTCACTCATTTTGTATTTAGTCAAAAGATCTTTAATATATTTTTCTTTACAAATGAAAATTCCATTTTTATGTTGTTTAATTTGTAAACCAAAAAAATATTTCAATTCTCCCATCATGCTCATTTCAAATTCATTTTGAATAAGTTTTGAAAAATCTTCAGACATTTTTTCATTTGTTGATCCAAAAATAATATCATCAACATACATTTGAATAATGAGAAGATTATTTTTATATGTTTTCTTAAAAGTGTTGTGTCAATATTTCCAAGAAAATTCATTTTTGATCAAAAATGAACTTAATCTTTCATATCAAGCTCTAGGAGCTTGCTTTAAACCATACAAAGCTTTGGTTTGTTTAAAAACATGATTTGGTTTCTTTTGATCTTCAAAATCGGGAGGTTGACGAACATAAACCTGTTCATTTAAAAAGCCATTTAAAAATGCACTTTTAGCATCCATTTGAAAAAGTTTGATATGTTTATAAGATGCATATGCAAGAAGGATTCGTATGGCTTCTAACCTTGCGACTGGAGCAAATGTTTCATCATAGTCTATTCCTTCTTGTTGATTATTACCTTGACCAACTAACCTTGCTTTGTTTCTTATAACTTTCCTTCTTCATCTATCTTATTTTTGAAAACCCATCGTGTTCCAATAATTGTTTGATCTAGTAGATCTGGAACAAGGGTCCAGACTTCTTTCTTTTCAAATTGAAGAAGTTTGTCTTTCATTGCATCAATCCAAGATTGATGAATTATAGCTTCTTTGATAGATTTGGATTCCAATTGAGATATCATTGCCATGTTGTTGTTTTTATCATTTTTAAATGACATTCTTGTTCTAATGCCATAAACTGTATCTCCAATAATTTGGTTATGAGGATGATCATCTATTCATTTCAAACTTCTATGAGGAGTTTGAAACGGAGATTGTTTATCAATCTCGTTTTTCAGGGGAACAATCTGTTGTGTTTGCCCATATTGTTCTTCCTCCTCCTCATCTTTTGTTTTTTTAAAACAAGATCATCAAACTCATCAAATAATATGTGCATACTTATTTCAACAATTTTATTTTTCAAATTAAAAATATGATACCCCTTAGATTCTGTTGAATATCCTAAATATATAGTCTTGTCTGATTTTGCATCAAACTTTCTCAAGTTATCTGTTGAAAGTGTGAGATTTTAGAGAAAATGAGGAGATAAAATAATAAGGGTTTGAATATTATTGATAATAGCTTAATGCTTACTTGATTACAAATGACCCAATACTAATCTCTATTTATAGAGAAACATAGACTCAATCCTAAATTAGGAATAAATCATAATAATAATGAAAGATATTCTAAGATATCTCTATAATTATAAATTGATCCTAAGAAATAATTTAAAATACTCTAATATAATATAAAAGATATTATCAGATATTTTCTAATATTCTAACACTCTCCCTCAAGCTAAAGCTTACTAAGCTTTAGCTTGCTACAAGAAAATATTTTGCTCCACAAAATAATAAAAAATATGGAGAGGCAACTCAGGGTTGCATGTGAAGTCAGAGAGAATTGCTATAAATATAGCCTAGCTAGATAGTCTGATTGATCATCAGCCTGAGAGAAATTCATGGAAGGCAATTGAAAAAAGCAAGCTCTGTTCTTCTAAAAAACTGCATTTGGAAGCTTCAAACCAATATTAATGGAGACTCAAAATATTTAAACTTAAATCTGCTTCAAGGAGAGAGAGGCGTGCTTCAAGGAGAGAAAGGCAAGGCCAATGCATCTGGGACAAATTGCCAAGGTAAAGTAAGTCATGAAAATAAAAGGCACCGTTAGAATAACCACTAACAGAAAAAGTCATCACTAATATAATTCATATGTGGAAAAAGGGACACCACCAAAATGATTTGTCGGTGGGAATAAAAGCCATTGTTATAATATATTAGTAAGAACTAAATTGCATGACAAACACCGAAGAAGAAGCAGCGCGACTCTATCGAAACGAAGTCATGATCAATCAACGTAATAAGAAAATGTGTCCAAAACAGGAGAGATAATGACTGTTTTAACAATGACACATATTTTCGTTGATCAAAATTGGAGAGCAAAGGTAGATCTAGAACCATCAAAGAGAGAATAATCATGCACCAAGAAGAATCCTATCAATTGAATTGCAAATCTTCCAAACCTGTCAGCTAAGAGCCCACTCATAAGGGCTGCAACAGCTGCCACGACAAAGGCTGGAGAGTTTCCTCCACCAAAAATCTGATCCCTTCTACTAGCAAGTGACTTGTGAGTAAAATCATGCATCTGCAATATCTTATTATCCCGAAAATTATAAGCACGATCCATTTGTTTGAAACACCTTTCAACAGGGTAATCCCCAAATTTTCCACATGGTTTACACCCCACAAAATGAGTCACAGGTAGCCACTATGATCACCAAAACCAGGATGATAATTCTCAATCATCTCTTCATAACAATCAACCAAAATCCCCCAATAACCATGTATATATATATTGCACAGTGAACAGTACCGTGCGATGAACATTGTTGCGACTGATCTGCTGAAAATAAAGGAAAAGCTATAAAGAAGGGGTAAACCGAAATTGGGACACAATTTAGCGAAAAAATCTCACCGAATATTGGAATGTTAGAAAAGAGAAACTATAATTATATTCTCTAATTGTTGGGAACTCGGCAGCGGAATAGAGGCGGGATCGTTCAAGGAGGATCGAAATAGGCTCTGATACCATGTTGAAAGTGTGAGATTTTAGAGAAAAGGAGGATAGAAAATAATAAGGGTTTGAATATTATTGATAATAGCTTAATGCTTACTTGATTACAAATGACTCAATACTAATCTCTATTTATAGAGAAACATAGACTCAATCCTAAATTAGGAATAAATCATAATAATAATGAAAGATATTCTAAGATATCTCTATAATTATAAATTGATCCTAAGAAATAATTTAAAATACTCTAATATAATATAAAAGATATTATAAGATATTTTCTAATATTCTAACATTATCTTTGTTTTTTAAAATGTAGCAATAACAACCAAAAATGTGAAAATATGAAATGTTTGGTTTCCTATTTTACCAAATCTCATAGGGTGTTTTGTTTATGATTTTTCTAATTGAAACACCATTCAAAATGTAGAAAGATGTATTTATAGCTTCTGCCTAGAAGTACTTTTCAACATTTGATTCTTCCAAGATCGTTCTTGCCATATCTTACAAAGTTCTATTCTTTCTTTCAACAACTCCATTTTGTTGAGGAGTTCTTGCACAAGATAGATTTTGAGAGATACCAAGTTCATCAAAAAATATTTTGAAAGATGCATTAATGAACTCACCTCCATGATCACTTCTCACAGTGATTATGTTGCATTCCTTTTCATTTTGAACCTTTTTACAAAAGTTTTTGAAAGCATCAAATGCATCATCCTTTTGTTTTAAAAAGAGTACCCATGTGTATCTAGAAAAATCATCTATGATAACAAATCCATATTTCATACCTCCTCGACTAGTAGTTTTGATGGGACCAAAAAGATCAATGTGAAATAGTTCAAGAGGTTTTTTGGGGTATATAAACTCTTTTTAGTGAAAACTACTCTTGTTTTTCATTTGCACAAGCTTCACATATTTTATCTTTTTCAAAATTTATTTTAGGAAGTCCTCTAACAAGATCTAATTTTGATAAGTTTGAAATCATTTTCAGACTCACATGTTCAGTTCTCTTATGCCTTATCCACTTGTCTCTATTTATGGACATGAGGCAAGATTCGACTGGTAGTTCTTCAATGTACGAAACATAAAGGTTTTTCTTTCTAGATGCAGAAAATATAGTTTCACCAGAATTTGCCATTCTCACTTCACATATGTTTGATTTGAAAAAAACTTCAAAGCCATTATCACAGAGTTGACTAATGCTGAGAAGGTTATGTTTCAATCCTTCAATATATTGAACATCATTGATTTTGATAGAATTCACTTTACCTATGGTTCCCTTGCCTTTGATTGTTTCTTGATCATTGTTCCCAAATGTTACGGATCCTCCATCGTTTTTGGTAAAGGACAAGAAACAATTCTTATCACCTGTCATATGTCTTGAACAACCACTTTCCATGAACCATGGTCTTTTCTTGACATCCATCTTGCATGATGTGTTATTTTAACTTTAGGTACCCATTTGGTCTTGGGTCTTGAGGAGTTAGTTTTAAAATTTGATTCCTTTTTAATATTAAGTGTTGTTTTAGAGTGGCCAATTTTGGACCTGAAGGAATATATAATGGTTTGTTTTGAAGAAGGTTTAGAAAATTGAGTTACAACTTATTTTGATAAAGCTCCAGAATGTTCTTCGTTTGTTACATTTTCGGAAGAACGTTATTCGTTTTTCAGATTTTGAGAAAGTTTTGCTTTTGTTACAAAATGTTCATCTTTTCTAAAAATCATTTTTCTCTTGATTTTTTCATCGTTTTTTTTTAAAGTAGCATGCAAACTCTAGATGTCCTATTTTATTGCAATATGAACATTTAATTTTTCATTTTCCTTCCTTTATTTCAAGAACAAAGAAGTTTTCATACATTTTGGTTTTTTTGAGTTTTATCAAAACCAAGTCCAGCTTAATAAAAAATTCCTACTTGAGATCTCTTGATTCTTTGAAAGGTTTTAGTAGCTTTGATGAAATTCAACAAATCACATTTAAGAATTTCAATTTCAGCTTTAAGGAGAGCGTTCTCCTTTTGAGGTGAAGAACGTTCTTGCATTCTAAACTTTCAATTTCAAGCTTTTTTAGTTGAGACTCTTTCAGTTTTTTTGATAATTTCTTTGAGTTCATCATTTATAGCTGGGGCTTTTTCTTTTCTTCTTTTTCTTTAAAAGAAACAAACTTTTGAACAAGGAAGTTTGAATCATTTAGCAAATTATCAAATTCTTTTTCCATATGTTACATAAAAGACACGATTCAAAAATTGTTACCTCTTTATCTTCAGTGTTTGCCATCAGACATAAATTGGCTTCTTCAGATTCATCTGTCTCTGATTCATCAGAGTCATCCTAGGTTGCCATCATTGACTTCTTCTTGAAAGGGAATTTCTTTTGTACTCTTTTGTTCAATGGACATTCAGTTTTATAATACCCTTGTTTGTTGCATCCAAAAGAAGTGATTTTACTATTATCTACTTCAGTTTTGAAGTCATTTTTATCTGGAGATCCCATTTTGATCTGATATCTTCTCCTCATCATTCGTTGTATCTTTCTTGTAAGGAGAGCAATCTCTTCATCAACATCTTCTTGACTATCTTCTGAGTCCCTTTTCTCATTTGTTTGTTGAATACTTGGTGAATTTTGAGATGCTTTTAAGGCTATAGTTTTGCCTTTCTTTACAGGTTTGTCTTCCTATAACAATACCTCATGTGCCCTTAGAGTTCCAATAAGTTCTTCCAAGCCTAGTACCTCAAGATTCTTGGCTTGACTTATAGTTGTCACCATTGGTCTCCACATGATTGGAAGACATCTCATGGTCTTTCTTACCCTATCTTGCACTGAATAAGCTTTGCCAAGAGAACGCATTTCGTTCACTATAGTTGTGAATCTTGAGTACATTTCATCAATGGTTTATCCTTCATTCATTTCAAATAATTTGAACTTTCAAATGCCAATGTCAATCCTTGTTTCCTTAACATGTCTTGTTCCTTCATGGTGAGTTTGCAATGTGTCTCATACTTTCTTTGTTGTATCGCATTCATCTACTCTTTCACTTTCTTCCCTGCTTAAAGCACATGATAAGAATAGTTGAGCTTTTGAGTTTAGAAATACCTTAGATTTTTCATCTGTTGTCAAATCTGCTTATTTTTTTCAGCAGATGTTGAATTGATTTGATCTACTTTGGGTATGAAGTCTCAATCTGTAATGATTCACCACATACTAGTGTCCTGTGATTTTAGGAACAATTGCATTTGGCTTTTCCAGAAATAATAATCCGAGCCATCAAAGTATGGTGGTCTATTTGATGAGCCTCCTTCAACGATGTATTTAGCTTTTGACATAACTTTCTAAATCTTTTGCTCCAACATATTTTGAGTGTTTAATCCTTAGAGACTGGCTCTGATGCCAATTGAATTAACAATGTCAATTATAAGGAAGGGGGCTTTGATTTATAATTGCCTCATTTAAAAAATTCCTGTTTAAAAACTAAAAAGTTTGACTCAAGATTGATCTTGGTTGTAAAACGAAGAACGTTCTTGGTTAGTGGAAAAACAACCATATCAATTTATCAATATAAAAACTGAATGTAAGACAAAAAATAAATAGAGATAGAGGTAGAGAGATCACATAAGCATATATCCTGGTTCACCCAACACAGGTTACGTCCAGTCCTCTCAAATGTGAGATTTCAACTAAGTGCTCAAAGCAAGAATGTTCTTGGTTTTGACAGATCAGTCTTGATCTATTACACAGTCTCTACCTTTCTACCTAGAAAGGATTTCCATAGGTTACCTAACACTATTTCAGAAAGGATTTTACAATCTACCTTTTAAATCATAAAAGGATTTTTATACATTACTCATGCTATGTTAACAATGTAGCATTGAGTTACAAAGTAATGATTTTGAGAATATTAGAATCTTGGTATTGCTCAACTCTTGTTTGAGAAATAGATTCTGTATTTTAGAACTCAGTTATCATTGCTTTGAAAAACACTCAGAGAATGGAACTTCAACTTTAGATTGATTTTGACACGCTCGAGTATGATTGAATGATTGATGTTTTGCTTGGCACTTTGAGTTGTGTTTTGTTCTTCATCGTGAAGCTTTATTTATAGGTTTCAAGAGAGCTTATGACAGCTCATTTAACCGTTGGAAGTAGGCCACCTGTCATGAGTAAGTGAATGGATAAGATTAGCCATAAAGTAGGATTGTTCATGCTGAAGCCAGAAATGTTCTTGAGATCCAATAACGTTCTTCGAATTTGTTTAAGATGACCTGACTTGTACTTGTGATCTTGCCAGTTGTTTGAAATGATTATTTGCTTTAAGTCACGTGTGCAGGCATGTCTGAAGGTACAAACAACAGAGTCCTTTACAGCCTATTAATTGTACTTGCTTTTGCTTGACTTGGAGAATGATCTTGCTTTATGCATTTTATGAAGCAAGGTTTTGAGCCTTCGAATTCTTATATGATTCTTGCTTAGGTTGATCCTTGTTTATTCTTGATCAAGATATGGAGTGAATACAAGTTCCTGGATCTAATCTTTTACATTGAAATATGATCATTCTTGTTTATAGCAGATGTGGAGAACGTTCTTCGTTTTTCAGAAATCTGTCAAGAACGTTTTTCGTTTTGCTGATTTTGCTTTCTTGATTTTAATAAGATCTGCTTTGTAATACTTGGTACCTATCTTGTTTTGATACACTTAAAAACACATGTTAAATACCAAGACATTTAGAATCATAATTAAAAGTCTTAATTAATCTTTTGTTTAATTATTATCAAAACAATAATTTGGGATTTTGTCTCTACACTTTCCTCCATCTTTATCCTCTCTTGTTTAGCATTCTTTCATTATCTTCTTAGTTCTCACTTTAATTAGGGATGACAATTAGATCAAAACCCAGTGGGTACCTGCAAAAAACCTACAATGGTTAGGGTAAAAACCCGCATGGATATGGGCATGGGGACGGGTAATTATCCGCAAAATTAGGCGGGTATGGATGCGGGTACAGGTAGTATAGTACCCACCCCTCCCCGCACCTGCACTTATATAAAGATATTATTTATTTATTTATTATATTAATGTTTTGTTTAATTAATTATTTTCTTTTATGTTTTAACATCTATTAATATCATTGGATCACTACAATATGTATAAACGAAATATAAACGTTTGCAAGCTTTTTTAGAATTTAATTATGATAAATAGATAAATAATTATAACTTTATAACTAAGAATTATGTCTTGTTAATCGTGATTT
Organism: Cicer arietinum; assembly: GCF_000331145.2. Taxonomy (NCBI): domain Eukaryota; kingdom Viridiplantae; phylum Streptophyta; class Magnoliopsida; order Fabales; family Fabaceae; genus Cicer; species Cicer arietinum. The sequence continues at coordinate 23,770,136 of NC_021166.2, forward strand.
TATAATTATACTTGCAACTTCCTTTCAATTGTTTTTACAGATCTCAAATAATATTGTCGTAGGACTTGCAACTTCATAAAGTATTATTATAGATATTTGAATGTGTATTGTAACGAGTGTTAATTTGAAATAATTTCAGTTAGAAAATATTTGGGTTTCTAATACTTTATGATTGGATTTAAGATATTTGGATAATTTTTAAAATTAATCACAACGTTCATTTATTTATCAATCTATTTTAGTTAAAGTGTGGGTCATGATTATGGGTACGAGCACTTAGGTACCCAGAATGTAAGGGTACATGTATTAAAGTTGATACCCATGAGGATACGGGCACGAGTATGAGTATTTTTTTCTAAACTGTGGGTATGGAGACGAGTATTATAGTATCCTACCCAAACCTTACTCGTTGTCATCCCTAACTTTAATATATTTACATATGCCTCTTCTTCATTTATCTCTCTCATTTCTCATGGCACTAAAAAGATAATTATTTTTCACCTCTTTTCATTTCTACAAAAATAATATTTTTACTCTTAACGCATGTCTAAATAATATTTTAAAAAATTATTACATATGTAATATCAAATAGACCTGTCAAAATGGGCTACCCGGTCCATTTAGGGTTGGCCCTAACAGGTTGTGGGCTTCTTCAGGCCGAGCTAAGAAGTCATGTTTTAATATGGGTTGTTAGAATACTACTTGAGCCCGACCCTAGACGAGATACAGGTTGGGCAGGTAGCCCACATATTTTTTAGTTTGTTTTTATTATATTTTTAATTTTCTTGCGACTCGTTTAATTTGAAAAAATTCTTCATGCCATTTAAAAAAAATTTAGTTTAGAATTTCTTGATGCCCATTTAAAAATAACTTAGTTCTACATGTTCATTTAAAAACACCTTATATGATATTCTAGAACAAATACACATATACACATTAAAAAGAGCACAAGTAAAATAGAGTATAACAAAAAGAACCTAAGTAGTAGTAACGATGAGATCGACAACGCAAGGAGACGACAATGAAGCCAACGCTCAGAAGGAATGATGTTGTGAACGATGATTGACGAAGAGATGTGTGTTGCGCTGGACTTACTACTATAGAGTGAATGTAATTATTTTGAAAACAATTAGAATTAGTCATTGTCGTATGCCGTATGTCGTGCCCGTGGAGTGAGATGAGTGAGACCATGAGTCTCTATGTGAAAGTGTCGTCACATTTCCCTTTAAAATAAGGTTTGTTGTGTCTTTGTGAATTATTAAAAAAAAAAAAAAATGGAACCGGCCCAAGTTAATTTTTGTTTGTTTGGACCTTTTTTTAAAAATCTATTTTTATTTTTATTTTTTTAAAATTGATTATATGGGTTGCGGACTACCCTGTACCCATACGGGGTAACCCTAATGGATAACGAGTTTATTCAGATCAGGCTCAAAATCCCCAAAAAATTTCGAGCTGAAAATTTTAAGCTCAAACCTTGTGTTTTAGCGGACTGGGCAGGTTGGCCCATTTAGACTAGCCCATTTTGACAGCTCTAATATCAAATAATTAAAATAATTTTTTTTTCATTTTTTATGGAGCAAACTATCTTTTTTATAAATAGTAAATTATTTGTTATGATATAAAGATGACTATTAACTTTGTTGTTATTTCTCTAGGCTTTTTTATATTCTTTAACTCTTATGAGTAAATGGTTTTGCTCATTGTTATTGGCATTTAGTCCTAATATTAACTTAGGTTGTTCATGTGCTTGTAACTGAATGATTGATGTTTTGCTTGGCACTTTGAGTTGTGTTTTGTTCTTCATCGTGAAGCTTTATTTATAGGTTTCAAGAGAGCTTATGACAGCTCATTTAACCGTTGGAAGTAGGCCACCTGTCATGAGTAAGTGAATGGATAAGATTAGCCATAAAGTAGGATTGTTCATGCTGAAGCCAGAAATGTTCTTGAGATCCAATAACGTTCTTCGAATTTGTTTAAGATGACCTGACTTGTACTTGTGATCTTGCCAGTTGTTTGAAATGATTATTTGCTTTAAGTCACGTGTGCAGGCATGTCTGAAGGTACAAACAACAGAGTCCTTTACAGCCTATTAATTGTACTTGCTTTTGCTTGACTTGGAGAATGATCTTGCTTTATGCATTTTATGAAGCAAGGTTTTGAGCCTTCGAATTCTTATATGATTCTTGCTTAGGTTGATCCTTGTTTATTCTTGATCAAGATATGGAGTGAATACAAGTTCCTGGATCTAATCTTTTACATTGAAATATTGATCATTTTGTTTATAGCAGATGTGGAGAACGTTCTTCGTTTTTCAGAAATCTGTCAAGAACGTTTTTCGTTTTGCTGATTTTGCTTTCTTGATTTTAATAAGATCTGCTTTGTAATACTTGGTACCTATCTTGTTTTGATACACTTAAAAACACATGTTAAATACCAAGACATTTAGAATCATAATTAAAAGTCTTAATTAATCTTTTGTTTAATTATTATCAAAACAATAATTTGGGATTTTGTCTCTACACTTTCCTCCATCTTTATCCTCTCTTGTTTAGCATTCTTTCATTATCTTCTTAGTTCTCACTTTAATTAGGGATGACAATTAGATCAAAACCCAGTGGGTACCTGCAAAAAACCTACAATGGTTAGGGTAAAAACCCGCATGGATATGGGCATGGGGACGGGTAATTATCCGCAAAATTAGGCGGGTATGGATGCGGGTACAGGTAGTATAGTACCCACCCCTCCCCGCACCTGCACTTATATAAAGATATTATTTATTTATTTATTATATTAATGTTTTGTTTAATTAATTATTTTCTTTTATGTTTTAACATCTATTAATATCATTGGATCACTACAATATGTATAAACGAAATATAAACGTTTGCAAGCTTTTTTAGAATTTAATTATGATAAATAGATAAATAATTATAACTTTATAACTAAGAATTATGTCTTGTTAATCGTGATTTTATAATTATACTTGCAACTTCCTTTCAATTGTTTTTACAGATCTCAAATAATATTGTCGTAGGACTTGCAACTTCATAAAGTATTATTATAGATATTTGAATGTGTATTGTAACGAGTGTTAATTTGAAATAATTTCAGTTAGAAAATATTTGGGTTTCTAATACTTTATGATTGGATTTAAGATATTTGGATAATTTTTAAAATTAATCACAACGTTCATTTATTTATCAATCTATTTTAGTTAAAGTGTGGGTCATGATTATGGGTACGAGCACTTAGGTACCCAGAATGTAAGGGTACATGTATTAAAGTTGATACCCATGAGGATACGGGCACGAGTATGAGTATTTTTTTCTAAACTGTGGGTATGGAGACGAGTATTATAGTATCCTACCCAAACCTTACTCGTTGTCATCCCTAACTTTAATATATTTACATATGCCTCTTCTTCATTTATCTCTCTCATTTCTCATGGCACTAAAAAGATAATTATTTTTCACCTCTTTTCATTTCTACAAAAATAATATTTTTACTCTTAACGCATGTCTAAATAATATTTTAAAAAATTATTACATATGTAATATCAAATAGACCTGTCAAAATGGGCTACCCGGTCCATTTAGGGTTGGCCCTAACAGGTTGTGGGCTTCTTCAGGCCGAGCTAAGAAGTCATGTTTTAATATGGGTTGTTAGAATACTACTTGAGCCCGACCCTAGACGAGATACAGGTTGGGCAGGTAGCCCACATATTTTTTAGTTTGTTTTTATTATATTTTTAATTTTCTTGCGACTCGTTTAATTTGAAAAAATTCTTCATGCCATTTAAAAAAAATTTAGTTTAGAATTTCTTGATGCCCATTTAAAAATAACTTAGTTCTACATGTTCATTTAAAAACACCTTATATGATATTCTAGAACAAATACACATATACACATTAAAAAGAGCACAAGTAAAATAGAGTATAACAAAAAGAACCTAAGTAGTAGTAACGATGAGATCGACAACGCAAGGAGACGACAATGAAGCCAACGCTCAGAAGGAATGATGTTGTGAACGATGATTGACGAAGAGATGTGTGTTGCGCTGGACTTACTACTATAGAGTGAATGTAATTATTTTGAAAACAATTAGAATTAGTCATTGTCGTATGCCGTATGTCGTGCCCGTGGAGTGAGATGAGTGAGACCATGAGTCTCTATGTGAAAGTGTCGTCACATTTCCCTTTAAAATAAGGTTTGTTGTGTCTTTGTGAATTATTAAAAAAAAAAAAAAATGGAACCGGCCCAAGTTAATTTTTGTTTGTTTGGACCTTTTTTTAAAAATCTATTTTTATTTTTATTTTTTTAAAATTGATTATATGGGTTGCGGACTACCCTGTACCCATACGGGGTAACCCTAATGGATAACGAGTTTATTCAGATCAGGCTCAAAATCCCCAAAAAATTTCGAGCTGAAAATTTTAAGCTCAAACCTTGTGTTTTAGCGGACTGGGCAGGTTGGCCCATTTAGACTAGCCCATTTTGACAGCTCTAATATCAAATAATTAAAATAATTTTTTTTTCATTTTTTATGGAGCAAACTATCTTTTTTATAAATAGTAAATTATTTGTTATGATATAAAGATGACTATTAACTTTGTTGTTATTTCTCTAGGCTTTTTTATATTCTTTAACTCTTATGAGTAAATGGTTTTGCTCATTGTTATTGGCATTTAGTCCTAATATTAACTTAGGTTGTTCATGTGCTTGTAACTTACAACACTTGTACCCTATAAATTAGGAACTATTTTACATTGTAAAATTTACACTTGAGAAGATACACAAGAAGTTTCAATCTCCTCCATGTTTATCTTGTTCTCTTTTATTTTATTTCTAACACGTTATTAGTATGATTCTCTATCATATGAGTGATGACATAATAATCAACAAAAGATTCTATTACAATAATATTTCTTCTTTTTCTTCTTATTATCTATTTTTCTCATGATTATATATTCTTTCTTAAAAGTTTTATTTCCTTTATTTCACGTCAATATTTTATTTTTGCAAATAAATTTTGTTGAGAAATCTTATCTTGTATAATCGTCATATTTTCTTTATTTATTCTTGTTAAATTCTAGAAGAATTTAATATTAAAAGCATCTTTAAAGGATTGTTCAAATAATGATTTTCTTTTTTCATAATTATTTATGAAGATCATATATGATATAACTGCTGAATTTTAAAATTAAAGCATTCATGAAGGATTGCTTAAATAATGAATTATTCTTGATAATTGTTGATGAAGATCATTGTGATATAGTTCCTCAAAAACTAATATTCAAACATCTCTGTAGAACTCCTCAAAATATATATTCTTTTTTACTATTGTTGAGAATTTTGATACAGTTCTTGATGAATTAATAGTTTAATATCAAACATTCTTGTATGATTGGAAAATGTGCGATTTTTAATGGTAGTCATTTATAAAGGTTTGTGTTTGAGTTTATGAAAAACGAGAGAAAATGCATATATTTTTAAGTCACACAATATGTTCTTGAAGTAGCAAAATTGAGAAAGACTTTCGTGAATATTTTAAGAGATTGATCATAAATTGTCAGTGAACAAATATATGAAAGGCTACATGATAGATTATATAACCAATGTTGTGGTTATGACCATTGATGTGGTATTGATGAAATATAAGTGAAGGTGATAAAATTATCATATATGCTATTGATGAATTATAAGTGAATGTGATAAAATCTCATTTAGTATGATTTGTAATATGGTATTTTCTATAATGACGACACAATATAATAAGAAGATGTGTAATATAAAGATGTCAAACAAACATAAACGAATTAGTGGTAGGGTAAGCTTCTACGGAACTAAATTTATGTTCTAACTTTCTCATTTTATATTAACTCAATATTTAAACTTGTATGAAATAAAAATGAGCATATATGTTATATGGCCACACACAAAAAACATGTGAGATTAAATCAAGATATATATATAAATGTATCTCCTAAATTCTATTTGTGAGTTATGTGTAATGCTATATTTTAAAGTCTTCTAAATCTAATTATCTTATATTTTCAAAATATTTTTGTTGAATACGAATTATTATTAATTTTTTTTATAAAAACTATTTATTTTCAGATATATATAATATTTATTTTGAGCATGCATATATTTTAGATATATGTTCAACGATAATATGTGTTGCTAAATGATTTTTATGAAATTCTTTTATATATATATATATTTGTATTTTCTTCTTTTGATTTAATTTACAGTTATTTAAATAATATGATTTATTCAATTTTATTTGTTAAGGAAGTTTTGTGCTATCCTTTATTTATATGCAAAAAATCGTATTTGATATATGCATACATTAATACAAAAGATAAATCAAGTTTTTCGAATCTCTATATAAAGTTTTATTTGAAATACAAAATTTTGAAAAATATAATTGTTTATTATTAAAATTATTGAAACGTAATGTTGAGGTAACATTTGTTGATACACACAATCAATTGGCTGATATATTTACAAAACCATTACCTAAAGACTCATTTTATAAAATTCAAAGAGAACTTGGTATTTTGAGTGAAAATGATCTTTAACCATTGCATGATATACATAGTTTGTCATATCTTTTATGTCTTGTTGATTATTGCTTCTTGATATATGAATTTGTGTATTACATGATGCAAATTTTCATAAAAAACTGAGTTTTTAAGCAAAACTGTGCTTATGTAGTCGAATACAAATGTTTGTATTCGAATACAAACTTTCCCAGATTTCCTGTATTCGAATACAAAGGATGTGTAGTCGAATACACGTTCCCAGAATAATGTGTATTCGAATACAACTAGGTCTAGTCGAATACACCTTCGCATTTTTGCCCAGATATAAAAATGTTGTTTCACATTTTAGGGTTATTTTACATTTGGTATTCGAATACACAGCTGTAGCCTCTCATCTCCTCTCCCAAAATCTCGTCCATCCTCCTTTCACTCAGTTACCCATTCACCCAACCTTGCAAATTACATCAATCCTTACTTCTTTCTTGGCATTAATCATCATATTTCTCACATTTCTTGCAAATTACATCAATCCTTACTTCCTTCTTGTCATTCCTCTTCAAATCTCTCACAACTCTAGCATTTTCTCTAAAACCCACTTTCCCCAAAAATACCCTTTCACACCATGGATGCCCGCAAACGAGGACCACGCACCAAACATGCAGCAGTAGGTCCCTCACGAAAACGAACCAGGAATCCTAACATCACACACCGGAGGAAATTGATCGTTTTCGCACATTCTACTCGGACAAGCGACTTATTATCCCAAAGTATGGTACTCTAGACTCTTTCTCTGACTTTAAATTTCCTGCGTTGCTCAAAGCACAACATGTTGAAGAGTTTATAGGCTACAAAGGTCCAGTTTATCCAGATTTGGTTAGGGTTTTTTATTGCAATCTCATGCAAGAGGGAAAACTGTTAGTCTCTCGGGTTAAGGGTAAAATCATCCGTTTAAATACCAAAACCATTGGAGAAATTCTGAATATCCCTTTTAATGGTGAATTTTTTTGTCCAAACCAATTATGTGAATGGGGTGATATTTCTAAGTATGATGCGTATGCCTCTCTCTGTCGATTTGATCGACGCACCATGGAACAAAAGAGAGCTCAGGCAGATTCCAAATATGCCCAGCAACGGTATGGTGTGGGAAATCTTACTGTTGATTATCGGCTTCTACACTATTTCCTTAGCTACATTCTGGTTCCGAAGGCAGGAAATTACTCCCAAATTTCGGAGTTTGAATTGCAAA
>NC_021166.2:23778129-23786542 GCF_000331145.2 Cicer arietinum
TATGTTTACACCCACTAAAGAAAATATGTTGGATTTAGGTGTCTTGCCTAGCATGTGGATAATATGGAATGAAGAGCTTGAAGCATTTGTGCATAAAGGTGATCATGGTCAACCATCTGATGATGCACCGGAGGACAATGCTGGACCCTCAAACGCGGCTGCTCAAGGAGATGACGATGGCGAGGACACTGCATCTGATGATGATTATATCTCCAATCAAATGATCATGACTCGCCTTGATTCTTTCCAAACCTTCTTCCAAACTCAATTCGACAAGTTGACCACCTCTATCGACACTCGCTTCACCAATATTGAAACTACTATTGCTCGCAATCATGACGCACTATCTCAAGACATTAGTAATTTATCAGACAAACTTGATCATTTCCACATTCCGACAGATTTTGATTAAGTTCTTTAGTTTTGTACTAAGTTAACTTTTCACATTCTGTATTACTGTGATATTTGCTTTATGAACTCCTTTGTCGTTTTAATTCTGGTGTGTTTTGGATTACTCGTTTCAGGACTTATTATGTATTCACTTTTATGATCTTCTAACTTAATTTCCATTACTGCTATTCTTGTTTCCTTCTATGTCTTTTGTGTATGTCTTTACTCGCACCGTGTATGTCTCTTTGTTTTCTTCTTCTTTTTGATCATGTCAAAAGGGGGAGAAAATTTGGTGTTGTTGTTGCATTTCAAACCTTGTAGGCACTCAAAAACAATTTTCAAATCATCACATACAACGGGGGAGTATGCACCTATTACGGGGGAGCAAAGATTTCAACATCACACTCTCTTCACAACAACGTTTTGTCATAATCAAAAAGGGGGAGAATGTAAACTACATGTTTTTGATGACGACAAGACCACCAACTATGGACAATGCAGCAAGATCAAAAAGAAGATCAAACCATCTTGAATGAGCTTCCAAATCCAAATAATAAATGAGTAAATATAAAGGTATATGATACAAATCAATAGTTCAAATACTTGAGAACAATTCATATTTACATATGCATTTAACATGTTTTCAAAAATCAAAAACAACATTAACAAATCATTTAAAATCATATTTTTGACAATTTGCATAAGTGTATTCGAATACACCATGTTGTATTCGAATACAACTTAAGTCAGAAGCAAAACTTTAAAAGGTGTATTCGACTACACGCATCTGTAGTCGACTACAAGCTAAGTCAGTGGCCAAGTGTATTCGACTACACCCATCTGTAGTCGACTACATGCTAAGTCAGTAGCCAAATGTATTCGACTACACTCATATGTAGTCGAATACAAGTTAAGTCAGAGGCTAAAATACATTGATCTGTATTCGACTACACTGATGTGTATTCGAATACAAGGTGTAAAATTCGAATTTTTTAAACGTTACAAAGATGTGTATTCGAATACACATATACTGTATTCGAATACACCTGGAAACATTACAATTTTTCAGATCTGGAATGCCTCTAGAACATTGTAATTTTTCATCAAACCTCTTGGATCAATGGCCACGAATCTGAAAGGATGTTTTATGGAGTATAAATACCCCATAACTTCAGATCAAAAATTAACCATCCTTGAATTAATTCATTTGAACAACTTTGAACAAAATTCTGATTTTTCTAAGTACTTGCATTAGATTTTCATATCATTCTAAAAAGTTCTCAAGTACTTGAATTACTATTGAGTTGTTTATCAATATACCACATCTTAGATTTATTCAAACCTTATTGTATCATTTGTACAAGTAAGATAGTGGTGTGCTATCTTAGAAAGAATTGTTAGAAGTTTTGTAGCAAGAATCCCAGGGTGGGAATTGTACATTTTCTGACAAGTAGTTGATTAATCTCTTGTGGTGTGCAAGAGGACTGGACGTACCCTTGGTTATAAGGGGAACCAGGATAAATCTTATCGTGTTCATTTACTTACTGCACTTGTTATTAAGCCTTGTTCTTAAACTCAGAAAATCTGATTACCATATCACTAAAAACAAGAAAATTTACTAACACCTAATTCACCCCCCCTCTTAGGCGTACTTTCATACTTACAATTGGCATCAGAGTAGGTTAAGGTAACTTATTCCTCGATCAATTACTCATGGCTTCCGCACAACCTGTCTTTAGAGATGGTGGTAGCAGTACCAAGCCACCATGTTTTGTTGGAGAGCACTACGATTTTTGGAAAATCCGTATGCAAGCATATCTCGAAGCACAAGGAGATGACATATGGGATGCCGTTGAAAATGGTCCTCATATTCCAAAAACTGTCATCAATAACAAAGAAGAAATAAAAATAAAAAATTCTTGGACGGATGAGGATAAGAGAAAAGTGCTTTTCGATAAAAAGGCTAAGAACATATTACAATCTGCACTAGGAATGGATGAGTTTTTCCGCATATCTCACTGTAAAACAGCAAAAGAAATATGGGATACGTTGGAAGTAACTCACGAAGGCACCATTGAAGTAAAAAGATCCAAACTCAACACACTATCACAAGAATATGAGTTATTTCGCATGCAGCCCGGAGAATCTATTTTAGATTTACAGAAAAGGTTCTCCCATTTAACCAATCATTTGACAGCACTTGGAAAAATCTTCACAAATGATGAACTAAATCTAAAAGTACTAAGGTCATTGACAAGGGCATGGCAACCAAAAGTTACAGCAATATCAGAAAAGAAAAGCCTATCCAAGATGTCTCTTTCTGCACTATTTGGAAAACTTCAAGAGCATGAAATCGAACTCGGAAGGCTAGAACAAAATGAAAGTCAAGAAAAGAAGAACAAAAATATTGCGTTAAAGACTGAATCAAGAGAACAAAGCAAAGAGAATGATTCAGATGAAGATGAAAATATTATCCTTCTTGTTAAGAAATTTGGTAAATTTCTTAAAAACGACAGAACATTCAAAAAGAAAAGCTTCAAGAAGAAAGATAATTCTACATCAAATCAAAATTTCACTTGCTTCGAATGTGGAAAACAAGGACATATTAAAGCAGACTGCCCAAATATTGCTAAGAAGAATTTCAACAGAAAGAAAGACTTCAAGAAAGCATACATAGCTTGGGAAGACAATGAAGTAAGTTCATCTTCAGAAACAGAAAGTGAAGAATGCGCCAATGTTGCATTAATGGCCTCGCATCAATCAGATGATGAAGAGGTTAGTAATATAGACTCTCCTCTTTATAATAAGACTAATACTGAATTAATTATAGAATACAATGATGCTCAAAACGCAATAAAAGAATTACTCATTGAATGTAAAAATCTATGTAAACTAGTATCAACACAAAAGAAACAAATCTCAAGTTTACAAGAAAAAGTTGATATTATGGAGAAAAATTCTGAAAAACTAAAACAGAATTCTGCATGCAATAAATGTGAATCCCTCTCTTTCGAAATTGTTCAATTAAATAGAGTAATTGAACGATACGAAAAGGGACAATTAGGATTGGAAAATGTTCTAAACATGCAAAGATACTCAAATGATAAAAGTGGTCTTGGATACTCAAAATTTGATAAACCAAATTTGAACAAAACTATTTTTGTTAAAGCAGGTAGTCAATCTAATCAAGATAAGATTATAGTTATGAAAAAGGATGATCTTTATAATAAGAAAATTATTCAAAATAAATCTCATACATATGTTACTAACAGTAGATTTAATCCTACTTGCTCTTATTGTGGTCTTCATGGTCATACACCTAATACATGTCATATTAGAAATATTAGTGTTCCAAAAGGTCATTTCATATGGGTAAAGAAAGGTACTAACCATCAAGGACCCAAAGCACATTGGGTACCTAATAAAGTTTGATTTCAATTTTGTAGGTAAGCAAACAAAAGACTTCAAACATGTGGTACTTGGATAGTGGCTGCTCTAAACACATGACGGGTGATATAACAAAATTTTCAGCTTTAACACTTGAGTCAAAGGGACATGTAGTATATGGAGACAACAACAAAGGAAAAATTTTAGGCATTGGAAAAGTTGGTACAGCACCATCTCCCTCAATTGAAGATGTCTTATATGTTGAAGGTCTAAAACATAATCTCATAAGCATCAGCCAGCTTTGTGACAAAGGATACAAGATAGTTTTTAATAAAGATGAGTGCGTCATCCAAAATGAAGCTACAAATGAAACTCAGTTTGTTGGTAAGCGTTTCAAAAACATTTTCATACTTAATTTTGAAGATTTATCCTTGAAAATGAAATGTCTTTTGGTAAGCGACAATAATGATGCTTGGCTATGGCATAAGAGATTTGCTCATATTCACATGGATCATTTAAACAAATTGGTCAAGCATGATCTTGTTGTAGGCTTACCAAAAATAAAATTTATAAAGGATAAATTATGTGACGCTTGTCAAAAGGGCAAACAAACAAAAAGTTCTTTCAAACCTAAAAATGTTATTTCAACTTCTAGACCGCTACAATTGATACATATGGATTTGTTTGGTCCATCAAGAACCAAAAGTCTTGGTGGAAACTCATATGGACTAGTTATTGTTGATGATTACTCAAGGTTCACTTGGACCTTATTTTTGGCAAATAAAAATGAAGCTTTTAAGGCATTTAAAAACTATGCCAAGCTAGTCCAAAATGAACAATCTGCCAAAATTGTATCAATTAGAAGTGATCATGGAAGGGAATTTCAAAATACTTCATTTGAAGAATTTTGTGAAGAAAATGGTATTTTTCACAATTTTTCTGCACCAAGAACACCACAACAAAATGGGGTCGTTGAGAGAAAGAATAGATCCTTAATAGAGCTTGCTAGAACTATGCTAAGCGACTCAAATCTACCAAAATACTTTTGGGCAGATGCTGTAAACACAGCATGCTATGTTTCCAACCGGGTAATTATTAGGCCAATTCTTAAGAAAACTCCATATGAACTTTACAAAGGTAGAAAACCCAATATCTCTCACTTTCACATTTTTGGATGTAAATGTTTTGTGTTAAATAATGGTAAAGACAACCTTGGAAAATTTGATGAAAAAGCTGATGAAGGTATATTTCTCGGTTACTCTTTATCTAGTAAAGCATTTAGAATTTTTAATAAAAGAACCTTATTAGTTGAAGAATCAATGCATGTAACTTTTGATGAAACTAACCCCATAAAAGAAGAAAATATTATTTCTTGTGATGATGATGATGTTTTTGAAAGTAATGATCCAAGCAAAGAACTTCAACAAGAAAGTGGAGTCAATATTGAAAGGCAAAGTGATGATCTTCCTAAAGAATGGAGAACCCATAGATATCACCCTATTGACAACATCATAGGTGATATAAATAAAGGAGTCACAACAAGGTTAAAATTGCAAGATGCTTGCTTAAACATGGCGTTTGTTTCTCAAATCGAACCCTCCAAAATTGGTGAAGCACTTAAAGATGATCAATGGATACTTGCCATGCAAGAAGAACTCAATCAATTCGAAAGAAGCCAAGTTTGGGAACTTGTTCCTAATCCTGGAAATAAACACATCATTGGTACAAAATGGGTGTTCAAAAATAAACTAGATGAGAATGGCATAGTTGTTCGCAACAAAGCTAGATTGGTCGCTCAAGGATACAATCAAGAGGAAGGGATAGACTTTGACGAAACATTTGCTCCGGTAGCAAGACTAGAAGCCATACGTCTACTATTAGCATATGCTTGCTCCATGAATTTTGAGCTATATCAAATGGACGTGAAGAGTGCCTTTCTCAATGGGTACATAAATGAAGAAGTTTATGTCAAGCAGCCCCCTGGATTTGAAGATTCCAAAAATCCCTCACACGTTTACAAATTGAAAAAGGCTCTTTATGGTCTAAAACAAGCTCCAAGAGCTTGGTATGACAGATTAAGCACCTTTTTATGTGAACGAGGATTATGACAAATTAAGCACCTTTTTATGTGAACGAGGATTTGACAAAGGAGAGGTTGATAAAACGTTATTTGTCAAAAGAGAAAATGGTCACACATTATTGGTTCAAATTTATGTTGATGATATAATATTTGGATCAACTAACAGGGACATATGTGAAGAATTATCTTCAATAATGCAAGGAGAATTCGAAATGTCCATGATGGGAAAATTAAATTATTTTCTCGGACTTCATATCAAGCAACTTGAGCACGGCATCTTCATCAATCAAGCCAAATATTGTAAAGAATTACTAAAGAAATTTGAAATGGAAAATTGCAAAGAAAGTACAACTCCAATGGGCTCCGGAACATATGTTGATAAAGATGCATCAGGAATTTCCATCGACATATCCAAATATCGAGGTATGATTGGATCATTATTATATCTAACGGCCAGCCGGCCAGATATCATGTTTAGTGTTTGTTTGTGTGCAAGATTTCAGGCAGATCCGAAAGAATCACATCTAGTAGCTGTTAAAAGAATTATGAAGTATCTGAAAGGAACAACAAATGTAGGCCTATGGTATCCCAAGGGTAGCATATGTAGCCTAGTAGGATACTCTGATTCGGATTATGCGGGATGCAAAACAGACCGTAAAAGCACCAGTGGCACATGTCATGTCTTAGGAAATGCCCTTGTTTCATGGTCTTGTAAAAAGCAAGCTTGTGTTGCACTTAGTACTGCTGAAGCTGAATATATTGCAGCAGGAAGCTGTTGTGCCCAGATTCTCTGGCTCAAACAGCAATTACATGACTATGGAGTTGATCTCGGATGCATTCCCTTAAGATGTGATAACACAAGCGCAATAAACATCTCAAAGAATCCAATCATGCACTCCAGAACTAAACACATCGATATCCGACATCATTTTCTACGGGATCATGTACTTAAAGGTAATGTTGAGGTAACATTTGTTGATACACACAATCAATTGGCCGATATTTTTACAAAACCGTTACCTAAAGACTCATTTTATAAAATCCGAAGAGAACTTGGTATTTTGAGTGAAAATGATCTTTAACCATTGCATGATATACATAGTTTGTCATATCTTTTATGTCTTGTTGATTATTGCTTCTTGATATATGAATTTGTGTATTACATGATGCAAATTTTCATAAAAAACTGAATTTTTAAGCCAAAATGTGCTTATGTAGTCGAATACAAATGTTTGTATTCGAGTACAAACTTTCCCAAATTTCCTGTATTCGAATACAAAGGATGTGTAGTCGAATACACGTTCCCAGAATAATGTGTATTCGAATACAACTAGGTCTAGTCGAATACACCTTCGCGTTTTTGCCCAGATATAAAAGTTGTTTCACATTTTAGGGTTATTTTACATTTGGTATTCGAATACACAGCTGTAGCCTCTCCTCTCCTCTCCCAAATTCTCGTCCATCCTCCTTTCACTCAGTTACCCATTCACCCAACCTTGCAAATTACATCAATCCTTACTTCCTTCTTGTCATTCCTCTTCAAATCTCTCACAACTCTAACATTTTCTCTAAAATCCACTTTCCCCAAAATTACCCTTTCTCACCATGGATGCCCGCAAACGAGGACCACGCACCAAACATGCAGCAGTAGGTCCCTCACGAAAACGAACCAGGAATCCTAACATCACACACCGGAGGAAATTGATCGTTTTCGCACATTCTACTCTGACAAGTGACTTATCATTCCAAAATATGGTACTTTAAACTTTTTCTCTGCCTTTAACTTTCCTAAGTTACTCAAGGCACAACATGTTGAAGAGTTTATAGTTAAATTTCATGCGTTGCTCAAAGCACAACATGTTGAAGAGTTTATAGGCTACAAAGGTCCAGTTTATCCAGATTTGGTTAGGGTTTTTTATTGCAATCTCATGCAAGAGGGAAAACTGTTAGTCTCTCGGGTTAAGGGTAAAATCATCCGTTTAAATACCAAAACCATTGGAGAAATTCTGAATATCCCTTTTAATGGTGAAACTTTTTGTCCAAACCAATTATGTGAATGGGGTGATATTTCTAAGTATGATGCGTATGCCTCTCTCTGTCGATTTGATCGACGCACCATGGAACAAAAGAGAGCTCAGGCAGGTTCCAAATATGCCCAGCAACGGTATGGTGTGGGAAATCTTACTGTTGATTATCGGCTTCTACACTATTTCCTTAGCTACATTTTGGTTCCGAAGGCTGGAAATTACTCCCAAATTTCGGAGTTTGAACTGCAAATTATGAATTTCATGTTTGAAGGTCGTCAACTTAATTGGGCATTTTTTGTGAAATCTATCATGCTTGGATCTCGCGAAGCAATTGGCTTACCATATGCAAAGGAAGTTTCACGAATTTTGGAACACTTTGGTGTGGACTTCTCTGATGAAGTTATGTTTACACCCACCAAAGAAATCTGCTGGATTTAGGTGTCTTGCCTAGCATGAGGATCATATGGAATGAAGAGCTTGAAGCATTTGTGCATAAAGGTGATCATGGTCAACCATCTGAAGATGCACC
>NC_021166.2:23791474-23833761 GCF_000331145.2 Cicer arietinum
GTACTTCTATACTAACAGTTTGTTATAGGCAAGACCGACTGGGTCATCTCGGATCTATTACGATGCAAAAAATAGTTAAATATTCATGTCAACATGTATTGAAGAGTAAAAAGATTCTTCAATCAAATATTTCTATGTGGTATTAGTTCCCAAAGATAGTTAACGATTTGAGAGAATGAATCTCTCAAATTTCTAAAATAAATATGAGCTTGTATTTGTGAATCAATACACTATCATGGATCAATACTCGAATCATAAACTAAACGGTGTCATGTATGTTTGTTCTCAACTTACAATTAGAAGTTTGTGAGATTTTTGTGGTAACTAATTTGACTACGGATCAACTTTCATAACTATCTAAAAAAAATTGAAAGTAGTGAAAGTATTGAATTTGATATTGAACATCACGTAGCATATGTTTATATACAAAAATAGACTTGAAGATTCATTCTTTAGACGTCTAAAGTTAATTGTGTGACCAATACTTATGAAGCATAACTCCTAAACTCTCCTTTGGGAACTTGCTATCATGTATTTTGAGATAGGTTTGCATCAAGCCAACAAGTTACTATTGTCCTCCCTTAATTTACAATCAATTTTGGGCTGATAACCTAATTATAATATTCCTCATCTAAGAGAATTTTTGGATTTGTTGTGTATGTTTTAGTTGCTCTAATATAATGGACTAAGATGAATTGTATAAGAATATTTGGAATACATATTGGATATGAAATCTTCATTTATAATATAGTATATTGAACCATGAAATTAAAGACTTATTTACAACTGAACTTGTCGACTACTAATTGATGGATTATTATTTCTAATATTAAGGGGAAAAGTAAGCAATTGAAAATGAAATTGGAATATATTATTATATCATCTTGATCCTCTCACAAACTATAGTGTGAACTGGAAGTTTAAAATGGAACTCATTTGCAAAGATAAGAAAAATCGATTATCAGCTATAAATGCCCCAACCAAAATTTAAGTCTTTGTTGGACAATGTATCATTGCAAATGAGTCTTGGTCATGCATGAAGCCTGATATATTTGTCGGTTTCAAATATAAAAATCTTGAAACAAGGAAAGGAGCTAAAAAGCAAGATTTCCTAAATGAGGATATTAATATTTCAAAAGATTAATTTGATATAATTGATTTTCACTTATAGAAGAAATGATCAGATAACTAAAATTTGTGAAAATAAAGAGATCTCAATAAATTATATCGTGAATCAAATAGGATGGAACCAAAAGGAAGTCAACATTGACAATATTTTTTCATATAATTTAGCGCTATATGTGATCAATGATAATGAGGATCATGAACTAAAGTCTATTAAAAATTATAGACAAAGAAATGCTTAAAAATATAAAGAAGCAATCGACGTGGAATTAAGTTCTCTTTGCAAAGCAAAAGATTTTTGGACTTGTTGTTCTCACAGTTGAAGATGTGTAACTAAAAAAAAATGAAAATGATGAAATGCATGTGTTCAAGTGTATTGACAAAAGTCTATTATTGCTTTTGAAGGGAATTCGAGAACATTTTCATATTTGATTAAGTTTAGTAGCCATGAAAGGCTCAATGTATATGAAAAATGTGTTCGCATTTGTGTGGCTTACTTGATAATGATGATTATATGAAACTCCATAAAATATATTATTTTCGTGAGACATACAATTCATACACTTGAAGAGACAACTTAATCAAAATAATATGCCTATTTATCAACTCAAACAATCTATTATTGTTGTATAATACTCTTAGAGGAATATTTCCAATGAGATATAAGAATGACATCATTTGTCAATTTTAAGAAAATATTTGTTTTGAGATTAAAAATGGAGTATTTGAAGAATAATATTGTAGTAAATCGTGAAGCTTATGTAGCAACAGTGCTAAAAAGGTTCTATATGGATAAATCATATTTGTTGTATACTCTAATGCTTTTAAGCTCACCGGATGTGACAAAGACATGTTTTAGATATCTAGAAAAGGATAAAGAATTAATTGATCTTAAAGTATAATATCTTAGTTCAATTTAGGACACTTATATACTTTACGAAGTATACATGTTCTGGTAATATAATTTGTTGTCAGTTTATCATCAAACAGTTACTTTGTTGCTTTAGATGTGCAAATTTATTAGTCTAATCGTCCCAATAAAATTTTAGCATTGTGTGAAGCAAGTCAATAATATGCTTGGCTGAGGTCTATGGTTCAAAACATATACAATGCTTGTGATTTTTCTTCCACGAGAATGAAAGCAATAATCTTTTATGAAGATAATACTATGTGTGTTGCTCACTTGAAAGAAAAGCTCATTAAGTGAGATGAAACAAAATATATTTCTCTAAACTTCTTTTTCACTTGTGATATTCAAAAAATAGATGATTCAAATATTAAATAAATTTATTTATGTGATAATATTGCATACATTTTACAAAGTCACTCCCAAGTAAATTTTTTGAGCAACTAGCTCAAAGGATTGGACTAGTCGTCTCAAAGATGATTGTTCAATTGAGGGAGAAAATGAATATGTTATGTACTCTTTTTTCCTTCACTATGGTTTTGTCTCACTGAGTTTTCCTGATAAATTTTTTTATGAGACAAATTTAAATAGCAGATATTATGCTATTTTTCCTTCACTAGATTTTTTTTCTACAAGGTTTTTTTAGTAAGATTTTAATGAAACATATCCTTCATAGGCTTTCAAAGAAAAGTGTTATGAATAATATTTAACGATGAATGTGGATGTCCATTTTCCCTATGTTCTTATATATTCCTTAACTCTTATGAATAAATGGTGTTGCTCATTGTTATTGGCATTTAGTCCTAATAATTTAGGCTTTTCATCCTATAAATAGGACCTATGTTACATTGTAAAATTTACACTTGAAAAGAGAACAAATTGCTATTGCTCTTAAAATAAAAATAGATTATTAATCTACTTCTTACTTCCTTAAAAAATATAATAGATATCATAGAAATGAAAATAGTGCATATAAGGATAAGGCTCATTAAAATAAAAATAAATTGCTATTTTTTTCATGTATTATGGAAGATTATGTTGATAGAATAATAATTTCTCTTCAATAATTGCTTAAAATTCATTGAACCATTTGAAATTTTATAAATTGATTAAATTTTTCTGATGAAAAATCTTTGAAATCCAAATTACAAATTTTTATAGTATTTTAAAATCTTAAAAGTCATTCAAATTTATTAAAATCTATGAGATTTTTTATGCAAAAATTTCTTTTTAAAATCATAATCCACTACATACCCTTCAGTTTTTTATGAGAATACATCAATCAAACAACATAAATACAAATTCGCCAAAATAAAAAAAAGATGAATATACGAATAAATTTAAAATATCCAAATTAATAGTATAAGACGACAAAATATTTATAAATTTAACAAAACTAAAATGACATAAATACATATCAAAATATACAATATTGAAAGAGCTTAAGTGAAGTAATTGGTTGAATATGTTTATTAATATGTTATTTTTTGGTAGAGGGGAATTTGCTTAAACTAAACGGTCTTGAAAGCATAACGGGTTGGTTGCCAATATCCACTAGGGTTTTACAACACCAAATCTAACCCTTACCTTTACGGGTCATAATATCCTTTGTCTAAAACCCTACACCCTAATCCTTTCACCTCTTGTGTTTGTTTGTAATATTATTACAACAAACAAGTAGCAAATACATCATTTCTTCTTTAAAACTCACCAATTTGTTACATCTTCAAAAATCACCAATTTGTTACAAATTCTTCTTCTCTCACTTCAACAATGCTCTTCGCAATCCAACCTCGTCTTCTTCTCTATTCAATCTCAAACCAACACGGTTCTTTTCTCTATGCCAGATGCAGACACGACCCTTTTTGTAAGTGTCGTTTCATCCGAAGTTCTAAAGGCCGAAACACTTTCTTTGCTGAAGATAACGTTGCTTGGAGTTCACTTGGTCTTTCTGTTGGGTGGGTTCACTCCTCAAGTGGAACCCACTAGTTTTATTAGTATTAGTATCATTATTAGTATTATTATTTTTGAAAAAAAAGAAAGAAAAAAAAGGTATTATTGGGCTAGGCCCATGTGAAGGAAATAAAAGGGATTTGAAATCCCTATTTTAGATATGGTAATGAAAAAGAGAACGGTTGCCAGAGAAGAAAAATAAAGGTTTCGTTCCGGTGATGGTAACAGGTGTGTAGCAAACTTGCTCTGTTTGATCTACAAATTTAGTATTTTATTCCTACCACTGAGTTTGTTACTTTAATATATAGTTTGAGTAGTTTTATCTTCTTTGAGAGTTACTTTGGCATATCCACTTTAGTGGAAGGTTGTTATAAGATTGTTATTGTTGATTGATGTTCCCTATTGTTATTAGGAAGACTTAGGTGTATCCGTTACTTATTATAGTGAAAGTTTTACTGAACTAGGTCATGTGGTTTTTATTCTCTCAATTTGAGGGAAGTTTTCCACGTAAAAATTGTGTTTGTCTCATATTTAATTTTCTGCCAATTATTTTGCTCTGTGGAATTGTATTTTCTGTTTGGCTATTTATCTGCACAGGTGGGGGGAAAAAATTATTCTGCATTATTGAGATAGTTATCGCTATTTATCTCTGGTTTTTCCCAACAAAATGGTATCAGAGCACAATTATTTGATTTGTGCATTTAAATGAAGGAGGAAAATAAAGGTCTCAATATGATTAAACTCAACTATTCTAATTACACACTTTGGAAGACTCTCATGGAAGACATGTTATATAGTAAAGATTTGTATGATACTATTGAGGGTAACACTACTAAACCCGCAGATAAATCTGACGCTGATTGGAAGAAGATGAATAGAAAGGCAGTGGCGTTGATCAGGCAGTGGTTGGATCTGAGTGTATATCCACATGTTGAAACTGAAATAGATGCAAACAAGATATGGGAAAAATTAAAAGAGTTGTATGAACGAAAAAATGTACAAAATAAAGCATTCTTGATTCGGAAACTGGTGAATATGAAATACAAAGATGGGGATTCAATGACAGAGCATATAGGTATTTTTCAAAATACAGTGAATTAGTTGACAACTGCAGAAATTAAATTAGATGATGAGTTGCAAGCGTTGTTATTGTTGAGTTCCTTGCCTAATAATTCAGAAGTCCTTGTTGTGGCGTTGACCAATTTAGCTCCAAGTGGAAAGTTGAAAATGTCAACAGTTAAAGAGAGCATGTTGAATGAAGAAGCTCGAAGAAAGGAACGTGGTTTGGTTGGTTCTTCCTCAAAGTCAGAAGCACTAGTTACAGAGTCATGGGGGAGAAGTCAATCTAGAGACTTCCATAGACGCGACAACTTTGAAATTCGTAGCAAGTCAAGAAGTAAGTCGAGGACTAGAAAAGAAGTGAGATGCTATCATTGTGGAAAAGTAGGTCACGTAAAAAGAAATTGCAGATTCCTTAAGAGAGATAAATAAAGGGAAAAAGATGAAGATAAAGAGAAGAAAAATGATAAAGATACAACAACAGTTGCATCTGTTGGTAATGTCTATATTGTTTGTGATGATACTTCTATAAACCTTGCATGTCAGGATTCAACTTGGATTATTGATTCAGGTGCCTCATATCATGTTACTCCTAGGCGTGATTTCTTCTCATCTTACAGTGCTGGTGATTTTGGCATGGTAAAAATGAGAGATGAAGGAGTATGTAAAATTATCGGTATGGGAGATGTTTGGGTTGAAACTGGGATTGGTTGCAAGCTTCAATTGAAGAATGTTAGACACGTTCCTGATATTCGTCTCAATTTGATTTCGGTGAAAGCCTTGGATATTGAGGGTTATCACACTTGCTTTGGTGGTTGTGGTATATGTAAAATCACCAAAGGGTCCCTAGTGGTTGCAAAGGAGCAAAGTTCCACTTCTCTCTATAGGATGTCTACGAAGCTATGCAAGGAAGAAGTGAATGCAATTGAAGATGCATATTCTGATTTATGGCATATGTGCCTCGGTCACTTGAGTGAGAAAGGACTCAACATACTTGCGAAGAAAAACTTTCTTCCTGTGAAAGGTACGTCTCTATAAACTTGCACCCATTGTTTTGTTGGAAAACAACATAGAGTTTTCTTTTCATAATACTGGTCCTCATAGGAGGCAAAATATTCTTGATTTAGTTCATACTGATGTTTGTATGATGGATAGTAAATCTCTTGGTGGTGCATCATATTTTGTTACTTTTATTGACGACCACTCTAGAAAAGTGTGGGCGTTTCCTTTGAAATCTAAAGACCACGTATTTGGAGTCTTCAAGCATTTTCATGCAAATGTTGAAAGAGAAAAGGGAAGGAAATTGAAATGTGCTCGATTAGATAACAGTGGCGAATACAGAGGTCCATTTGAAGAGTATTGTAGAGAACATGGAATTAGGTTTGAGAAAACAGTTCCAAAGACACCTCAACATAATGGTGTTGCAGAGAGAATGAATCGTACGATTAATGACAGAATCAGATGTATGCTCTCTCATGCAAAATTATCGAAATCCTTTTGGGGTGAAGCAATGAAAACTGTAGTGGATTTGATCAATCTTTCTCCTTTTATTCCACTTGATGGTGATGTTCCAAATAGAGTGTGGATATGGAAAGATATCTTTTACTGTCATTTGAGAGTTTTTGGCTGCAAATGCTTTGTTCACGTTCCAAGAGATGAGAGGTCCAAGCTTGATAGTAAATCCAAACAATGTATATTCGTCGCTTATGGTGATGAAGAATTTGGTTATAGATTGTGGGATCTGATTGACAAGAAAATTATCAGAAGTCGATATGTGATATTTCTTGAAGACCAGACTATTCAAGATTTTGATAAAGCTGAAAAACAGAAACCAAATTCTAGAAGTTACATTGATGTTGCGCCTAAGCCCTCTGCAGAAACCTTTGTTGATGGGGGAGATATACAAGTAGATGATGAGAATGTAACTGATTATCATGTACCTCACCCTGATGAGCAGGTTACAGTTGAGCCAACAGACGAGTTTGAGTTGAGAAGGTCTACTAGAGAACGTCAACCTTCTCAAAGATATCCTCCACATGAGTATGTGATGATCACTGATAGTGGAAAACCAGAGTATTATCAAGAAGCTATTACAAATGTTGATAAAGAAAAGTGGTTGAAGGCCATGCAAGAAGAGATGAATTCCTTGCATGCGAATCACACATTTGATTTAGTAAAGTTGTCTAATGGCAGAAAAGCACTCAAGAACAAATGGGTATACAAGATAAATTAATATGTCTTGATACTATAAAATTAAATCACCAATAAGTTAATAACATGTCATCTATGAATGAGTTTGACAATATTTTATATTTAACACTATCAAAATTTTAAGTTTTATCTTTTGAGTCTATTTGAAAATGACATTTTTTGTTATGGTTTTAATTAAAAATTTAATTTCAATTATGAAAATAATTTATTTAATTATTGAGGTCAAAATTAAATAAATAAATGTATCAAATCTCTTAATATAATCAACATTAATAAATACTATAGTAATGTTTACGTAAATAAATTACTGATCAAAAATATTTATAATACCAATACAATATTTTTTTTTATAATACCATAGAACTTGTCTTTCTTTTATTTAACCAAGAACCCAAGCAAATAAAAAATAACATTAAAAAACAAAATATAAAATAAAAATTTACTGAAATTCAAGAGAGAAGGTAGAGAGAAAAGTAGGAGAAAAATATTTGTAGAGAAAAGGTGGAGAGAAAATTTAGAAAGAATGTATAAATGAAAAATGAGAGGAAGGCACTACGCCAAAAATGACATTTAACAGCGCCCATTTTACAGCGCTTGCTAAACACAAGCGCTGTTGTAATTATATTTTAAAAATAACGGAACCTATTACAGCGCTTTTGATGCAAAGCGCTGTAAAACAAGCGTTGTAGTAGGTATAACGTTTTCTGAACTGAACTGAACTGAACAGAGAGATTCTCATAGTCATTTCTAATAATTCATGCATGTAATCTGAATTGAGTGTTTTATACTAAGTTCTGATTAAATTATTTTCTGAACTGAACTGAACTGAACTGAACAGAGAGATTCTCATAGTCATTTCTAATAATTCATGCATGTAATCTGAATTGAGTGTTTTATAATAAGTTCTGATTAAATTATTTTCTGAACTGAACTGAACTGAACAGAGAGATTCTCATAGTCATTTCTAATAATTCATGCATGTAATCTGAATTGAGTGTTTTATAATAAGTTCTGATTAAATTATTTTCTGAACTGAACTGAACTGAACAGAGAGATTCTCATAGTCATTTCTAATAATTCATGCATGTAATCTGAATTGAGTGTTTTATAATAAGTTCTGATTAAATTATTTTCTGAACTGAACTGAACTGAACAGAGAGATTCTCATAGTCATTTCTAATAATTCATGCATGTAATCTGAATTGAGTGTTTTATAATAAGTTCTGATTAAATTATTTTCTGAACTGAACTGAACTGAACAGAGAGATTCTCATAGTCATTTCTAATAATTCATGCATGTAATCTGAATTGAGTGTTTTATACTAAGTTCTGATTAATTTATTTTCTGAACTGAACTGAACTGAACAGAGAGATTCTCATAGTCATTTCTAATAATTCATGCATGTAATCTGAATTGAGTGTTTTATACTAAGTTCTGATTAATTTATTTTCTGAACTGAACTGAACTGAACAGAGAGATTCTCATAGTCATTTCTAATAATTCATGCATGTAATCTGAATTGAGTGTTTTATACTAAGTTCTGATTAATTTATTTTCTGAACTGAACTGAACTGAACAGAGAGATTCTCATAGTCATTTCTAATAATTCATGCATGTAATCTGAATTGAGTGTTTTATACTAAGTTCTGATTAATTTATTTTCTGAACTGAACTGAACTGAACAGAGAGATTCTCATAGTCATTTCTAATAATTCATGCATGTAATCTGAATTGAGTGTTTTATAATAAGTTCTGATTAAATTATTTTCTGAACTGAACTGAACTGAACTGAACAGAGAGATTCTCATAGTCATTTCTAATAATTCATGCATGTAATCTGAATTGAGTGTTTTATAATAAGTTCTGATTAAATTATTTTCTGAACTGAACTGAACTGAACTGAACAGAGAGATTCTCATAGTCATTTCTAATAATTCATGCATGTAATCTGAATTGAGTGTTTTATAATAAGTTCTGATTAAATTATTTTCTGAACTGAACTGAACTGAACTGAACAGAGAGATTCTCATAGTCATTTCTAATAATTCATGCATGTAATCTGAATTGAGTGTTTTATAATAAGTTCTGATTAAATTATTTTCTGAACTGAACTGAACTGAACTGAACAGAGAGATTCTCATAGTCATTTCTAATAATTCATGCATGTAATCTGAATTGAGTGTTTTATACTAAGTTCTGATTAATTTATTTTCTGAACTGAACTGAACTGAACAGAGAGATTCTCATAGTCATTTCTAATAATTCATGCATGTAATCTGAATTGAGTGTTTTATACTAAGTTCTGATTAATTTATTTTCTGAACTGAACTGAACTGAACAGAGAGATTCTCATAGTCATTTCTAATAATTCATGCATGTAATCTGAATTGAGTGTTTTATACTAAGTTCTGATTAATTTATTTTCTGAACTGAACTGAACTGAACAGAGAGATTCTCATAGTCATTTCTAATAATTCATGCATGTAATCTGAATTGAGTGTTTTATACTAAGTTCTGATTAATTTATTTTCTGAACTGAACTGAACTGAACAGAGAGATTCTCATAGTCATTTCTAATAATTCATGCATGTAATCTGAATTGAGTGTTTTATAATAAGTTCTGATTAAATTATTTTCTGAACTGAACTGAACTGAACTGAACAGAGAGATTCTCATAGTCATTTCTAATAATTCATGCATGTAATCTGAATTGAGTGTTTTATAATAAGTTCTGATTAAATTATTTTCTGAACTGAACTGAACTGAACTGAACAGAGAGATTCTCATAGTCATTTCTAATAATTCATGCATGTAATCTGAATTGAGTGTTTTATAATAAGTTCTGATTAAATTATTTTCTGAACTGAACTGAACTGAACTGAACAGAGAGATTCTCATAGTCATTTCTAATAATTCATGCATGTAATCTGAATTGAGTGTTTTATAATAAGTTCTGATTAAATTATTTTCTGAACTGAACTGAACTGAACTGAACAGAGAGATTCTCATAGTCATTTCTAATAATTCATGCATGTAATCTGAATTGAGTGTTTTATACTAAGTTCTGATTAATTTATTTTCTGAACTGAACTGAACTGAACAGAGAGATTCTCATAGTCATTTCTAATAATTCATGCATGTAATCTGAATTGAGTGTTTTATACTAAGTTCTGATTAATTTATTTTCTGAACTGAACTGAACTGAACAGAGAGATTCTCATAGTCATTTCTAATAATTCATGCATGTAATCTGAATTGAGTGTTTTATACTAAGTTCTGATTAATTTATTTTCTGAACTGAACTGAACTGAACAGAGAGATTCTCATAGTCATTTCTAATAATTCATGCATGTAATCTGAATTGAGTGTTTTATACTAAGTTCTGATTAATTTATTTTCTGAACTGAACTGAACTGAACAGAGAGATTCTCATAGTCATTTCTAATAATTCATGCATGTAATCTGAATTGAGTGTTTTATAATAAGTTCTGATTAAATTATTTTCTGAACTGAACTGAACTGAACTGAACAGAGAGATTCTCATAGTCATTTCTAATAATTCATGCATGTAATCTGAATTGAGTGTTTTATAATAAGTTCTGATTAAATTATTTTCTGAACTGAACTGAACTGAACTGAACAGAGAGATTCTCATAGTCATTTCTAATAATTCATGCATGTAATCTGAATTGAGTGTTTTATAATAAGTTCTGATTAAATTATTTTCTGAACTGAACTGAACTGAACTGAACAGAGAGATTCTCATAGTCATTTCTAATAATTCATGCATGTAATCTGAATTGAGTGTTTTATAATAAGTTCTGATTAAATTATTTTCTGAACTGAACTGAACTGAACTGAACAGAGAGATTCTCATAGTCATTTCTAATAATTCATGCATGTAATCTGAATTGAGTGTTTTATACTAAGTTCTGATTAATTTATTTTCTGAACTGAACTGAACTGAACAGAGAGATTCTCATAGTCATTTCTAATAATTCATGCATGTAATCTGAATTGAGTGTTTTATACTAAGTTCTGATTAATTTATTTTCTGAACTGAACTGAACTGAACAGAGAGATTCTCATAGTCATTTCTAATAATTCATGCATGTAATCTGAATTGAGTGTTTTATACTAAGTTCTGATTAATTTATTTTCTGAACTGAACTGAACTGAACAGAGAGATTCTCATAGTCATTTCTAATAATTCATGCATGTAATCTGAATTGAGTGTTTTATACTAAGTTCTGATTAATTTATTTTCTGAACTGAACTGAACTGAACAGAGAGATTCTCATAGTCATTTCTAATAATTCATGCATGTAATCTGAATTGAGTGTTTTATAATAAGTTCTGATTAAATTATTTTCTGAACTGAACTGAACTGAACTGAACAGAGAGATTCTCATAGTCATTTCTAATAATTCATGCATGTAATCTGAATTGAGTGTTTTATAATAAGTTCTGATTAAATTATTTTCTGAACTGAACTGAACTGAACTGAACAGAGAGATTCTCATAGTCATTTCTAATAATTCATGCATGTAATCTGAATTGAGTGTTTTATAATAAGTTCTGATTAAATTATTTTCTGAACTGAACTGAACTGAACTGAACAGAGAGATTCTCATAGTCATTTCTAATAATTCATGCATGTAATCTGAATTGAGTGTTTTATAATAAGTTCTGATTAAATTATTTTCTGAACTGAACTGAACTGAACTGAACAGAGAGATTCTCATAGTCATTTCTAATAATTCATGCATGTAATCTGAATTGAGTGTTTTATACTAAGTTCTGATTAATTTATTTTCTGAACTGAACTGAACTGAACAGAGAGATTCTCATAGTCATTTCTAATAATTCATGCATGTAATCTGAATTGAGTGTTTTATACTAAGTTCTGATTAATTTATTTTCTGAACTGAACTGAACTGAACAGAGAGATTCTCATAGTCATTTCTAATAATTCATGCATGTAATCTGAATTGAGTGTTTTATACTAAGTTCTGATTAATTTATTTTCTGAACTGAACTGAACTGAACAGAGAGATTCTCATAGTCATTTCTAATAATTCATGCATGTAATCTGAATTGAGTGTTTTATACTAAGTTCTGATTAATTTATTTTCTGAACTGAACTGAACTGAACAGAGAGATTCTCATAGTCATTTCTAATAATTCATGCATGTAATCTGAATTGAGTGTTTTATAATAAGTTCTGATTAAATTATTTTCTGAACTGAACTGAACTGAACTGAACAGAGAGATTCTCATAGTCATTTCTAATAATTCATGCATGTAATCTGAATTGAGTGTTTTATAATAAGTTCTGATTAAATTATTTTCTGAACTGAACTGAACTGAACTGAACAGAGAGATTCTCATAGTCATTTCTAATAATTCATGCATGTAATCTGAATTGAGTGTTTTATAATAAGTTCTGATTAAATTATTTTCTGAACTGAACTGAACTGAACTGAACAGAGAGATTCTCATAGTCATTTCTAATAATTCATGCATGTAATCTGAATTGAGTGTTTTATAATAAGTTCTGATTAAATTATTTTCTGAACTGAACTGAACTGAACTGAACAGAGAGATTCTCATAGTCATTTCTAATAATTCATGCATGTAATCTGAATTGAGTGTTTTATACTAAGTTCTGATTAATTTATTTTCTGAACTGAACTGAACTGAACAGAGAGATTCTCATAGTCATTTCTAATAATTCATGCATGTAATCTGAATTGAGTGTTTTATACTAAGTTCTGATTAATTTATTTTCTGAACTGAACTGAACTGAACAGAGAGATTCTCATAGTCATTTCTAATAATTCATGCATGTAATCTGAATTGAGTGTTTTATACTAAGTTCTGATTAATTTATTTTCTGAACTGAACTGAACTGAACAGAGAGATTCTCATAGTCATTTCTAATAATTCATGCATGTAATCTGAATTGAGTGTTTTATACTAAGTTCTGATTAATTTATTTTCTGAACTGAACTGAACTGAACAGAGAGATTCTCATAGTCATTTCTAATAATTCATGCATGTAATCTGAATTGAGTGTTTTATAATAAGTTCTGATTAAATTATTTTCTGAACTGAACTGAACTGAACTGAACAGAGAGATTCTCATAGTCATTTCTAATAATTCATGCATGTAATCTGAATTGAGTGTTTTATAATAAGTTCTGATTAAATTATTTTCTGAACTGAACTGAACTGAACTGAACAGAGAGATTCTCATAGTCATTTCTAATAATTCATGCATGTAATCTTGCATAAAAAAGCGCTCTAAAATGCACACCCATAACTCATATATGGGTTGGCATATTACAGCGCTTTCTCAAAAAAGCGCTGTAAAATGTGCATAACAAGCGCGCGTTGTATTTACATGTTTTATAGCGCTTTTTTAAAAGCGTTGTTGTATCATTTACAGCGCTCGTTTCCACAGCGCTTATTTTTTTGAAAAAGCGCTGTAAATGGCTTAAAAAAAGCGCTGTAAAAGCCGTTTTTTCGCGTAGTGAGGGTGATAATTATAGGGAGAACAATGGGCCTTTGTGTTAGCCAAAGCAGCCAGAAGCCCCAACGGTATAATTCGTTTGTGGCGGCATATGCAGTCAGAAACGACTGCCTTTTTGGCGGCCTAGACACTCACAAAAGGCTTCCATTGTAGCGGTTTTTACCCTCAGAAAATTGCAACTGGATGATTTTGTGGCGGCCTAAGCTCCCACAATGCTCCAACGTTGTAATTTTGCGAGGGTATAGGCCGTCACAAAATTCTGCTGAAATTTTCAATCAATCAAGTCCATTGTGAGGGTATTGGCCGCCACAAATTCAAATTACTTTTCCCTCCCATAATTTTGTGACCATTTTTGGCCACCACAAAGGTTACAATTAGCCAAAAATAATATTTTTGATTTGTGAGGGTTTTTTCTTCCACAAATAACAACCAATTTGAATTTTAGTATTTGTGAGAGCTTTTTCGGTCAGTAATTTGTGAGGGTTTTTTCTTCCACAAATAACAACCAATTTGAATTTTAGTATTTGTGAGAGCTTTTTCGGTCAGTAATTTGTGAGGGTTTTTTTCTGCCCCAAAATATTTTTTAAATTGGCCACAAAATGAGTGTTTTCTTGTTGTGATAGTCAAGAAAGGAAAGTTTATCAATAAATGGACTATAATATATATGCATTATCCTTTCTAAATATTATAAAAACAACGGTTTTGAAGTGTTCTATAAAGTGCCAAAGTGAATGGTTTTTTATGATACATTTTTAACTACTGTGAAAAATCGTTGGGGTAGTTCACCCTAAAACCATCTTAGGAAAACAATTTTTCATTGCAACATAATATAAGCATTCTCTAAGATAGGTAGCAGCAACGACTTAAAACCATTGTTGTATTTTAGTACCAAAACCGTTTTACAGTGACGTTGCCAAATTTTAGCAAAATCCATTGCGTAAAAGATGTATATACAATACCTCGGTACGCCACAATTATAAAACTGTTATCTTAGCTTATGACAGCAATATTTTTTCAAATAAGCAACGATTGTTCCGCGTAGCCATAGACATAAAATGTTATAGTGATTATTCAACTTTATTTTACTTAATTTGATTTATAATCATAAGTTGAATGTTTTGATAAATAATATATTTTTATTAGCAACACAATTAGTTTTCAGAAATGATAAACACAATTCAAACCACTCATTTCTTGTGATTTCTAACACCATCGTACTATATAGCATAGCTTCGAGCCTGCAAATTTCATCTATTTTTTCTGATGTCCAATTACTTACGCAATGTGACAACACATATTACACTGGATGGATATTAGTTCCACCTTGCAGGGAGATGTCATACAACATATTGAGTAGTTTGCAAGTTTCTTTAAAGGCAAAAAAAGAAGATTGGGCTGATTATTTCGTTATCAGTAGTATGGTGTATTTGGCTCAATAGAAATAAGTATTGTTTTGTAGAGGAAAGAAATCCAACGATAAACTTAATCTCCCAAAAACTAATCCTAGGTACAACCAAAGTCATTGTAGTGCATATATATTTTTAGGAGATTTTTACGGTACATTTAAAAATTAATATTTTTCTGTTATTATCAAATTAAATCATCAATAGTTGAATAATATGTCATTTATGAATGAGTTTGACCATATTTTATATTTAACACTACTAAATTTTTAAATTTTATCTTTTGAATCTATTTTTAAATGAAATTTTTTATCATGATTTTAATTAAAATTTTAATTTCAATTATAAAAATAATTTATTTAATTACATAAATGTATTAAAATTCATAATTTAATACTAATATTCATGTAGATAAATTAAAAAAATTACTGATCAAA
Organism: Cicer arietinum; assembly: GCF_000331145.2. Classification (NCBI taxonomy): domain Eukaryota; kingdom Viridiplantae; phylum Streptophyta; class Magnoliopsida; order Fabales; family Fabaceae; genus Cicer; species Cicer arietinum. The sequence goes on from NC_021166.2 coordinate 23,807,106, forward strand.
ATATTCATAATATCAATACGCACTTTTTTTTTTTTTATAGTACAATAAAACTTATCATACTTTTATTTCATTAAGAACCCAAGCAAACCGCGACCACATATATATTACAGCACACATTTATTACATTAATTATTAACTAGCGAAAAGCAAACATCAACAACAACATTCTTTATTTATTCTCTTAATTATGATATTATTATTTTAAAAGGTTATAATTAATCTTGTGCAGCTTTTCCAGCACGATGATCATAACCATGAACCCCAAGATTAATTATTTTGAGGTATTATGCCACGAAGAGATGGCCAATAGTCAAGAGTTTTCTTCACACCACCCATAATGGTATCATTTGTTGATCCAGGTGTAAAATTGATACGTGCATAATATTCTCCTTTGAAAAGATAAGCTTCATTTGTCTTATGAGAAGCAAAAGCTGAATCCATTCCATATTCAAATATTGTGCCACGTAAGCAAGGAAACCCATCACTAATGTACTTGATATTTTGAACGAGACGATTTGTGCCATAATCTATACGAGCATACTTGTCTTCTTTGAATAAGTAAACTTCTTTTCCCTTAGTTGATCTAAATGCAGCATCTATTCCATTTTCAAACACGGTTCCTTTGAAAAAAGGAAACATGTCAGCGATTTTCTTAGGACCTGAAATTATTTTGTCTTTGTCGGAATGTGGAGCATAGTCTATGCGAGCACAAAGGTTTTCATAAAATATGAATGCCTCGTTGTATTCAGTATCGAAGGAACAATCTATTCCATATGTTCCAAATATTGTCTTAGCAAGTGATTTATATCCATCACGAACAAGACTTGGCCCATACAAAACTTTATCATTGCTAGTTCCTGGAGCATAATCCAATAGCACGTACTTATCATTGATGAATAAGTAAGCTTCATTGTTCCTAGATGAACGAAATGCAGCATCAATGTAACCAGATTTTGTCATCTTTGATATTTTGAAGTTATTAGGGGAAAAGGAAATATTTTTTTTCTCAAGGAAGATTATGTTGTGAGCAAATAAAAAGAGGAAGGAAGGTATATATAGGCACACAATGATAAAATAAAAACCAAATTTGTTCCTCTCCAATAATAGAAATGCGATTTTGATAAGGGAACTATACAATATCACATTGCATTTGCATATATTCCACTTTCCATAATCGTATGCTCATGCCTTTGCATATATTCCCCCTTCCACACACAATAATTTAATTATTTTTTATATTTAAATTCTAGAATGATTGAAATTTATTCTCTAGAAAAATATGAGACTCAATTTAGCCCTTGATAAATTTAAAAGTAGTTTTTAAATTTTAATAATTTAGTCTTTATTTGAACTATTTAATGGATATTATTTTATTGAATATACATCATTTATTAATTGAGAAATAAATACAATATGAGCATATTTATAATAGTAGTTCTATAATAGAAAAGAACAAAAAAGTATGAAAGACTATCAACAAAATAGTTATAGCAACTCAAGAATAAAGACCTAATAAAACTAACTAATATAAAACTAACACCTCCTTAAGATGAAAAATGTATGTTAAGAATTTCCAGCTTGTTAAGAATTGAATTGAATGTTGCAGGTTCAAGTGACTTAGTAAAGAAATCTGCCAGCATATTTGATGAAGAGATGACAAGAGTTTGAACAATCTAATTTGTAGTTTGTCCCGAACAATGTGACAATCAATTTCTATATGTTTTGTTCTCTCATGGAATGTTGGGTTTGATGCAATGTTCATGGCTGATTGATTATCGCAATAAAGAGTTGTAGGGGCAGAAAAATTCATGTTTAATTCTTGCAAAAGAAATGTTATCCATTGAATTTCACAAGTTCTTGACGCTAATGCTCTATACTCTGCTCTAAAGATGAACGAGATACAGTGCTTTGTTTCTTAGACCTCCACCAAATCAATAATGATCCAAGAAATATACAAAATCCAGCTACAGACCTTCTTGTTTTTGGGCAGGTTGCCCAATCAGAATCGCTAAACGCTCGCAGTTGAAGTCTGGACACGGGTGCAATTTTTATGTGTTTGAGGATCCCCATGGCTACCATGTAATGATCTTCAGTCGGTGATTGCATAGATTGGATAAGTTGCTGCATGGTAAAAGTGATATCAAGTCGTGTGTTGGTCAAGTAGATAAGACGTCCAACAATTTTTCTAAAAGAGGTTGGGTCATGAGGTTGTGTCTTTGAGTTGTATAGAAGTTTGCAGTCCTTGATCATAGGTGTATTGCAAGGTTTAGCGCCTAATAATCCAGCGTCTGACAAGATATTGAGAGCATATTTACGTTGACATATGTGAATACCCTCCCTTGAAGGAGAGATCTCCAATCCAAGAAAGAACTTTAAGTCCCAAAGGTCTCTAATCTGAAAAGAAGAATTGAAAAAGGTTTTAATCATATCGATCTCCAATTCAAAATTACCCAATAATAATATGATCTACGTAAACCAACAAATCAGTAAAAGAATTTCATTTCTTGAGAATGAATAAGGATTGATCATGTTTTGAATGTTGAAAACCAAATGATATCAAGGCAAAAGACAGTTTGAAAAAATTGTCGACTCGCTTGTTTTAAACCATACAAATATTTTTTTTAAGCGACAAACCTTATTACTATTATGACTCATATAACCAGGAGGAAGTTTAATATAAACTTCCTCATGAAGGTCACCGTGAAGAAAAGCGTTACTAATATTTAACTGTTTTAAAAACCAATTATTAGTGGCAGTCAAAGCAAGAAGTAATCTAACAGTAGTTAATTTGGCCACATGAGAAAATGTGTCTAGAAAATCAACACCTTCTAATTGAGTGAAACATTTGGCAACAAGTCTAGCCTTGTGCCTTTCAATAAAACCATCACCCTGATGCTTAATCTTATATATCCACCTACATCCTATGACATGTTTATCTTTAGGAAAATCAACTAATTCCCAAGTGTTATTAGATTCTAAAGCTGTAATTTCATGTTGCATAGCAATGACTCAATCCTTAGATTTAATGGCTTCATGATAAGTTTGGGGTTCAACAACACTAGTCATGTCATGCATGTATTTTAAATGAGTAGAAGAAAAAGATTTATAAGACAAAGCAGAAGATAAAGGATATAAAACAGAATCGGCTGTAGAGTTAGTAGCAGTACCTGAAGTGTTTAAAAGATTGCAATGAAAGTCGTGAAGGTAAACAGGAGGATTTCTTGGCCTTGCTAATCTGCAAATACTATAGGTGGTATAAAAGGCTCTTCAAGTACATAATTATTTTCATCACAAGTAGGCTTGACGTTAATATCATTCAAATTAGAATGACTGATTTTACTATTGACAAAATCTAGTTCTGCAGGTTCAAGAAAGAATTAAAGTGCCCAAATCACCGCAAGATGACAAATCACTTTTAGATGAATCATTACTAGATAAGTATGGAAAAACATTTTCATGAAAAATAACATGTCTAGAAACTAGAATTTCCCTAGTATGTAAATCATCACAAATAAAGCCTTTAGTGCCAAATTTATATCCAAGAAATAAACATTTTCTAGATCTAGGATCTAATGCAGTCCTACGTTGTTGCAAAGTAGAAACAAAGCAAAGAGATCCAAAAACTTTCAATTTATTAAGATCAGGGATGTGTTTATCAATGGATGCTGATGGTAATCTATTAATGAGATAATGACATGTTTGACAGCAAAAGACCAAAATATTTTTTCAAGATTAGCATGAAAAAGCAAGCATCTAGTAACATTTAAAATATGTCTATGTTTTCTTTCCACAACAAAGTTTTGTTATGGAGTTTCAACACATGATGTTTGATGTAGAATTCCAAATTTTGCATAAAATAAAGGATACAAGAACTCAACACCATTCTTAGTCTTAATAACTTTGTCAAACTGATTTTTAATTAAAACAACAAAATCATGCATTAACTTTCGAGTTTCAAATTTAGCTCTTATAACATAAATCCAAGTGTGTCTAGTATAATCATCAACAATAGTTAGAAAATATTTATGACCATGAATAGAAGAATAGGACAAGGGTCCCCAAGTATCCATATGAATCAAATCAAAAGCGTTATCAGAAATAGTATTACTAGCATAAAAGGGTAATTTAGATTGTTTGGAAAGATAGCAAGAATCACAAATTTTATTTGAATTGAAACTAACATATGGAAAATGTTTACAAATATTAGTAAGAACATTATTAAAAGGGTGTCCTAATCTAAGATGCCATAGATCAAAAGTAGCATATGATGTTCTAGAATTTAAAGAATACAACACATAATGTTTGACATCATTAATAGGTTGTTGCTGATTATATAAACCATTCAAAAGCTTAGCATGCCCAATCATCTGGGATGTAGTGTTCTGAATGTCACATTAAGAGTTCACAAAAGTTAATTTACAATTCAAAGAAGTAAATGATTGCTGAACGAAAATAATGTTCAAGATAAAATCAAGAATGTATAAAACATTGAAAAGTTTAAATTCATTTGTAAAATATACAGTTCTTGAATGTGCAACCATAATAGTATTTTCATTTAGAAATGCAACATGCATTGTTTTAATTTCATGAAAAGTAATAAATTTTTTGGAATTACAAGTGACATAGTCAATAGCAACAGTGTCAATAATCTAATAGTTTGAAGAGATATTACCTGAAACAAAATTTTGTTGATTAGAGGAAAATCCAACAATTTGAGAAATTTGATTTGTAGGTTGAGATTGATTTCCAAAAGAGGAAGCAAATTGTTGAAGTAAATGTTTGAGTTGATTAATTTGGTCAGTAGTGAATTGAGAGACATTACCAACAGATGGATTGAATTTAGGAAAACTATGATCGTTAGGAGTAGTCCCATAATCATCATCAATAATTGAAGAATTAATAGATTTGGTGTTCTTGTATCCATGAGAATATCTAAACAGAAAACCATGTTTAAAATAGCAATGATCAACAATTTGTCCTATCTTGTTGCAAAATGTACATTATCATTGAGGACCCCCACCTCTTCCCCGACCAGATCTGCAACCCTTACCATGACATGAACCATTTCTAGGATTAGCATTAGAAGTACATTTGATGGTAGAGTTCATTAGAATATTGGCATCAACATAAGGACAATAATTTTTCGTTCTTACTACAAAATCAAAGAAAATGATGTGGTTGTGGCACCCTAAACCCCATAATAATATATAATAATTTATATTAGATTGTTTTGAACAAAATTCGCAGCGGATAAATAAAATATGTTTTCAAGAAAATAAAACTTGTATAACTAATTTAGTATATCACATTTCTCAAAATTCAAAAGAAACACTTTAAACTTTTTCCTCTTATAAAAAAGTGAAGTATCCATACACTTGATTTAACTAGAATTTCTTAATTTAATTCCCAAAACATACTAGTATTTATAAGATTTTCATACAAAAAGTCATTTCTAATAAAAAAAAAAAGTAATAGTAAAATACAATTTACAACTCTTATTCACAGTATCACCTATCAGAGCAGGTTTTTCCCAAACTAGAACATCAAGACTCATTAACCTGTAATAAATGCGATTTCGCAAACGAAGGGACAACCTAGTCAAACACAAACAATGAATGAGGTGAGTTTTGAAATCATGTTAATAGTATAATATAAGTAAGAAGAACACGTAGTTAATCATAAATAAACCGTAACATTACACAAATTTTCTCAAGGAAAAACATCACATTATAAAGTCAAAATCATTCAAGGAAAATCAATACATTTCACTACAACATCAAATCCTCTAAGATAAATCATTATCGCACACGATACCTATTAATCACAACAGTTATAATGTGATGACCAGTTATAACTGTTAATCACAACAGTTATAATGTGTTAACCAATATTAAAATTTGGAAAAAAACAGAGAAAGTTTTCTGCAACAGTTATCGATCACCGGTACCAAACGATAGCCTAGTTTGTTGTGTTTCTTCATTTCCTCCTCCTCTGTTGTGTCTCTCCATGTCTCTTCACCTCTATTTCTTATTTTTTTTTATTAAAACAATTAGGGTTCACACACATGGGTCAAGCCCATTGGTTCCCTTATTTATTTTACATTTTACTATTATTATTATGATTATTATTATTATTATCATTCTGCTAAAATAAAATTAATAGTCGCTTAATCTCATTTTTAATACTCTTCAAACATTATTTAATTTTCAAAACATTACTTATATTTTAGAAATAATATATGATACATTAGAGTAATTAAAATGATTAAACTTTAAAACAAAAATACATATTACTAACATTGAGGCCATTTAAAAAATAGGTGAGGGCTTCAGAGGAACGATAACCTAAGACTAATTTTTGTAAACTACACTTAGAAGAATTAGAGCAAGAACAATCGGTGATGAATCGTAAAACCTCTAACTCCTCCCAAAGAATACTCCATTTAGTAAAGAAATTAGAGACTGATTTATCACCCTGGTTAATAGAGTGTAAATCTTGAAGAAGATCGAAAAAATGAAAATGGTCTCCTTTAGAAATTCGATTCTTTAGATGATCCTATAAATTTTTTGAATTCTCAATGTGTATAGTACTTTGAGCAATAGAAAGAGTGAGAGTGTACGAGTAGTCCATGAAATGACCATCATATTGAAGCGCTCCCAATCATCAAATAATGCATCGTTCTCTTCCGGCATCGATAACTTGTCATTGATGAATTTCATTTTGTTCTTAGAGATCAATGCACGTTTCATTAAATGGCTCCTGTTGTAATAATTTGGCCCTTGTAAAGTTTGATTTATAAGCAAGGCGCCTGAATTTTTGCCAGGATGAAAGTAATACGATGATGTTGGATTTTGTGATTCATCTTGAGAAATAGTTTTATAGGTGGTTTAGGATAAATCGTCATCAAAACCTACCATTGAAGAGTTGGGCGAAGGAAATGAGAGGAAAACAAGGGCAAAAATGAGAAGGGAAATAACTATGAAGTTGTCGTTTTTATTTTTTGAATTTTAGGGTTAAGAACGATGAAATCCCTTTTGTGTTTGGAATTTTAGGGTTTTGACAAAATTGAGTTTGAAAGTAGAATAAAGGGAAAAAAAAAAGAAACTTTTGATACCATAATGGATATTATTTTATTGAATATACATCATTTATTAATTGAGAAATAAATACAATATGAGCCTATTTATAATAGTAGCTCTATAACAGAAAAGAACAAAAAAGTCGGAAAGGCTACCAACAAAATAGTTATAACAACCCAAGAATAAAGACATAATAAAACTAACTAATATAAAACTAACACTATTATCAGAAAAGGAACAATTAAATATCTGACTATAATGAGAGGCGGAGTTAGAAAGTGTTGGAACTTATGTTGTTGGAAGTTAAGCACTAAGTGTTGAAACTTAGAGCTAGTGTTGTGAATTGAAAATAAAGAAGTTTTACATAGGAGGAAAATCACACATTAATAGTATTTATATGGAGGAGGTATGATATTTGGAGTTTGCCCAAGGGGTACCTAATTTTGTGTAGGAGAGAGAACACACTGAAATCGACCACCTCATGCGCGTTGCTGCTACCAGCTCAACTTAGGTTGGTTGGTGTATTATTTTTCTGTACTCGAAAAAAATTAATTTAAATGCATGCATGAGTCTCCCTCCATTTCCCTCCAATTTTGCAAGTCAACTTTTCTATGGACTGATCGGTTTCAATGAACTATTCAAAATTTCTTCGCACAAATTTTGCTCAAATCAGTTGCAGAACTCCTCAATAAATAGAAGATACCACTAAGATAAAACATCACATCAAAACTTCAAAATAAAAATAAAGTCTTCTCACTTCCTTTTCAGCTTCACCCAAAAATTTATATATGTTACTTTACCGAAATAAATACCATCATTTCATATTTTCAAATGTCATCATACCATATTTTCGAGTGGTCATAATTGTCATATTAAGAGGGTATAATTCTATTGGAAAAAAACCAAAGATAATTATTTCAATAATGTGAAATATTTTTCTCCACTTTTGTAGATAAATGGCCAAACAGAAAAATGCAATTTCACAGAGCAGCAACAATTGACAGAAAATTAAATGTGAGACAAACACAATTTTTAAAGTGGAAAACTTCTCTAAAAATGAGAGAATTAAAACCACGGTACCTAGTCTAATAAAACCTTTCACTATAATAATTAATGGGTACACCAGAGTCTTCCTAGTAACACTAGGGAACATCAATCAACAATATCCATCACCAAATAAATAATAAACAACATTCCATTGAAGTGGGTATTTCAAACTAACTCCCAAAGAAGGTAAAACTACTATCAATGTATATCAAAAGAAAAAACTTAGTAGTAGAACCAACATACTAAAAATTGTAGACCAAACAGAACAAGTTTACTACAAACCCATTACCACCAGAATCAAGTTTTCTCTTCCTCTCCATGTGTTCGTTTTCTTCAGCGTTGCCTCCTTTTTTTTTGTGTGTAACACTGTTTTCCTTTTTCTTTTCTTAGGGATTTCAAAATCCCTTTGTTCTAGTTAAAAATTGTTCTTTTTCCTTTTTTTTCATTCTTTATTTTATTTAGTAATAATAATAATAATAATAATAATAATAATAATAATAATAATAATAATAATAATAATAATAATAATAATAATAATAATAATAATAATAGAATTGGTGGATTCCTCTTGGAGAGTGAGGCCACTAAATAAATCGCTTTGTCACGGCTCAAGTGGGAAGGTACTGCTCAACCATGTCAGCCTCCTTTCTACATTGTATCATTTTTTATACAAGCAAGACCTTCGTCATCATATCTGATCCATTTTCATCGATATGAAGTTTTCATATCTGATATTGCACCTCAATATGTTTCAACTTTGCATGAAAAGTTAGATTCTTTCTAAGATGGATCGCGTTGTGACTGTCACAAACATCATCATATAACCAAATCTCCATGAAAGAATGCAGTTTTCACATCAAGTTTTTCAATTTCTAGCTTCAAACTAGCAGTTAACCCAAGCACAACTCGGATAAAAGACATCTTCACCATAGGTGAAAAAAATTCTTCAAAGTCAATACCTTTTCTCTGATTAAAAACTTTTATAACCAATCTTGCTTTGTATCTTGGTAGAGAACTATTATCTTCTACCTTTATCTTGTATACCCATTTGTTCTTGAGTGTTTTTCTGACCTTAGACAACTTTACCAACTCAAATGTGTGATTTTGGAAATATTTGAAGTTAATGTGAATTTTTGAAGTGGAGATTATTTTTTCATCATATATGTAGGGCCTGACAAGCCTAGTGATTTCGAGGAAGTACAATTGAATGAGTCTGATCGTGGCGGTCTGCTGTTGAGCCTTAAAGAAAAATTGTTAGACCTTGGAGATATTTAGGTGGGGAATTCCTAGGTGACTTGGAGGTAGCACTCCAAATGTCGGGAGCTACCATGCAACACACGTTTACCTCGATTATCGCGTATATGTGTCACGGGTTGAGTTAAGGGGATCTATGAGGACATGACAAATTTGAATTTTTCGTCCACCAGGATGATGGCATAGTATCAAGCCTCTTAATCAAATACTTCAGAGTTAGAATGGTACCACATTGTGAATGGACCTTCGCCTCTTCCCCAACTAGATCCACATCCCTTACCATGACCTGAACCATTTCTAGGATTAACATTAGAAGTACCATTGATGGAAGAGTTCATTAGAACCTTGGCATCAACATAAGGACCAATAATTTGTCGTTCTTGCTGCAAAATTAAAGAAAATGTTGTGGTTATATCAAGTTGAGGAATCAAAATATGAGTTTTTACCGTATTAAAATTGTCATTGAGGCTCTTTAAAAAATAGGTGAGGGCTTCAGAGGAACGATAACCTAAGACTAATTTTTGTAAACTACACCCTGAAGTATTAGAGCAAGAACAATCGGTAATGGATCGTAAAACCTCTAACTCCTCCCAAAGAATACTCCATTCAGTAAAGAAATTACATACTAATTTATCACCCTGTTTAATAGAGTGTAAATCTTGAAGATGATCAGAAAAATGAAAATGGTCTCCTTTAGAAATTCGATTCTTTAGATGATCTCATAAACTTTTTGAATTCTCAATGTGTATGGTACTTTGAGCAATAGAAGGAGAGAGAGTACGAGTAATCCAAGAAATTACCATAATATTGCAGCGCTCCCAAGCATCAAATAACACATCGTTCTTTGTCGGCATCGATAACTTGTCGTTGATGAATTTCATTTTGTTCTTGGAGATCAACACACGTTTCATAAAACGGCTCCATTTGTAATAATTTGGCCCTTGTAAAGTTTGATTTATAAGCAATGCGGCCAAATTTTCCCCAGGATGAAAGTAATACAACAATGTTGGATTGTGTGATTTATCTTGAGAAATAGTTGGAGAGGTGGTTGAGGATGAATCGTCATCAGAAACTACCATTGAAGGGAAAAAATGAGAAGAAAAATAATGATGAAGTCGGCGTTTTTATTTTTGGAATTTTAGGGTTAAGAACGATGAAGTCTCGTTTTTGTGTTTGGAATTTTAGGGGACAAAATTGAGTTTGAAAGTAGAATAAACAGAAGAAAAAAAAAAAAAGAAACTTTTGATACCATAATGAATATTATTTTATTGAATATACATCATTTATCAATTGAGAAATAAATACAATATGAGCCTATTTATAATAGTAGCTCTGTAACAGAAAAGAACAAAAAATACTGAAAAGCTACCAACAAAATAGATATAACAACCCGAGAATAAATGCCTAATAAAACTAACTAATATAAAACTAACACTATTATCAGAAAAGAAACAATTAAATATCTGACTATAATGAGAGGCGGAGTTAGAAAGTGTTGGAACTTATGTTGTTGGAAGTTATGCAATAAGTGTTGAAACTTAGAGCTAGTGTTCTGAATTGAAAATAAAGAAGTTTTACATAGGAGGAAAATCACACATTAATAGTATTTATATGGAGGAGGTATGATATTTGGAGTTTTCCCAAGGTGTACCTAATTTTGTGAAGGAGAGAGAACACACTAAAATCGACCAACTCACCTGCGTCGCTTCTACCAGCTCAACTTAGGTTGGGTGGTGTATTATTTTTCTGTACTCGAAAAAAATTAATTTAATTGCGCGCACGAGTCTTCTTCGATTTCCATCCAATTGTGCAATTAACATCAATGATGAGAATTATTCATTCTCTCTAATTAGCTCGACGGCTCCTATATTAGTCGCATACACCTCTCCCTCATAGAATACGATTAAACTTGCAATAGAGCAAAAAGAAGTCATAATCACCCACATGCCATTCCCAACATTTTATTTTGTTTACCTCAAACATTTTCTAAGCCACTCAAACAACCATCCACACATTCTCTCTCATTCTTGTGGAAATTATAAACTTTCATTCCTTCATCTTTGTGATATTTTTGAGGGCTATATAGTGTTGCTAGAAAGTAAAGAGCCTAAGATAAGGGTTTTTCCCCATGCAAGGTTAGGCTAGATATTAAATTAATAGTTTGTAAGATATTGATATGATGTCTTCATGTGTTAAAAGAAAAATATTGATTTTATGTTTGCCTTAAAGAATTTAACTATAATGTTTTGTTTTTTTGAGTAATATGTTTGCTTTGATAAACTTAATTATAAAATTTTGAATTTTATTATTATAACATGAGTAATATGCTTGTTGTCATATATTTGATGTAAAGTTGTGATTTTTATGTTGTCTAGGTGTACTTAATTATAAAGTTGTGATTTTTATTATGATCTCATGAGTAATATGTTTGTTAGGATGTTTTTAATTTAAAGTTTTGATTTTTGTGCTATTTCATTTCAAAGTTTTGATTTTTATAAATACTATATGAGTTTTGGGGGAATTGATGAAAAGATTTAATTTTTAATAGTGATAACATGATTAAGTTGATTTTTGTGATGTGTTTAGTGGTAAACCTTGATTTGTATGCCTAAATGGCTAATAATGGAAGAAATTTTATAGTAGATGAAATAAAGTTTATATTTGTATGTGTTCTTTGTTATTTGAATTTTGATGTTTATCAATATCACGTCGCTAATCCAATTTTATAGTTTATAAAATGAAAGTTGTGACTCTATGAAATTTATTCACGTGTTTGTGTGTTATATATTTGGGACAGCAAAATTAATGATTCTTGATTTTAAGCACCCATGAGAATAAAACTTTGATGCCATATGCTATTAAAATTTAACCTTGAATATTTTATCTTTGTTGTTTCCTAAGTGGCTGGTGATTTGTGTTTTAAATATTGTTATCTTTGTGGTTGCCTAAGTGGCTGGTGATTTGTGTTTTAAATATTGTTATCTTTGTGGTTGTCTAAGTGGCTGCTGATTTGTGTGTTGGACATTGTTTGCATGAATCATGTTTGCTTTGTGCGTGCGCGGGAAAAAGGGGGACCTTAACTTAAAAAAAATATGTCTGTAGTGATAAAACCAATGTGGTACATGTTTAAAGTTTATTTACTTTTCATCGTTAATTTTAAATAGAAATGCAGAGGTGAGGTCATTCCGCTAGGAAAAACCTAAATCAGTCAACCTTGTTTTTTAATTCCACCTAAAGAGAATTGATTCTATTTTAGGACGTAAATGAACATTTTCTAATAATTAGCAAATTATTTTTGCAATAATAATAATAATAATAATAATAATAATAATAATAATAATAATATCTAGTAAATTGCATTGTGTCATTTTACAAAAATGACATCAAGTTATTTTCTAGTGAAATTTTTATTTGTCACATGATGAATAGGAATCAAGTTAAGAGGCTCGTTTACAGCGCTTTTTCCAAATAAGCGCTGTAAAAGACCTCCGTGTGTTATTATGTTATATTAATGTTTTTTAAAGCCTTTTACAGCGCTTTTCCACATAAGCGCTCTAAAATGTCTCTTTAGGTTAATTTTAGAAGGCTCTTTTACAGCGCTTTTCCCAAATAAGCGCTGTAAAAGACCTCCGTGTGTTATTATGTTATATTAATGTTTTTTAAAGCCTTTTACAGCGCTTTTCCACATAAGCGCTCTAAAATGTCTCTTTAGGTTAATTTTAGAAGGCTCTTTTACAGCGCTTTTTCCAAATAAGCGCTGTTAAAAGGCCTTATTGTTTTTGTGTTTTGTTATGTTATTTTTTAAACAAGCTCAACATGCAAAACCCACATAGTAGTAACTGGTCACCACCAAAATCCCTTCATCTTCACCAAACTCTTCTCCTTTTATGCATCTTCTTCACAAACATCAAAGCTTACTCTTTCACAATTCAATCTCCACCCTTTTTGGGGATTCCCATGATGCGTACAAGGTGTTTGAAGAAATGGGTTAATGTCTGATGTTTTTTGGATTCCCATGATGCGTACAATGTGTTTGAAGAAATGGGTTTGTGTCTGATGTTTTTTGAATCCCATGATGCGTACAAGGTGTTTGAAGAAATGGGTTAATGTCTGATGTTTTTTGGATTCCCATGATGCGTACAATGTGTTTGAAGAAATGGGTTTGTGTCTGATGTTTTTTGAATCCCATGATGCGTACAAGGTGTTTGAAGAAATTAGGTGTCTGATGAATATTATTTTTAAAGCCATTTGACAGCGCTTTGGCAAACAAGCGCTGTAAAATGTCTTTTTTACTCACTTTCAAAAGAGTCGTTTACAGCGCTTTGTGTGAAAAGCGCTGTAAAAGGTATAACACACTCATTACAGCGCTTTTTAAAATGATCGTTTACAGCGCTTTTTCCAAATAAGCGCTGTTAAAAGCCCTTATTGTTTTTGTGTTTTGTTATGTTATTTTTTAAACAAGCTCAACATGCAAAACCCACATAGTAGTAACTGGTCACCACCAAAATCCCTTCCTCTTCACCAAACTCATGTGTTTTGTTTTATTGTTTTATTTTATTTTTGTGTTTGGTTTATTTGGGTTGGGATGACATTAAAAACCTTTTTATCAGTTCAGTTCAGAAAATAAATTAATCAGAACTTAGTATAAAACACTCAATTCAGATTACATGCATGAATTATTAGAAATGACTATGAGAATCTCTCTGTTCAGTTCAGTTCAGTTCAGAAAATAAATTAATCAGAACTTAGTATAAAACACTCAATTCAGATTACATGCATGAATTATTAGAAATGAGAATCTCTCTATTCAGTTCAGTTCAGTTCAGTTCAGAAAATAAATTAATCAGAACTTAGTATAAAACACTCAATTCAGATTACATGCATATTTACAATAACACAGTTCAGATTACATGCATAGCTTATATAAAACAATTAAACATATACATTAAGATGCCCTTCTTCTTTTCCTGGTGACATTCACATTTGTTTGTCCATTTACAATACGAAACGATGGATTAATCCAAATTCCCTCATCATGATCATCTCTAAGATATAAACCATCATCAGTTGAATCAATTTCATGTGGTTGTTGTGATGTTGCAAATAAAAGATCATTACCAACATCTTCATCATTATTGTTATCATCACTTATTTTATTGGTCGATAGGACAACAGACCATTTATCATTAGAAGGATCAGTGACATAAAACACTTGTTGAGCTTGCGACGCTAAAATAAAAGGCTCGTCTTTGTATCCCACCCTATTAAAATCGACAAGCAAGAATCCTGACTCATCAATCCGAACGCCATTATTATTATCGACCCACTTGCAACCAAATATAGGAACACGAAACGAAGTGTAGTCTAACTCCCATATGCGCTCGATAACCCCAAAATATGATAGATTTGCATATATTGGGTTTTTGTCTTTTGCACTTGAGACATGCATCGCTTCAGCTACGAGAGTGACTCCACTATTTTGCATAGTGGTCTGATCATCTTGTTCTTTGGTATAAAATGTGTAGCCGTTAATAACATAACCAGTGTAAGAAAAGACATGTAAGCTCGGACCATTTGCTAGCCACCTCAATCTATTTGAAATTGATCCGGGGTCTATATCAAATTTTGACATTATGTGATTTTTTAACCATGTTACAAAACTTCGATTGTGCTCTCGAGTTATCCAATTTTGATTCCTATTCATGTTCAAACGAGATAACTGATCAATGTGTATTGTAACATACGGTTGAACCTCATCATCATTGTGCAGAACATACAATTGTGCCTGCTCCCATTCTGTCCTTGATATAGTCAGTAGTCTCCTTCCAGTTATCCCTTCTCCTGATAGTCTTCCCGAATGACGAGACATGGGAAGCCCTATGGATTCAACATTGGACAGATATTCAGTACAAAATTCAGCAGCCTCTTCAACAATGTATCGTTCAGCAATACAACCTTCTGGTCGACTTCTACTTTTTACGTACCCTTTTAATATTTTCATATATCGTTCTATCGGATACATCCATCTCATATAAGCTGGCCCACAAAGTTGTGTCTCCTTAACCAGATGAACAGTAAGGTGAACCATTATATCAAAAAACGATGGTGGGAAATACATTTCAAGCTCACACAAAGTAACAACAATTTCCCTCTGCAATGTCGGTAATTTCTGAGGGTCGATCACTTTACTACAAATTTCCCTGAAGAAGAAACATAATCTAGTTAAGGCTAGTCGAACTTTTTCAGGTAAAATGGAACGTATACCTATTGGTAGCAAATGCTCCATTATAATATGACAATCATGGGTCTTCAAACCTTTTAACTTGAGGTCTTTCATACAAACCAAATTTTTAATGTTCGAAGAGTATCCTTCTGGAACTTTAACTTCGTGTAGAAATTTACATAAAACAATTTTTTCCTTTCTAGATAGAGTATGAGCGGCTGGAGGTAGATATGTGCGATTTCCTTTCTTTACTGGAGCCAGTTCATTTCTTATTCCCATATCGACCAAGTCCAATCTTGCATTGACGCCATCTTTAGACTTTCCTGGAACATTGAGTAACGTACCAATAACACTTTCAAATACATTTTTTTCAATATGCATCACATCGAGGAAATGTCTTACATACAATGACTTCCAATATGGCAATTCAAAGAAAATTGACTTTTTCTTCCACCCAGTTTTCACCAGCTCTCCCGCAAAAGGTTTGCCAAATTTATTGGTCAAACCTTGTACTTTTTCAAGTATTTGATATCCAGTCGGTGCTAAAGGAGCTTTACCTTCCTCTGATTTTCCATTGAATGCATTTCTCCACCCACGATACTGATGACTATAAGGTAAAAATCTACGATGTCCAAGAAACACATTCTTCTTACAATGTTTCAACCGCATCCAATTTGTACTCTCTTCACATATAGGACATGCACACTGACCTTTAATGCTATATCCTGATAAATTACCATATGCTGGAAAATCATTAATTGTGCCGAACAACATAGCCCTCAAATTGAAACACTTTTTCCTATACCCATCATAAACTTCCACACCTGTCTCCCACAGAATTTTTAAATCTTCAATTAAAGGAGTCAAGTATACGTCGATATCATTCCCCGGTTGTTTGGGTCCAGAAATTAACAGAGACAACATCATAAACTTACGCTTCATACATAACCATGGAGGTAGGTTATATATTACCAAAATCACAGGCCACGTGCTATGTGAGATGCTTTGAAGACCATGTGGATTCATTCCATCAGTAGAAAGTGCAAGTCTTAGATTTCTTGACTCTATCCCGAATTCAGGATACTCGTGATCAATTTTTGCCCATTGTGGGGAATCTGCAGGGTGTCGAAACATTCCATCTCTAATTCTTTCATCTGCATGCCATGTCAAGTGTTTTGAATCTTCTTCACTGCGATACATGCGCCTAAATCTTGGTATTATAGGAAAATACCACACGACTTTTGCTGGAGTAGATTCTTTCTTCTTATATCGAGAGACATTGCATTTCGGACACGCCTTAAGTAGTTCATATTCGTTTCGAAATAAAATGCAATCGTTAGGACACGCATGAATCCTTTCGTAACTCATTCCAATAGAACACAAAATCCGTTTAGCCTCGTAGGTTCGACTGGGAAGTTCATTATCATCTGGCAACATATCTTTTATGAGTGTTAATAATTCCGTAAAGCTTTTATCAGACCATCCATTACTCGCTTTTAAGTTGTACAACTTTAATATCGCTGACAGTCTTGTGAATTTAGTACAACCATTATATAATTCTTTCTCTGCATCACTCAACAAACTTTCAAACATTTTAGGACAATCTCGAAGATCTTCTTCAACTGCTTTTGCAATCTCATCAACTCGGTCCGGCTCATATGTATCTGTATCGAAATCAGTTGAAGCATATGTAGAACTATTCTCAAAATTAATGTTTCCTTTTTTTTTCTCACCATGTCTTATCCAACATGTGTAGCTTTGATCAATTCCATTACATACTAGATGTCCTTCTAATTCATCTTCTCTAACACGTTTTCCAAAACAACATTTTAAACAAGGACAAACTACTCTATTTGGATCTTTTGCATTCTTCACTGCAAACTCAACAAACTCCTTCACTCCAATTTCATACTCTTTTGACAATCGATTGGCTGAAATCCATTTCCTATCCATATTATACCACCTATATAAATGCAGTAACAAAAATAATAAGCTTTCAAAACATATCAACAAGTTTCAAAAAGAAACCAATATCAACTAACAATTTCAAAACAGAACAGATCATGTGGTATGAGTTTTTGACAATTTTTGACAATTTCAAAACAGAACAGATCATGTGGTATGAGTTTTTGACAATTTTTGACAATTTCAAAACATAACAGATCATGTGTAAAAAATACCTTAGACAACGTAGATGGCCGCACAGTACGTAGAGGATATTAGGGTTCCCAACGTATATAATTATTTGAAAGATGTAGAGGATATGAGGGTTTCCAACGTATATAATTATTTGAAAGATGTATTTTACAGCGCTTGTGAAAAAAGCGCTATAATAGGTAGTTAAATTCAATGAAAGCGCATGTGTTTTACAGCGCTTGTGAAAAAAGCGCTGTAATAGGTAGTTAAATTCAATGAAAGCGCATGTGTTTTACAGCGCTTGTGAAAAAAGCGCTGTAATAGGTAGTTAAATTCAATGAAAGCGCATGTGTTTTACAGCGCTTGTGAAAAAAGCGCTGTAATAGGTAGTTAAATTCAATGAAAGCGCATGTGTTTTACAGCGCTTGTGAAAAAAGCGCTGTAATAGGTAGTTAAATTCAATGAAAGCGCATGTGTTTTACAGCGCTTGTGAAAAAAGCGCTGTAACTGATTCGCGAAAGCGCTTCCGTTTACAGCGCTTTTTTGACAAGCGCTGTAAAAGCCTTATAACGTGATGCGCAAACGTTATATGACCTACTACAGCGCTTGTTTTACAGCGCTTTACATAAAAAGCGCTGTAATAGGTTCCGTTATTTTTAAAATATAATTACAACAGCGCTTGTGTTTAGAAAGCGCTGTAAAATGGGCGCTGTTAAATGTCATTTCTGACGTAGTGCGTAAATTCGTTTTAAATTTGTTTTTATTTATTTAAAGTAAATGATTTTTATTTAAAGTGAATGATTTTACAACGCTTGTAAAAAACACGGTCTAATAGGTCATTTAATTATTTGAAAGCGCAAGTCTTGCAAGTCTTTTACAGCGCTTGTAAAAATAGCGCGTCGTGTATGTCGCATGTATTCTGATGTTGCTTGTGTGAATTGTTTGATTTTCTTATTATTGAATTTTACTAATTATTTATATTTTTTATTGTGTCATTAATTGTGTAACCTCTTTGAATTTGAATTTTACTACTTACTTAAATTTCTATTATGTGTCATTATTTGTGTAACCTCATTGAATTTGAATTTTACTAATTACTTAAATTTCTATTATGTATCATTAATTATGTAACCCCCTTGAGTTTTTTTTAAGTAAATATATGTCTTAAATACTTGGCCCATTAATTTATGATGTATTTGGTTGTTTTCAAATCTGAAAATCTCTATGTTTACTTGCATGTTTTCTTGGCATTATCTTTTATATTTTTAATAAAATTTCTATTTAACTTGTTATATTTTATTATCTTTTATGAAATTTTTACTTGTTCATCGCACGATTATTTTGTTTTATTAATTTTAGACTCTTTATTCTCTACTTATTGTTCATACTAAGTGTTCGAGTTTCTAACTATTTTATGTTATTAATGACTTAAATTCTAAATATGTGGATTTAATTGTTTAACTTCTTTGAATAATTGTAACGAAAAATATGTCTTAAATTCTTGATCTGAGGATTAGAAATAATTTTAATTTAATTCATGCAATAATTATTTATGATTGTATGATATTATGAATTATGAGTCTATTATCCACGATTTAAAATTATTTTAATCTATATCATGAAGTAATTTATGTGCTTTTGTCATATGATCTAAATATATGTAATTAAGACAATATTTTAAACTCTTAATTATGTATAATTGTTTGATCCCTAAAATAGAAGGGAAGGATAATACATAAAAAAAAGTTGTATTTTAGGGATTTTGGCTAAGGAAATATTTGGTTCTTAAATGGCCCATTGACCCACCTCTCTTTCTTGGGAACGCCTCCAAAGCACGATTTAGAGTATAACCCGAAGTTACTATATAGTGTTCAATAAAAGACTTCCTTACTACCCTAAATTTAAAATTATGTCATAATATTTTCCTAACTAGATAATTTTAGGAAGGGTTATGGCTCGTCGCACAAACCGATAAGTCCCCCAAAAAGGAAATGACATGACTGAAGTGATCCAAGCCATGAATGTAATGGTTGCTGCAATGGCCCAACAAGCTGCAGTCCAGGCCCAACAAGTTGTGGTTGAGGCTCAGTGAGATGCACAGAGGGATCAAAGGGATGAAGCAGCTAGTGCAACAAGAGCATTGACTAAATTCCGTCGACAAGACCCGCCTAAATTCAAAGGGGAGCATGACTCCGACAAGGCCGATCTTTGGCTGCAAGAAATCAAGAAGATCTTTGAGATCCTACACTGCCCAGAAAATGCAAAAATGGAGTATGCAACCTATTTGATTATTGGTGAAGCTGAATACTGGTGGCGAGGTGTGACGAAAATGATGGAAATAAATCATGAAGAGCTGACCTGGGAGGTTTTCAAGAATAAGTTACTGGACAAATACTTCCCGAAGAGTACTAGGGCTGAGAAAGAGGCCCAATTTCTGAAGTTGTATCAAGGGAGTCTCACAATAGCGGAATATGTTGCAGAATTCGAGTCTCTAGCAAAGCATTTCCGCTATTTCCTAAATTAGATAGATGAAGAAAACATGTGCGAGAGGCTTGAAAGTGGGCTCATGTATAAGATTAAGGAGTCAGTGGGGCCCTTGGAGATACGCAAATATCTAGTGCTGGTGGAGAAATGCAAGAAAGCGGAGCAAATGATACAATGCCTCCTGAATAGCGGTACTATAGGTGGACCCATGAGACCTCAGGTAGAGATTTAAATCCATTCATATCATGAAATCCAGAAGCTTGGCCACTAAATGTTAATATTTGAAACAGGGGCATAACGACCAACAGAACAGGGGCAGGCAGCATCAACAACACAAGTCATAAGCTGTGACACCTTAAACCCCAAAATATATATAATATTTATATCATATTTCTATAAAAATTTCAGCGGATAAATAAAATCTGTATCCTAGAAAATAAAAACTTTTGTAACTAATTTAGGATATCACATTTCTCAAATACAGTCAGAACACTTTAAACTTCATTCCTTCTATAAAATAGTGCATTCTCAATAAGCTTGATTTATACTTAATTTAATTCTAAAAACGTACTAGTACTTATTTCATACAAAGAGTCATTTCAAATTAAATAAGTAAAATACAAATTACAGCCCTTATTCTCGGCATCACCTATCAGAGCAGGGTTTCTCCAAAACTTGAACTTCAAGGCTCATTAACCTGTAACAACTGCGATTTCATGTTGATAGTATAATATAAGTAAGAAAAATATGCAATTAATCATAAATAAACCGTATCATTACACAAACATCCTTCAAGGAAAAACATCACATTATAAAGTCAAAATCACTCAAGGATAATCAACACATTTAACTATAACATCAAATTGTCTAAGAGAAATTCTTATTGCACACGGTACATATTAATCACAACAAAACAGCCACAAGAAAATGCAATGATATGCATGAGCTTAAACTCTACTTATCAATGTGGTACCATTCTAACTCTGAAGTACTTGGTTAAGAGGCTTGATACTATGCCACCATCCCGGTGGACGAACAATTCAAATTAGTCATGTCCTCATAGATCCCTTCAACTCAACCCGAGACACATATACGCGACAATTGAGGTAAACATGTGTTGCATGGTAGCTCCCGACATTTGGAGTGCTACCTCCAAGTTACCTAAGAATTCCCCACCTGAATATCTCCAAGGTCTAACAATTTTTCTTTAAGGCTCAACAACTGACCGCCACGATTTGGCTCATTCAGTTGTACTTCCCCGAAATCACTAGGCTTGTCAGGCCCTACCTATATGATGACAAAATAATCTCCACTTCAAAAATTCACATTAACTTCAAATATTCCCAACATCACACATTTGAGTTGGTAAAGTTGTATAAGGTCAGAAAAACACTCAAGAACAAATGGGTATACAAGATAAAGGTAGAAGAGAATAGTTCTTAACCAAGATACAAAGCAAGATTGGTTGTAAAAGGTTTTAATTAAAGAAAAAGGTATTGACTTTGAAGAAATTTTTTCACCTATGGTGAAGATGTCCTTTATCCGAGTTGTGCTTGTGTTAACTGCTAGTTTGAACCTAGAAGTTGAAAAACTTGATGTGAAAACTACATTCCTTCATGGCGATTTGGTTATATGATGATGTTTGTGACAGTCCCAACACGATCCATCTTAGAAAGAATCCGACTTTTCATGCAAAGTCGAAACATATTGAGGTGCGGTATCAGATATGAAAAACTTCATAACGATGAGAATGGATCAGTTGTGATGACAAAGGTCTTGCTTGTATAAAAAATGATATGATGTAGAAAAAAGGCCGACATGGTTGAGCAGTACCTTACCACTTGAGTCGTAACAGAGCGATTTATTGGGTGGCCTCACTCTCCAAGAGGAATCCACGAATTTTATTATTATTACTAAATAAAATAAGGAATAAAAAAAAGGAAAAAGAACATTTTTTTACTAGAACAAAGTGATTTTGAAATCCCTAAGAAAAGAAAAAGGAAAACAGTGTTACACAAAAAAAAAAAAGGAGGCAGCGATGAAGAAAACGAAAACATGGAGAGGAAGAAAAAACTTGATTCTGGTGGTAATGGGTTTGTAGTAAACTTATTATGTTTGGTCTACAATTTTTAGTATGTTGTTTCTACTACTGAGTTTTTTCTTTTGATAGTAGTTTTACCATCATTGGGAGTTAGTTTGGAATACCCACTTTAATAGAATGTTGTTTGTTATTTATTTGGTGATGGCTATTGTTGATTGATGTTCCATAGTGTTACTAGGAAGACTCGGGTGTACCCTTTAATTATTATAATGAAAAGTTTTACTGGAGTAGGTACCGTGGTTTTAATTCTCTCATTTTTAGGGAAGTTTTCCACTTTAAAAATTATGTTTGTCTCACATTTAATTTTCTGTCAATTGTTGTTGTTCTGTGAAATTGCATTTTTCTATATGACCATTTATCTACACAAATGGAGAAAAATATTTCGCATTATTGAGATAATTATCTCTGATTTTTTTCCTAATAGAATTATACCCTCTTAATATGACAGTTATGACCACACGAAAATATGGTATGATGACATTTGAAAATCTGAAATGATGGTATTTATTTTGATAAAGGGACATATATAAATTTTTGGGTGATGCTGAAAAGGAAGTGAGAAAACTTTATTTTTATTTTGAAGTTTTGATGTGATTTTTTATCTTAGTGGTATCTTCTATTTAGAGAGGAATTCTGCAACTGATTTGAGCAAAATTCGCGGGAAGAATTTTTTACTAGTTCATTGAAACCGATTAGTCCATAGAAAAATCGACTTGCAAAACTGGAGGGAAATGGAGGAAGATTCGTGCATGCAATTAAATTAATTTTTTTTTAGTACAGAAAAATAATGTACCACCCAACCTAAGCTGAGTTTGCGGCAGCAACGCACGTGAGGTGGTCGATTTCAGTGTGTTCTCTCTCCTAAACAAAATTAGGTACCCCTTGGGCAAACTCCAAATATCATACCTCCTCTGTATAAATACTATTAATGTGTGATTTTCCTCCTATGTAAAACTTTTTTATTTTCAATTCACAACACTAGCTCTAAGTTTCAACACTTAGTGCTTAACTTCCAACAACATAAGTTCCAACAATTTCTAACTCTGCCTCTCATTATAGTCAGATATTTAATTGTTCCTTTTCCGATAATAGTGTTAGTTTTATATTAGTTAGTTTTATTATGTCTTTATTCTTGGGTTGTTATAACTATTTTGTTGGTAGCATTTCAGACTTTTTTATTCTTTTCTGTTACAGAGCTACTATTATAATAGGCTCATATTGTATTTATTTCTCATTTAATAAATGACGTATATTCAGTAAAATAATATCCATTATGGTATCGGAAGTTTTTTATCTTTTTTTCTTTATTCTACTTTCAAACTCAATTTTGTCAAAACCCTAAAATTCCAAACGCAAAAACGAGATTTCATCGTTCTTAACCCTAAAATTCAAAAAATAAAAATGACAACTTCATCGTTCTTTCCCTTCTCATTTTTCCCCTTATTTTCCTCTCATTTCCTTCGCCCAACTCTTCAATGGTAGGTTCTGATGACGATTTATCCTAAACCACCTATGAAACTATTTCTCAAGATGAATCACAAAATCAAACATCATCGTATTACTTCCATCCTGGCGAAAATTCGGGCGCATTGCTTATAAATCAAACTTTACAAGGCCAAATTATTACAACTGGAGTCGTTTAATGAAACGTGTGTTGATCTCCAAGAACAAAATGAAATTCATCAAAGAAAAGTTATCGATGCCAGAAGAGAACTATGCATTATTTGACGATTGGGAGCGCTGCAATATGATGGTAATTTCTTGGATTACTCGTACTCTCTCTCTTTCTATTGCTCAAAGTACTATACACATTGAGAATTCAAAAAATTTATAGGATCATCTAAAGAGTCGAATTTCTAAAGGAGAACATTTTCGTTTTTACGATCTTCTTCAAGATTTACACTCTATTTCAAATTTTCAGGAAGTGGTTTAAGCTCTATAGTCGGTGGTTGTTCAATGGAAGGTACAACACCAATGGTCGAAGCTAAGTCTGCAAAATTAATTATGTTAGTAGAAAATCGATATCAGTACAATGATCAACTTGCAAGGCAGCTTCGATCTCAGCACACACAGAGCACATGGAGTATTTGTACATAGTTCACAAGTATAAGTATCATCAAAACCAGAAAATGAAGGAAAATCAGTGGAAAATATATCGGGATAAGTGTCATCAACCAAATCAGCAAGCAATTCAATTTGAAAAATAGAATGCTCTTCCACGGGGTGTTTCATAACATCAATGATGTTAAATTTAACAATGCTATCACCAAATTCCATGGATAGAGTTCCAACATGCACATCAATTTTTGTTCTAGCAGTTTTCAAGAATGGTCTGCCTAAGATGATAGGCGCCTTTTTGGACTTATTCTCTCCCTCCATGTCCAAAATGTAAAAATCTGCAGGAAATATCAATTCATTAACTCGAACAAGTACATCCTCCACAAGTCCAGCGGGACGAGTATTGCTCTTGTTCGCCAATTGAATGGTAACACCTGTACTTTGTAAAGGTCCAAGAGCAAGAGAGTTAAAAATAGATGTAGGCATAACATTAATGGAAGCTCCTAAATCTAACATAGCATTTTCAAATTGACTATTGCCTATGGTACATGGAATGAAAAAAGTTCCTGGATCTTTGCATTTCTGAGGCATGGGTTGAATGAGGGCTGAAACATTTCGCCCCATGTTTACTCTTTCATTACCTTTTAACCTTCTCTTGTGTGTTCACAAATCTTTTAGAAATTTTGCATATCTTGGAATCTGTTTAATTGCTTCAAGAAGGGGAATGTTCACTTCCACCTTCCTAAAGGTATCTAGGATCTCGTTGTCCCTATCTGCCTCGTCCATTTTCTTAGTCTTCATTGCCCTTTGAGGAAAAGGAAGTGGTACATTTTGCTCAATATCAATAGTTTCATATATCAAAGTATCATCAGCAACCTTGTTATTTTTCACTACAGTTTCAGGTACCTTTGTTATTTCAACAGCTTTCCCAGACCTCAATATAATTGCACTAACATTGGGAGCATTTGGATTTACTACTGACTGTGCAGGCAATTGGTTTGACCCCTGAGCATGTAATTGATTGATTGAAGTGGCTAGCTGACCAATCTTTGTTTCCAAATTTTGAACGGTGGAATCTGTTCTTTGTTGAAATTGGAGATTCTGGACAGCCATCTGTTTAACGAGGTCCTCTAATGAAGGTGCATTATTTTGCTGTTGAGGAATATTTTGTTGTTGCTGCCTAGGTTGTTGTTGTACAGATGAATTCCCCCATCTCAAGTTGGGATGGTTTCTCCAACCAGGATTGTACCTGTTAGATGATATATCATAGTTGGCTTGAGGATTGTATATATTTGTTGCATATGCTTGAGGAGCATCAGCAATTGGGTCTTCTTGCAATGTAGGACATGAATCTGAAGGATGCTCTAGAGAAGTGCAAATACCACAGACAACTGTTTGGGTTTTACCTATTGCCAATTTTTTTACTAAAGATGTAAGCTCATCAATTTTTCCTTCTAAATTCTTGTGGGAAGAAGCTTGAATTTCATTCACACCCTTTATCAACACTGTTGAATTGTTTCTAGTTGTAAACTGCTAAGAATTATGGAAATGTTCCCAATCAAAGCCCTTGTCGCTTCTATGGTCTTATCGACAAGTGCTCCCCCACTAGCAGCATCCAAAATGCTTCTATCTATAGGTAGCAAGCCTTCATAAAAATATTGGATGATCAATTGTTCAGAAATCTGGTGATGAGGACAGCTTGACACTAATTTCTTGAATCTCTCCCAATACTCATGTAATGATTCCCTGTCAATATGCCTGATGCCACATATTTCTTTTCTGATTGAAGCAGCTCTTGAGGCAGATAAGAATTTTTCTAGAAACAATATCTTGAGATCATTCCAACTTGTAACAGAACCTGGTTGAAGGTAGTATAACCAGTCTTTGGCAACATCTTGGAGTGAAAATAGGAAGGCTCTCAGCTTAATGTGGTCTTCTGTGACTCCTTGAGGCTTCATGGTAGAACACACAACATGGAATTCCTTAAGTGTTTGTAGGGATCTTCACCTGCAAGACCATTAAACCTTGGAAGCAAATGTATTAAACCAGATTTAAGTTCAAATGGTACAGTAACTTCAGGATATGTGATACATAATGCATTATAATTGACATTAGGTGCAGCAAGTTGTCTTAAGGTTCTATTATTCGCATCAACCATATTTTGCAACAAGTTGTCAATTTCAGTATCTAACTCTAACTCGTTAACACTAGCAGCTCTATTAAGTCTACGACGTAAATGAAATGTCCTATCTATTTCAGGTTCAAGAGAATGAA
>NC_021166.2:23833839-23869260 GCF_000331145.2 Cicer arietinum
GGAAGGCTCTCAGCTTAATGTGGTCTTTTGTGACTCCTTGAGGCTTCATGGTAGAACACACAACATGGAATTCCTTAAGTGTTTGTAGGGATCTTCACCTGCAAGACCATTAAACCTTGGAAGCAAATGTATTAAACCAGATTTAAGTTCAAATGGTACAGTAACTTCAGGATATGTGATACATAATGCATTATAATTGACATTAGGTGCAGCAAGTTGTCTTAAGGTTCTATTATTCGCATCAACCATATTTTGCAACAAGTTGTCAATTTCAGTATCTAACTCTAACTCACTAACACTAGCAGCTCTATTAAGTCTACAACATAAATGAAATATCATATCTATTTCAGGTTTAAGAGAATGACAATTCACAGAACTAGCCCTAGTCATGCATCATCATAACAATGCAATACAAAATAACAATTCTGAAAATTCCAACAATGTCCCAAATGCTAAAATTGAAGTGAAAAATAGAAAACCCTATCAAATAAAATCCAAAAAATATAAAAATACCATAAAAAATTTCTAAAATTCAAATAAAGGCAACTCAAATTTTTTTGGAAATTTTGGAGAATATGAAAAATTAAAAAAATTGAAAAACAAGGTCTAAACGAAGGAATTTGGGATTTTGACCGTCGTTTCCGTATAAGAAACTTATACGGAGTCCTGTTCCTTGATTTTTTTTCTTCTGATTTTCTAGCGAAGTTTCGGAGCAATCCGAGACAGTCACCTAAAAACAGGGTTAATAGTATTATCAGAGAGTCTCAGGCAACGACACCAATTTGATCCGCTGTCGCACACGGGTCAAATACAATTGATAAAATGTAAAGTTCGGGTTAAAAACAAGTATCCAGATTTGATCCGCTGTCGCACACGGGTTAAATACAATTGATAAAACGACGCCAATTTGATCCGTTGTCGCACACGGATTAAAAACAAGTGGTCCGCTTATTAAAATTATTACAAATATCCAGATTACGAAATTTGCAATTTCGGCCAACTAAAGTTCGGAATTGGTCTTTCCTTCCAACATCTGCTCATATGTGCCAATCCGATATTCAGATCTCAAGTTATGACCTACACAGCGAGAAAAAGTCAAAATATAAATAATAAAATTAAAATGCAAATAATAAAATTATAATTCAAATTCGACCCAAAGTTTAGAAACAAGCTAAAAATATTAATCTAAGCTATAAAGAGCTTTTAAAATACCAAACTAAAAAGCTAAAAATATGTGCCCAAATGTTATGATCACTTGATATAAAATCTTTAGAGGCATGCTGAGTTTGTGCACATTAGAGACACACAAGGGCTTTATTTGCATACTTCAATTTCAATCTTCATAGGAAGTCTTCATACCTAGTCAGTGCCAGTCTTCAAACCGAGTTATCAGAGGCAGTCTTCATACCCAAACTTTAGAGCCAAACATCGAGGCAATCTTTATAACCTTCAGAGGCACATTGCTTTTCAAGGCATATGTTCAGAGGTAGACGCCTATACTTATGTGTTCTTCTGATCTCATCATCTGGTAACTTCCTCTGGTTTTCTTGTTTTAAACGATGCACACTTAATGAAACCATTAGTCCAAATAAATTATTCTCATAAAATACATTCGTTAACATCAAAATCATAAGAGGAAATCCAACTTGGTTCCAACAGGTATTTCAGTTGGTGAGTTAAAAGACATCGAATGAGTATTAAAAAGGAGTACTCGAGTTCAAGCCTAAGAAACTAACATAACTATTAATTTCTAACATTTGTTGTTGGAAATAAGTTGAAACTTAGAAATAGTGTTGTGTGAATTGAAAAAATATAGAAGTCCAAACACGAGGGATATCACACATCAATAGTATTTATAAATTGGTATTATTTGTTGTACCAAAAAAAAGAAAAAGAAAAATAATTATTTTTTATTTATTTATTATTATTATTATTATTATTACTATTATTATTATTATTATTATTATTAGTATTATTATTATTATTATTATTATTAGTATTATTATTATTATTATTATTATTAGTATTATTATTATTATTATTATTATTAGTATTATTATTATTATTATTATTATTAGTATTATTATTATTATTATTATTATTAGTATTATTATTATTATTATTATTATTAGTATTATTATTATTATTATTATTATTAGTATTATTATTATTATTATTATTATTAGTATTATTATTATTATTATTATTATTAGTATTATTATTATTATTATTATTATTAGTATTATTATTATTATTATTATTATTAGTATTATTATTATTATTATTATTATTAGTATTATTATTATTATTATTATTATTAGTATTATTATTATTATTATTATTATTAGTATTATTATTATTATTATTATTATTAGTATTATTATTATTATTATTATTATTAGTATTATTATTATTATTATTATTATTAGTATTATTATTATTATTATTATTATTAGTATTATTATTATTATTATTATTATTAGTATTATTATTATTATTATTATTATTAGTATTATTATTATTATTATTATTATTAGTATTATTATTATTATTATTATTATTAGTATTATTATTATTATTATTATTATTAGTATTATTATTATTATTATTATTATTAGTATTATTATTATTATTATTATTATTAGTATTATTATTATTATTATTATTATTAGTATTATTATTATTATTATTATTATTAGTATTATTATTATTATTATTATTATTAGTATTATTATTATTATTATTATTATTAGTATTATTATTATTATTATTATTATTAGTATTATTATTATTATTATTATTATTAGTATTATTATTATTATTATTATTATTAGTATTATTATTATTATTATTATTATTAGTATTATTATTATTATTATTATTATTAGTATTATTATTATTATTATTATTATTAGTATTATTATTATTATTATTATTATTAGTATTATTATTATTATTATTATTATTAGTATTATTATTATTATTATTATTATTAGTATTATTATTATTATTATTATTATTAGTATTATTATTATTATTATTATTATTAGTATTATTATTATTATTATTATTATTAGTATTATTATTATTATTATTATTATTAGTATTATTATTATTATTATTATTATTAGTATTATTATTATTATTATTATTATTAGTATTATTATTATTATTATTATTATTAGTATTATTATTATTATTATTATTATTAGTATTATTATTATTATTATTATTATTAGTATTATTATTATTATTATTATTATTAGTATTATTATTATTATTATTATTATTAGTATTATTATTATTATTATTATTATTAGTATTATTATTATTATTATTATTATTAGTATTATTATTATTATTATTATTATTAGTATTATTATTATTATTATTATTATTAGTATTATTATTATTATTATTATTATTAGTATTATTATTATTATTATTATTATTAGTATTATTATTATTATTATTATTATTAGTATTATTATTATTATTATTATTATTAGTATTATTATTATTATTATTATTATTAGTATTATTATTATTATTATTATTATTAGTATTATTATTATTATTATTATTATTGAGATTCTAGCGCTATTACTTAAGTCAAAGGAGTGCAGCTTCATTTTTCTTATGGGAGTCAGTTTTTTCTTTCTTACCTGGTCAACCCATTATTTTTGGAGGGGTTGCTTATAGAGAATATTTTCACTAGACTGCATTTTATGATCCTATATGTTGCAGAATTCTCCTACAAATATAGAATCCTCTCAATGAAAAAACACATAAAAACTCTAAAATATTTCTAATTGTCTCTTTTTTCCTTTTTTTCTGCTTCATCTCAAATTCTTTCTATTTCACATTTTTGAATAGTATGGTTTCAAAAACAACATTTATCTATAAAAAAAATATTCAATATTCTTAAATACAAAGCTATAAATAATTCTCTCATTAAAATATTCAGAAATACACTACTTTTCTTACAACATATTTCTGGAATCAATCCTCAAGGATTAATTATTATCTTGTGGGCACGTGTACTCCACCGTTAGAAGTTCGATTTTGACAAGATATTATATGATATGCAAAGACAATGGAATCTACTCAATTTTGATAAGCATCACTTTATCATAGTATTTGTCTTAACAAGAATAATATGCAAAGAGAAGGATCTTATGCTCCAACCTTCTCATTTATTGTCTCTTGAATCTAACTGGAACCCAATAATGCAATGCAATGGCTATCTTAATGTGGTCAGATTTTTAAATAACATGTAATTTTAAATTGACATATATCTTTTAAGATAATTTTTCAGTATTTCAGTTTGTAAATCACTTGTAACTACTACCATTAATTGCTTGCATATTGCTTGGCATGCTTATGCCATGTTAGGACCCTTTAATATGTTTGACTTCTTAAAAAAACTTAAATATAATTTTATTTATTTATTTTTTATTTAATATTCGTTTTTGATATTGAGTTAAGAAATAAAATAATTTTTTTTTTATCTTTTTATAAGTAATGAATTTTAGTTATTTTTACAATTACAACAAAAGTTATAGAAATATTTGGTCATTGAAATTTCTTCTAACAATTGCTAATAATTGTTTGCTTTAATATTCATTAATGAGTAAAACATCTATTTAACTAAATAATAAGGTTTGCACTTGAAAAAACTCTCCTTGTATATTTTAAAATACAAAATTATTTGAAATGAATGATACTCATCATAATTCTATGTATAATCTTTATCTCAACTGATCCAAGACTATATCTCAACAATTCATGACAATAGTCATACAATTGTTTTAAATGGTTATGATAAAAATGACTAACATTAATCATTTACAAAAGATAAATAGTGAAAATAAATTAAAATAAATAAATAAATGACCAAAAAGGATATTTAGTAAAAAAACAAATGATAAAAATTATATTTAAACTAAAAAAATGAGTAAAATGTGTAATTCTAATGATTTGGTCCAATGGTAAAAAAGACAGACCTTAAATCTAATTGGAGCACCATTTTCTCGATCTAAATTTTCATTAAAAAAAAGGATGCCACATGACTTTACTTTCTCCATTATTAATTAGTAATTCAAACGCCACGTATTTTCTCTTCTTTGTTAATTCTCTTATTAACTCCACTACCATTTCTTAAATTTTATTTTTTCCTTGTTATGTTAGTTTGTGTTTCATGCATTCCCTTCTTTTCCTCAACCTAAACTATGATCTAATCTTATATTTACTAAAATATACTTGGTTTTCTTCAAAAATAACCAACTACAACAATGGCTTCTACTTTGTCTATAACAACTCTTTCAATCTCTCAATAGCCGTTTTCTCAAAAACCCACTTTTAATCTCTATTTATAAAGAAGCTTATAAGGTACTTTGTGTGGCTATAGAGAGGAAACAATTTGAGATAGTAGTGTGTAAAAAGGATTTGAGATTTATAAGAGGGGAGGGACAATAGAAGGGTCAAATGGATATAAACTAAACATGCATGAAAATTAAAAATTATTTATATAGAGAGTGTAATGAAATCGAAATTAGTTTAGAGGTTAGCTTCCTGCAGTTCAATTCTCGTTTTTGTATTTTGAGATTTTAATTTATAAATTAAAATTTTAATCAGTTTTAGTCCCACGTTGAAATGTTTGCAGTGAACAGTACGAAGCAAGAGATATAACAAAAAAATGTGTGTCACATTGCAATATACTTGTTTGGATGGGGTGAATGGAAGATCAAGAAGGATCATGGTCTAAGCTAGTGACCTCCACTAAACATAAAGGAGGAGTGTTATCCTAAGGTCTTCCCAACTTCCCAAGTGATGGCTCCTACATCACCTGTAGATGTAAAATTGTCTAAAATTTTATACTTTTAAATATGAAACTAAAATACTATTATTTTTAAAAAAATATATAAAATAATTTTTTTTAATATTTGTTATTTATATTACTCATTTAGTCCAATTTGTGTAAAATTAGCACATCATATAAAGCACACATATGAAAAAAATAATAATTATAAAATTGATCAACATATATTCTAAGATAATATAAATACCAAATTAATTATTTAAAATATTGTTTTATTTATAAAATAGTTTATTATAAAATTTGAGGTGTTACAATTCTCCTCTCGTTAAAGAAATTTTGTCATCGAAATTTGTAGTGAACAATAAGGGAACTGATATCTAACTAACAACACTCATAGTTCAAACTTAGTCTATAAACATATTTAGGACA
The DNA here is from genome assembly GCF_000331145.2 of Cicer arietinum. Classification (NCBI taxonomy): domain Eukaryota; kingdom Viridiplantae; phylum Streptophyta; class Magnoliopsida; order Fabales; family Fabaceae; genus Cicer; species Cicer arietinum. The sequence continues at coordinate 23,840,090 of NC_021166.2, forward strand.
ATCAATATTCATTTAAGCACAACATGTCAAAAATCAATTAGCTTAGCATAATAGACTAACATGACACAATGAACCATTTAAACAATCACATCTAACATTTCGAACATGAACGGAATACTACAATTACTCACTTTATATATTGCAACTAACATTTCAATCATGAACGAAATGCCACAATTACTCATTATAATTTACGGAGGAAACAAAACTTATAGATTTAGTTAGTAACCACAAACTCACTATCTTAAGTTGAATGAAATAAAAAATTTGTCAAATACCTTACTAAATTCATCTAACTTCTCGAATAATGTTCTACTAGTTTTACTCTCTTAAACAAATTTAAATAATATCATCAATTACTCAACCAGTTACACTTAACTAAGACAAGTAGTGCAATTTTTAAAGTATTTCATAGTTTTAAGAATTTCAAATAAAGACACACATAAGAATTATAGAATATGCAACTCTTTAAAAATCAAGAATTAAAGGTCATAACCATAGTGAATGAGGGAAAATTTTTCACATAATTGCAAAGCACACCTGAAGTTTGAAATATTTTTTTAAGTTTTATACACAAGATTGATTTACAACAACCCCTACAATAGTTCTAGGTTTTTATCAAAAGAAACATTATAGTACATATAAAATACTAACATAATGCATTGATTTATTTTAAGCAAGTTATTTAAAAGCTTATAATATCCTTACTCTAACTTGTAACTTTAACACATATACATGCATTACAACTTATGTTACAAAATTCAAAATAATCTTTAATATTCAATAATTATTATATAAGATTTAAAATAAGTAGCTTTATGACAACACATTTTATAAATAATAAAATGAAGGAAAAAAATTAAGAACTCGTTGATAGACATATTAGCTCACAAGACATACACTTAAAACAATTTTATTACTCAAATGACATAAGAGATTAAAACACTTTTCAACTATTCCAAAAATAAAATTAACAAGTTTTTCTAACTATAACTGTAGTCATTCAAATTCATGGAGTCAATTACTTAGGGTAACCATAACTGTAGTCATTCAAACTCAAATACAGATGATTAAAAGTATCTTTAACGTGGTTCAGGAGTGCAAAGGCGGCGTCACAACTGGTACTGTTTACTTCAAGTTAAAACTCACTTAATTACACATTCACAATAACTTATTCGTAATTTACAACTAGTTACAACAACAAAAGAAATGACACTCACATTAATATCAATCCACAATCATTATAAAAAAAAATATAGAATAATCTCACTTTTAAACATTTTCAACTACTTCAAACGCTATACACAAATTCCCAACACTTAGAACATATGCTAGAAAAACATTTTCATATTCACATAATCATATTCACATTCAAATAGCTAAACAAACTATTTAATACAACGATTCTAGGTTTATTTAAGAAATCAAACACTAATTCTAAACTCATAACATATTCTTAAAATAATCCAACAATTCTAAATTTATGATAATTTTTTATTTGTTAATACTCATCACCTTAAAGTTAAAACAAACTAAAACAAACATTTTTCAAGTACCAGATAAGATAAATAATTATTTACTTAAAGATACAACACGTTACCAAACCAAATTGAATCTGGTAGTGTATAAACTACTTTCAAGATTACACAACATTATAAAAATTGATTTCTAGACTTAAATTATTATAAAAGTGTCACTAATCATTTAACATCATAAAAAAAAAAAAAAACCAATGAAAATTCAGCACTTTTGCTTAAATTACTTTTCAGTAATTCACATGTCTAAATAAGAATGAATAAAATAAATCATACTTATAAATATTTAAGCACTCTAAAAATCACTATTTTTAATCTATATTTGAAAATAAAATTTAGACCATATATATAAATAGAGGGAAAATATTCCAACACATCAAAACTTCAAAAATAGTTTCAATTTATTTACTTATTTTCTCAACACTATTACTACAACAAATCTTTTAGATTTTCTTAAAAACAATAGGTAGTAAAACTTGGAGTAGATATTTGACTACTCTAAATTTTAAGTAAAATCATCATTATATTTTTTATTTGAATCAAGACAACTCCAACACAATTTAATTCTTTACAATAAATCAACAACAATTCAAACATAAAATATTTTTTTTCTTTTATAAAATAAATCAACTTTAACACATTCACAATTTGTTTTCTAAAAGGTCTAACTCTAAAATTCAATCAACCTTGAATATTCAAGAATTACTATTGTTAATAATGTGAATTTCATACTAATTCAAAATCATGACGAACGTTTTAAATTGATTTCAAAAGTAATATCAAAATATTAATCATTTAGATACAACCATAAACACTTTCAAGTGATTTAAAATTAAAATCCACGCTTTAAAATTGATTTTTTTTTCAATGTTAGCACCTCTAATTTGTTTTGTCACCAAAGATTTAAAATAAAAATCCATACTTTAAACTTCACTGCCATCACCATTTTCAAGTTATGTGCCCATATAAAAACTGAATGTTAAAATTTTATAAATATTTTTCAAGTCAAGATTTTTAATTGACAATAACATCTACAACATTATTTTAAAACCAATAACAATATTAATGACAACAATCATTTTTTTTTCTTTCACACAAGCCAACTTAAAATAAAAATTAAGAACTTTCTAGTAAAAATTAAAACATATAGCTAGCTAATCAACTAATATATTTTTAGCTATTCACATTAAACAAGAGAGCAGAAAATCATAGTTAGGCGTACAAGTCCACTAAATAAGTAATTAACGTAATCATGTCAACAATTCAAATTAACTCAAATCTTAACAAAGACACAACACAACAAGAAAAGTCAAGCAGTTAACAGTTAATAATTATCTTCAAAAATAAGAGAATTCACAACACAACAAGAATAAACAGATAGTTAACAATTAATAATCAACTTTCAGAAATCATGTATTGCAATAGAAAAATACATAGAACTTAGCACAAGAATAATAGATAAGAGTTTTAGATTTAATAAGGAATACGGGTAAACACAATTGGCTCTAGGTTGACAATTGACTAATAGACGACCGACACATAACCCACTTGACGTGATTGGACAAACATGCTCTGATACCACTAATGTGACAGCCTAAACCCAAATTGAAATAAAAACTAAAACACACTAGTTTTGAAAGAGATTGCAACGGTCACAAAATAGAGTAAAAAAAATTCCTTTTAAAATATAAGGCTTAAAACGTCACACTCACACTTACACAAGACATTTGCATAAAAATTCTTAATTAAGAATCCTTTAACATCAAATATAGCTGAGTTTTATTAAACAAATATTTATGACATAAAACCATGTTCAAAACTTAGAGACAATTAATTTACAAAACATAAATTAGTGCATAACTCAACAAAACACAACAAATTACTCGCACCTAGTATCAGAGCATGGATCACCATCCGATAACCTGAAATAACTGCACTCTCACAAGCGACAAACACAAGCAACAAATGGTGAGCTTCGAAAACAGTATAAAATAATTGAGAAGAACACATAAAACATTAATTAAACATCGTATCACATCAAATCACAATTAACAATAATAATCAAGGTAAAACATTGATACTGTAACACCCCGTTTTTCAAAGCGAGGGTATATTTTTTTTCTTTCTAAAAGTAATTAAAAACGAACAAAGAAATAAATCAGGAAATGCTTTTGGATAAATAATTGAGTCATTATAATTTACAAGCAGCGGAAAAGTTTCTCCAATTACAAATCCAAAACATTTCTACATAAACATCAAATGGTACATGGAACCCATTCAAAGATGGTATAAAACTGATAATATTTGTATAAGTACAGTTTTCCAAAACTAAAATACTCCAAACCAAAAAGAAGGACCCCTAGTCCCTATACATCATCCTAATCTGATCATCCTACCAAAAACTATACACCCTGAGTAATCTCCACGCGCCCCGTGAGATCCTCCTAACACAACCGCAGTCAAGCATTCCCATCTCCATCCCTGTCCGTAGGGTACGAACCAGTAGGGCCGTCCTGACTCTCATCTGAGGGCAAAGCCCAGATTTCCACAATAGTGTAAAGGGTCACCAACCAGAAAATAACAGATAACACATAGCAATTAAGTTTTTGAATGCTCAAAACAACTTTTTAACTAAGCATGCACCTTAACAGGATTTTCAATGTGCGAAAAGTTCATACATTACATTGCCAATGAAAATGAAGGTAAAATGCAGTTCTCGATCTCCTAATTAACACATGATAAAACAAAACATGGATAGATTCATGAGCAATTAATCATACAACTAAAAATGAGGATTTTCACTGAGCCAATCGATTGGGCAATCGATTGGGGTGAAGATTTTTAATGAAAACAGAATCCTGGGCTGAATTCAATCGATTGGTAAATCGATTGATTGGTTCCTGAGCCCCTGGTTTCGAGCCAATCGATTTCCTAATCGATTTGGTGAGGGATTCTTAATGAAAACAGAATCCTGGGCTGAATTCAATCGATTGGTAAATCGATTGATTGGTTCCTGAGCCCCTGACTTAAGGCCTAATCGATTGGGCAATCGATTTCTTAACTGATTCCTTTGAAAATTGATTTCGAAATCGATTGGCTAATCGATTTTGTGAATTGGCCAAGTCCCTGTTTACCCATCCAATCGATTGGGAAATCGATTTCCCTGATCAGTTTTCCAAAAATTCATGAATTAACCTAAGTCATTCCTAATCAAGTCCACAACCTAACACTTAGCAATTCCTACGCGATTACTACGACACACAAAGGTTCGATAACCATCATACTCACACACAATACACAACACATAGCACTTAACACCTTCATCTCAGTTATCACGATAAATCAAAATTCGAATCACTCAATCATAAACTCAAATCAAACATGACTCGCGTGCCAGGCACCCTAATGCAATGCGTATATGCCAAAATGCATGGACTCGGAATTCCAAACCAAAACCCTCCTCGAAGGGCCGTAAATCATAATTGTACCGCCTATCGCAGGCCAAAGTACCAATTACCGAGGTGCCACCTATCACGGGTCAGCACGATTTACTAAAATGCGTAAATCATAAACGTACCACCTATCACGGGTCAGTACAGTTTACCGAGGTGTCACCTATCACGGGTCAACACGATTTACTAAAAGAAAAAGCGGGAATCGTAAATGTACCACCTATCACGGGTCAGTACAGTTACCATGGTGTCACCTATCACGGGTCAACACGATTTACTAAAATATAAATCGCAAACGTACAACCTATCACGGGTCCGTACAGTTTACCAAGGTGCCACCTATCACGGGTCAGCACAATTCACCAAAAATGTAAATCGTAAATGTACCACCTATCACGGGTCAGTACAGTTACCATGGTGTCACCTATCACGGGTCAACACGATTTACTAAAAGAAAAAGCGGGAATCGTAAACGTACCGCCTATCACAGACCAGTACTGTTTACCTAGGTGCCACCTATCACGGGTCAGCACAATCCACCAAAAATGTAAATCGTAAATGTACCACCTATCACGGGTCAGTACAGTTACCATGGTGTCACCTATCACGGGTCAACACGATTTACTAAAATGTAAATCGCAAACGTACAACCTATCACGGGTCCGTACAGTTTACCAAGGTGTCACCTATCACGGGTCGACACAATTTACCAAATGAAATGCATGAGCATACACAGACTCCATTCACAACAATCGTTAAGCAAATGCAGATATTAAAAGATTCCCCATTTTTAATACCCATTTAACTTAAACGACTTTCAAACAACATTAATTAAATAAGTCATTAAGAGATTCCCCGTTCTTAATACCGATTTAACTTAATGATTTTCAAAACAAAACGTTAAGCAAACAGTCATATTAAGAGATTCCCCATTCTTAATACTCATTTACCGAAACGACTTTCAAACAACATTAATTAAATAAGTCATTAAGAGATTCCCCGTTCTTAATACCGATTTAACTTAATGATTTTCAAAACAAAACGTTAAGCAAACAGTCATATTAAGAGATTCCCCATTCTTAATACTCATTTACCGAAACGATTTTCAAAAACGATAGTTAAGTAACCGAGACATTAAGAGATTCCCCATTCTCAACGCCCAGTTAACTTAAACATTTTCCTCAAATACACATTAAGTAAACCGAGGTATTAAAAGATTCCCCATTTTTAATACTCGTTTAACTCTAATGGTTTTCAAATTCCACAGAAACAAATTCAAACATACTTTCACATTCAAACCATAATTCACAACAACCACACCAATTAACAAACATCAAGTTTCATTTACCCATAATCATACACAATGACATTCAAATTCATTTACCACGAAACATTCATCACTATAAACAAAACCTAACTCTAAGGTTTTTACCCATAACGCACTAGTTTCGTTTTTCCCCAAATCGATACATTTAACCCTAACAAATTCCTTCCCACACAACTACAGATAAGTCCCTAATGCAAGCTAGAAGTTTGGAAGGAGCCCTTACCTCAACGTTAGCTTTAACGCGCGTTTCCGGTACCACGAGTAATTCCGGTAAAATCTCCGCTCGCAACGCCGCTTCCAAATTAGTTCACTAGCACCGTAGCATGGTGGTGAGCAACTTTCCCTTCTGTCTCTTCGAGAAATGAGGTTCGGATCTAGAAGAAACGGAGGGGTTTGTGTTTGGATCTCAAAACCGTTTTTCTTCGTTTTCGAATCAAAGAGGAAGAGTGGAGTTGCGAAAACCTTGATCTAACTCTCACCCAACCTTGGGTCACTAGCTTTGAAGAAAGGAAGCAACGAAAACGAAGAATGGAGAAAGGATGGATTTTTGGTTAAAGCTCACGTGAGTGCAGAGGAAGAAGATGGAAAATTCAATTTTCCCTCCTTTCTATTTCTTTCCTTTGCTTTTCCTTTCTTCCTTTTTCCTTCCTTCCTTTATATACTATTTTCTTTTCCTTTTCCTTCCTTCTAGTTTTCCTTTCTTTTTCCCTCCAAGCAAACATATATAAAAAATAAATATAACTTAACAAATATCTCAAAATCTAGATATTTATTAAATTACCGTTTCACCCGAAACGCCTTAAATTCTCCAGTAATTGGGTTCCAGATCACCTTGACCAACGAAACATCTTTGGTCCTCAACCGCTTAGTCTTCCTGTCATCAATTCTCACGGGTGGTACTTCGAACGACAGGTTATCCTTTAGCTGGATTGCGTCTGGTTCGATCACGTGTGACGGATCTGTGAGATATTTCCTCAACTGTGACACATGAAACACGTCATGAATATTGGACAGTATCGGAGGTAATGCAATCCGATAAGCAACCGGCCCAATTCGTGCAGAAATCTGATATGGTCCAATGAATTTCGGAGTCAACTTCTTCGATTTCAAGGCCCTACCTACTCCAGTAGTAGGTGTGACTCGCAGAAATACATGGTCACCCTGTTCGAATTCCAAAAGTCTGCGACGCTTGTCCGCGTAACTCTTCTGACGATCTTGTGAAGTCTTCATTTTCTCCTTGATCTTCCTTACTTTAGCTGTGGTCTGTTGCACCATCTCTGGTCCGACAATCATATTCTCACCGTCTTTATACCAACACAAGGGCGTCTGACACTTGCGTCCGTATAAAGCTTCATATGGTGCCATTCCAATACTTGCGTGGAAACTATTGTTGTAAGTGAACTCAATCAACGGAAGTACATCATCCCAACTTCCTCTATCATCTAAAACACATGCTCTCAACAGATCTTCCAAGGACTGATTTGTCCTTTCAGTCTGTCCGTCCGTTTGTGGATGGTAAGCTGAACTCAATCGTAGCTTCGTTCCCAACGCTTCGTGCAATGCTCCCCAAAAATGCGATGTGAACTTCGGATCACGGTCTGATACAATGCTCGATGGTACCCCGTGTAACCTCACAATTTCAGCAATGTAGATCTCCGTTAGCTGATCTACCTTATAGGTGGTCCTTACCGGCAAAAAGTGAGCAGATTTAGTTAGTCGATCCACTATCACCCATATGGAATCATTCTTTCTCCTTGTCTTTGGTAATCCGGTTATAAAATCCATGGAAATGCTGTCCCACTTCCATTCAGGTATATCTAAAGGTTGCAACATTCCAGCAGGTCGCTGATGTTCCACCTTCGCTTTCTGACAAGTTAGACAAGTGGATACATATTCCGCCACATGTTTCTTCATTCCTGGCCACCAATAATTCTGCCTCAAATCCTGATACATCTTTGTTGCCCCAGGATGAATACTCAGCTTACTCTTATGCGCCTCTTCTAAAATCGTTTTCCGCATATCTGTAATGGCTGGTACACAAATCCTACCATTACACCGCAAAACATTATCTGCCCCAATCTTGAACTCATTCGTCTTCCCTTGCACTATTAGATTCCTCTTCTCTTGAATTAAGACGTCATCCTGAGAATTCGCAATGTCTTCAAGTAATCCACTCGAGATCTTAATCATTCCGAATTTCAAAATTCCCGGTGCAAACTCTACGTTCAAGTGCAAGTCTCTAAAAGCTCCCCACAACTCTTGTTGTCTAGCCATAATCAGTGAAGACACCGATACACTTCTTCTGCTCAACGCATCAACCACTACATTGGCCTTCCCAGGGTGGTACTGCAGTGTGAAATCAAAATCCTTGAGAGTCTCCATCCATCGTCTCTGGCGCATGTTCAACTCCTTCTGATCAAACAAATATTTCAAGCTTTTATGGTCGCTGAACACGGTGAACGTGCACCCATATAAATAATGCCTCCAGATCTTTAATGCAAAAACAACCGCGGCAAGCTCCAAATCATGAGTAGGATAGTTCCTTTCGTGAATCTTCAATTGTCTCGAGGCATAAGCCACAGCTTTCTTGTGTTGCATCAGAACACATCCTAACCCTTGGTGAGATGCATCACAATAAACTTCATAGGGTTCTTCTGATTGCGGTAATACCAATACAGGTGAGGTCGTCAATTTTCTCTTTAGTAACTGGAAGTTTTCTTCACACTTCTCCGTCCATGCGAACGGTTGATCTTTTCTGGTAAGTTGTGTCAGTGGAGCCACAATCTTAGCAAAACCCTCGATAACCCTCCTGTAGTACCCTGCCAGTCCTACAAAACTCCGTATGTCAGTGACAGTCTGAGGCTGTTTCCAAGCAAGAACCGCCTCAATCTTAGCCGGATCTACAGCGATTCCTTCCTTGGTTATCACATGTCCCAAGAAATTCACTTTCTCTAGCCAAAATTCACACTTCGACAGATTGGCATACAATCGCTTCTCGCGTAAAATCTCAAGAACTTGTCGCAAATGTTCTCCATGCTCTTCTTCAGTCCTTGAATAAATCAATATATCATCAATGAATACCACCACGAATTTATCAAGGAACGAATTAAAGATCCTGTTCATGTAGTCCATGAAAATTGCCGGTGCATTGGTAACTCCAAACGGCATAACCAGGTATTCATAATGTCCGTAGCGGGTTCTGAAAGCTGTTTTCTGAATGTCTCCTTCCCTTACTCGGATCTGATGGTAACCCGACTTCAAGTCAATCTTCGAAAATATCGCGGCCCCTCTCAATTGATCCATCAAATCATCGATTCGTGGCAAAGGATAACGATTCTTAATAGTTGCCTTGTTAAGCTGTCTATAATCCACACATAGGCGCGAGCTTCCGTCCTTCTTCTTAACTAGCAAAACTGGAGCTCCCCATGGTGATACACTTGGTCTGATGAATTTCTTCTCCAACAAGTCTTCAATTTGGCCTTTGAGCTCATTTAATTCCAATGGCGACATTCGATAAGGTGCCATTGAAATGGGTCCCGTTCCTGGGTGCAAATCAATGAAGAATTCCACTTCTCTTACCGGTGGCAATCCTGGAATTTCCGTTGGAAATACATCCCGATACTCGTTGACAAGTATCACATCTTCTATTTCCACATTTATCTTTGCCTCTACATTTGCTAGAGACAAAAACTCATGAGTCCCTTCACTTAGCGACACTCGGAGTTTGTTAGCAGCTAAATACTTAACAACTCCTGGTTCGGGGAAAAGAACCAATTTACGAGCACAATCCAAAATCACATAATGATAAGACATCCAATCCATACCGAGGATGACCTCGAGTGATTGTAGCGGTAAACAAATTAGATTAACCAAGAAATCCTTATTCTGTATAGTCATTCGACAATGTAAACATGCAGAATTTACGGTTAAGGTCTTAGCAGGTGTGGAAACAACCAAATCAAAAGGTAAAGCAGACACAGATAACTTCAAGCGATTCACACAGTCCATAGCAATGAAGGAATGGGTTGCCCCCGAATCAAAGAGTGCAGTTAGAGTGTTACCTGCAATCTCACAATCACGCTGAATCAGATTACCAGATGGATTTCCCTCTTCAGCATTCACACAATAAATGCGTCCTCTAGCAGTAGGACGGGTAGCCCTAGCTACATTCACCACTGGTTCCACCTTTGGAGCCGTGCAATCCCTTGCCATGTGCCCCGACTTCCGACAATTGTGACAGATGGGGATGTTAGTGGTACAAGCACTAGCATAGTGTCCTTCTCCCCCACATCGGAAACATCGAAGCACTTGCCCCATTTGCCTTCCGAAATTCTGGTTCCCCGGGCGACTCTGCCCACCGTTGTTATTCTGGGGTCGATTATAAGGTTTAGCAACTTGCTTCCCCTTGTTCTGATAATTCGCCCGACTAGGGCCTCCCGAATTAAAATTCCCTACTCGGCTAGCCCTCTTGTTCTTCATATCTTCCACTTCTCTACATTTCTCCACCAGCGCTTGGAAACGTTGAATTCCCAAGGGTAAGACGGAATCTTGAATCTCATACTTCAATCCGTCTTGGAAACGATGACACATGAATGGTTCATCAATTTCTTCACGGAAGAACCTGAAATGCCTCGATAGTGATTCAAATTTAGCAGCATACTCGCCCACAGTCAGGCTCCCCTGGTGAAGTTTCAGAAAGTCGTCACCCAACTTAGTCCTGGTACTCATCGGAAAGTATTTGTCTAAAAACTTTCTTTTGAACGATTCCCAGTTCACCTCCTCGTGGGCTGCTCCCATCAACAACCTTGCACTCCTCCACCAGTATTCAGCATCCCCTAGCAACATATACGTGGCATAGCTGACCTTCACTCCAGCCTGGCAGTTAATCATATCAAAGATTTTCTCCACTTCTTGGATCCATTGATCCGCCTTCTCTGAACCCTCATCCCCCTTGAACTTAGGAGGATTGTAACGACGGAAGTCTTCCAACCCTCTTGATTCTGCAGCACGGATCTCTCTTCCCCTCTTTTCAAGATCCCGTTGAGTCTGGGCAGCGGTCTGTGCAGCGACAGAAGCAGCCATGTTGTTCATAGCCTCCGCCATTTGGTCATTCCTAGCGTTGGCTCTCGGAGCGTCATTCCTTCTGGGCGGCATGGTTTCCTATAAGAACCATCATCAAGTAGAGTTTTAACACTACTTCAAATAATTCTAAACTAACGTCCGACTAACAACACACAATTAAATTGGACTTGACAACTCAAGTCACCTAAACCGACACATGATCAGATAACAACTCCTAACTTATAGGTCGACCTACAATCTATAACCAAGGTTCCACAGCTCCCAAAGAAAACTAAACCTATGCTCTGATACCACAATGTAACACCCCGTTTTTCAAAGCGAGGGTATATTTTTTTTTTCTAAAAGTAATTAAGACGAACAAAGAAATAAATCAGGAAATGCTTTTGGATAAATAATTGAGTCATTATAATTTACAAACAGCGGAAAAGTTTCTCCAATTACAAATCCAAAACATTTCTACATAAACATCAAATGGTACATGGAACCCATTCAAAGATGATATAAAACTGATAATATTTGTATAAGTACAGTTTTCCAAAACTAAAATACTCCAAACCAAAAAGAAGGACCCCTAGTCCCTATACATCATCCTAATCTGATCATCCTACCAAAAACTATACACCCTGAGTAATCTCCACGCGCCCCGTGAGATCCTCCTAACACAACCGCAGTCAAGCATTCCCATCTCCATCCCTGTCCGTAGGGTACGAACCAGTAGGGCCGTCCTGACTCTCATCTGAGGGCAAAGCCCAGATTTCCACAATAGTGTAAAGGGTCACCAACCAGAAAATAACAGTTAACACATAGCAATTAAGTTTTTGAATGCTCAAAACAACTTTTTAACTAAGCATGCACCTTAACAGGATTTTCAATATGCGAAAAGTTCATACAGTACATTGCCAATGAAAATGAAGGTAAAATGCAGTTCTCGATCTCCTAATTAACACATAATAAAACAAGACATGGATAGATTCATGAGCAATTAATCATACAACTAAAAATGAGGATTTTCACTGAGCCAATCGATTGGGCAATCGATTGGGGTGAAGATTTTTAATGAAAACAGAATCCTGGGCTGAATTCAATCGATTGGTAAATCGATTGATTGGTTCCTGAGCCCCTGGTCTCGAGCCAATCGATTTCCTAATCGATTTGGTGAGGGATTCTTAATGAAAACAGAATCCTGGGCTGAATTCAATCGATTGGTAAATCGATTGATTGGTTCCTGAGCCCCTGACTTAAGGCCTAATCGATTGGGCAATCGATTTCTTAACTGATTCCTTTGAAAATTGATTTCGAAATCGATTGGCTAATCGATTTTGTTCATTTGGCCAAGCCCCTGTCTTCCATCCAATCGATTGGGAAATCGATTTCCCTGATCAGTTTTCCAAAAATTCATGAATTAACCTAAGTCATTCCTAATCAAGTCCACAACCTAACACTTAGCAATTCCTACGCGATTACTACGACACACAAAGGTTCGATAACCATCATACTCACACACAATACACAACACATAGCACTTAACACCTTCATCTCAGTTATCACGATAAATCAAAATTCGAATCACTCAATCATAAACTCAAATCAAACATGACTCGCGTGCCAGGCACCCTAATGCAATGCGTATATGCCAAAATGCATGGACTCGGAATTCCAAACCAAAACCCTCCTCGAAGGGCCGTAAATCATAATTGTACCGCCTATCGCAGGCCAAAGTACCAATTACCGAGGTGCCACCTATCACGGGTCAGCACGATTTACTAAAATGCGTAAATCATAAACGTACCACCTATCACGGGTCAGTACAGTTTACCGAGGTGTCACCTATCACGGGTCAACACGATTTACTAAAAGAAAAAGCGGAAATCGTAAATGTACCACCTATCACGGGTCAGTACAGTTACCATGGTGTCACCTATCACGGGTCAACACGATTTACTAAAATATAAATCGCAAACGTACAACCTATCACGGGTCCGTACAGTTTACCAAGGTGCCACCTATCACGGGTCAGCACAATTCACCAAAAATGTAAATCGTAAATGTACCACCTATCACGGGTCAGTACAGTTACCATGGTGTCACCTATCACGGGTCAACACGATTTACTAAAAGAAAAAGCGGGAATCGTAAACGTACCGCCTATCACAGACCAGTACTGTTTACCTAGGTGCCACCTATCACGGGTCAGCACAATCCACCAAAAATGTAAATCGTAAATGTACCACCTATCACGGGTCAGTACAGTTACCATGGTGTCACCTATCACGGGTCAACACGATTTACTAAAATGTAAATCGCAAACGTACAACCTATCACGGGTCCGTACAGTTTACCAAGGTGTCACCTATCACGGGTCGACACAATTTACCAAATGAAATGCATGAGCATACACAGACTCCATTCACAACAATCGTTAAGCAAATGCAGATATTAAAAGATTCCCCATTTTTAATACCCATTTAACTTAAACGACTTTCAAACAACATTAATTAAATAAGTCATTAAGAGATTCCCCGTTCTTAATACCGATTTAACTTAATGATTTTCAAAACAAAACGTTAAGCAAACAGTCATATTAAGAGATTCCCCATTCTTAATACTCATTTACCGAAACGATTTTCAAAAACGATAGTTAAGTAACCGAGACATTAAGAGATTCCCCATTCTCAACGCCCAGTTAACTTAAGCATTTCCCTCAAATACACATTAAGCAAACCGAGGTATTAAAAGATTCCCCATTTTTAATACTCGTTTAACTCTAATGGTTTTCAAATTCCACAGAAACAAATTCAAACATACTTTCACATTCAAACCATAATTCACAACAACCACACCAATTAACAAACATCAAGTTTCATTTACCCATAATCATACACAATGACATTCAAATTCATTTACCACGAAACATTCATCACTATAAACAAAACCTAACTCTTAGGGTTTTACCCGTAACGCACTAGTTTGGTTTTTCCCCAAATCGACACATTTAACCCTAACAATTTCCTTCCCACACAACTACAGATAAGTCCCTAATGCAATCTAGAAGTTTGGAAGGAGCCCTTACCTCAAAGTTAGCTTTATCGAGAGTTTCCGGTTCCGCGAGAAATTCCGGTAAAATCTCCGCTCGCAACGCCGCTTCCAAATTAGTTCACTAGCACCGTAGCGTGGTGGTGAGCAACTTTCCCTTCTATCTCTTCGAGGAATGAGGTTTGGATCTAGGAGAAACGGAGGGGTTTGTGTTTGGATCTCAAAAACCGTTTTTCTTCGTTTTCGACTCAAAGAGGAAGAGTGGAGTTACGAAAACCTTGGTCTAACCCTCACCCAACCTTGGGTCACTAGCTTTGAAGAAAAGGAAGCAACGAAAACGAGAAATGGAGAAGGATGGAATTTTGGTTTCACGGTTGGTTGTCTGAGGAAGGAGATGGAAAATTTGGGTTTTCCTTCCTTTCTATTTCTTTCCTTTGTTTTTCCTTTCTTCCTTTTTCCTTCCTTCCTTTATATACTATTTTCTTTTCCTTTTCCTTCCTTCTAGTTTTCCTTTCTTTTTCCCTCCAAGCAAACATATATATATAAAATAAATATAACTTAACAAATATCTCAAAATCTAGATATTTATTAAATTACCTTTTCACCCGAAACGCCTTAAATTAACCGTAAAGTATTTACCGCAGTTAAATTCAATTTATTTATCGACGAGAAATTCTAATTGGCATCGAAATATCTTTTTGATTATAAAACTCCAAAATATTATTAACTTTGGCTTAAAAGCCTCCGAGCCAAAATCCAAAATATACCAAAAATACATAAAAGGTACTTTAAAATTATGGGTCTTACAGATACAATCTACAACATCAAGTAAGTCAAAACACAATTCAAGTAATGTTATGCATGCTCTTATACTCTAGACTCTTCCTCTTCCTTTGGTACCATTCTAACTCTAAAGTACTTGGTTAGGAGCCTTGATACTCTGCCGCCACGCAAGTGGACTGACAATTCAAATTGACTTTGTCCTTATAGATCCCCTCAATTTAACCCGAAACACATATACGCGACAGTCAAGATAAACGTGTGTTTGGTAGCTCCCGACATTTGGATGGCTACCTTCAAGTCACCTAGGAATCCCAACCCAAATACTTCTAAGGTCTAACAATCTTACCTTAAGGCTCAACAGTAGACCGCCACAATCAGACTCATTTAGTTGTACATCCCCAACACCATTAGGCTTGTCGGGCCCTACCTATATGATGACGACAAGATACTCTCCACCTTAAACAAATAACATCCAAATTTTCCCCCGTTGGCCTAGGCTACGCACTCCTAGGCTCGAATTCATCACTATTAAATTAAACACAATATGCATTTTATGATATTCATCAAGGTGGTAACATCATAAGTCAACAAGTACACATCATCATTGCATATTTCCATAGTCATATATTACATTCAAAATTTATCATCATAATACACAAGCTCCAACAATACAAAATTTTCACTCACATATAATAATACTAGATCATTCACACACACCACATCAATTGCAGTGCAAATAATTAAAATTCATCATATTTTATATCATATAACAATAACAAGGGTGGATATAAGCAAATCACATAATACGTCCATTACACAATTCTACAATAATTCAACTACCACACAATCTTTGAAATCAAATCAAACAACGCCCTATAAAAGTTTCTAACTCATATTTTAACCTCACTAGATTCAAGTTTTCTCATTAGTCAATTATTACTCAAAGGGCTTCAGCCGTATGTAGCGAGCCCCGAATGAATTATGAGAAATACGGTTTTCCTGTTCATCTCACTTAATTTACACTCATGAATTTGAACTCAGTCTCACCCCATACCTCAGTTTGATGCTTTCATACGATATAAGAATTAGAAGAAACATATTCAAAATGAAGCGAAATAAGTTATTAGGAAAGGCCACATTGATGCGTTGGAGCGCTAACAGGGTCCGATATCAACTTCGTCGATACACGCAAATGAATAATACTTGTTGAAGGTTTCGACGAGAGCAATCCAAAAACGATATCAGTTTTTCAAGACGATGAATGTGTTGGCCGAAATTCTAGAAAACAACTGCGACAATTGTGGAAACCCGTTTTTTAAATTGTAACGGTTGGCAATTTCAAGCATATGTAATGGAATAGGGTGTTTTGTGGAGTCCAAATATGGTCTCGCTTTTCATTGGTGAGAGTCGTGGTGGCCAGAACCTTGATTAAAAGGTGGAGGTGTGATTTTTGACAAAGAGGAATAAGGCGTTTCAACTTGCAATTTAGGTTAGGAATGAAAGTGAGATCAAAACGATCACAAATGTCTCTTGTATATGGCTTAATCTATAAAAAATATTTTACTCATTTCTTTTATTTTATTTTTAAAAAAAATTAAAACCAAGAATTACCAAAACTAATTTCCTTAATACTTTTTTTAATACAATTTCATCACTAAAATATTGCTAATATTTAGAAACTATTATTTTATGAAATAAAGTAATTAAAGTAATTAATCTTTTTAAAATACACTAATAAGAAAAACTCATGTTCAAAATAATAACTACAATTATTACTATACAATTTTACAAAATAATCACATAAAAATACTACTATCTTTATAGAATTGTCCAAATGATAAAATAAATAAATATAACTTCAACAATTTGATATTAATTGCTAAATCACAATAAATATCAATATTTAATCACCATGCCATAGAAAATATATAAAAATAAAGGAAATCAATATCAATATTACTAATATCTCATAATAGTTATTTATAAAATAAATAATTGAAATAAGATATATTTAGAAATAATTAAATACAATTAAGTGCACATTTAAATTTAGTCAAACCCATAAGAAAATATCAGATTAATTAAGAACGTACATGTAGATATAAATTGGCTAAAATTTTATTATTTAAAATATTACACTAAAATACTTTTATTTTAGAAAAATATATAAAATAAAAATATAACATTTGTTATTTATTTTACTCATTTAGTCCAATATGTATAAATTAGCAAATCATAAAAAGCACAGTATGAAGAATATTAATCATAAAATTGATCAACATATATTCTAAGATAATATAAACACCAAATTAATTATTTAAAATATTATTTCATTTATAAAATAGTTTATTATAAAATTTGAGGTGTTATACTCAATTTCCTCAAGTACATTATTTATGAAGATAAACAAATGTGTAACACATTATCAATTACTTATTCCTTTGATAGCAAATACCCTTTTCACCAATCATATATGTTCATGTTAGCTTTATAATCCAATTGCAAGATTCACATAAATCCCTACCTACTATGTTAATTGTTAATCCAATGACACAAACGCACTTATTGAACGCACAAGATTGGTTAAACAACTAAAATGGATTAGACAAAGCCTAAGGATAACGAAATGACTTAAATGTTAAACCAATGACACAAACGCACTTAATGGATGCACAAGATTGGTTAAGAACAAAAATGGATTAGAATAAGCTAAAGGATGACAAAAAAGACCTAATTGTAAATTCAATGACACAAACGCACATACTGGATGCATAAGATTGGATAAGAACAAAAATGGATTACAATAAACCAAAGGATGAATAAAATGACCATAATGTATGTAAAATGATACAAACACACTTATTGGATGTACAAGATTGGTTAAGAACCAAAATGGATTACAACAAGCCGAGGGATGAAGAAAATGACCTAAATGTTAATCCAATGACACAAACGAACTTATTGGATGCACAAGATCTATTAAGAACTAAAATGGATTAGAATTAGCCGAGGAATGACGAAAATGATCTAAATGTTGATCCAATGACAAAAATGCACTTATTGGATGCACAAGTATTGTTAAGTACCAAATTGGATTAGAATAAGCCGATGTATAATCAAAATGACCTAGTTGTTTTTCCAAGGAAACAAATGCACATATTGGACAAACTATAGGCTATGAACAAAAATGAATTAGAATCAGTCGAGGGATGACGAAAATGACCAAAATGCTAATCCAATGATACAGAAGTACTTATTGGAGGCACAAGATTGGTTAAAAATCAAAATGGAATAGAATTAGTTGATGGATGACGAAAATAACCTAAATGTTAATCTAGGGACAAAAACGCATTTATTGGATGGACAAGTTTGGTTAAGAACCATAGTAGATTAGAGTAAGCCGACAAAAGATGAAAATGACCTAATTGTTATTCCAAGGACACAAACACACTTATTGGACAAACTACAATGGCTAAAAACACAAGTGGATTAGAATAAGTCGAGGGAGGACGAAAATGACCAAAATTTTAATCTAGTGAAACAAACTCACTTATTGGATGCACAAGATTGGTTAAGAACAAAAATGTATTGGAATAAGCCTAAGGATGACAAAAATGACCTAAATGTTAGTCCAATGTCACAAACGCACTTATTGGATGCAAAAGATTGGTTAAAAAACTAAAATGGTTTAGAATGAGCCGATGTATGACGACCTAAATGTTAATCCAAGGACAAACACACATTTATTGGATGAACTATAGTGGCAATGAACCTAAATGGATTAGAATAAGCCAAGGGATGGCAAAAATGACCTAAATGTTAATCCAATGATACAAATACACTTATTGGATACACAAGATTGGTTAAGAACAAAAATGGATTAGAATAAGCCGAAGGATGACGAAAATGACCTAAATGTTAGTGAAATGAGATAAAAACCAAAATGGATTTGAATAAGCCAAAGGATGACGAAAATGACCTAATTGTTAATCCAATGACACAAACACACTTATTGGAAGCACAAGATTGGTTAACAACCAAAATGGATTCGAATAAAATGAAGCATGAATAATATGACATAAATGTTAGTCAAATAAGTTAAGAACCAAAGTGGATTAGAATAAGCCAAAGGATAACAAAATGACCTTAATGTTAGTCCAACGATACAAACGCACTTATTGGATGCACAGTATTGGTTAAGAACCAAAATGGATTAGAATTACCCGAGGGTTGACGAAAATGACCTAAGTTTTATTCTAAAGACAAAAACCCACTTATTAGATGCACAAGTTTGGTTAAGTACCAACATGGATTAGAATAAGTCGATATATGATGAAAATGACCAAATTTTTTTTCCAACGACACAAACACACTTATTAGACGAACTATAACGGCTAAAAACACAAATGGAATAGAATAAGCCGAGGGAGGATCAAAATGACCTAATTTCAGCATATCTTGTGCATCTATTTAAGGTTTTTAACCAATCTTGTGCATCCAATAAGTGTGTTTGTGTCTTTGGTTTAACATTTAGGTCATTTCTTCCTCTCCAGGCTTATTCTAATCCATTTTGGTTGTTTAACCAATCTTGTGCATGTGGATTAACATTTAAGTCATTTAGGTCATTTACGCCATTCTTCGACATATTCTAATCCAATTAGGGTTTTTAACCAATCTTCGGCATCCAATAAGTGCGTTTGTGACACTAGTTTAACATTTATGTCATTTTCGTCCTCCTTAGGCTTATTCTCATACATTAATGGTTTTTAACCAATCTTGTGCATCCAATAAGTGCGTTTTTGCCATTGGTTTAACATTTAAATCATTTTCATCCCCCCTAGGCTTATTCTAATCCATTTTGGTTGTTTAACCAATCTTGTGCATGTGGATTAACATTTAAGTCATTTACGTCATTCTTCAGCTTATTCTAATCCAATTAAGGTTTTTACCCAATCTTGTGCATCCAATAAGTGCATTTGTGTCATTATTTTAACACGTATGTCATTTTCGTCTTCCCTAGGCTTATTCTCATCAATGTAGGGTTTTTAACCAATCTTCTGCATCCAATAAGTGCGTTTGTGTTATTGGTTTAACACTTAGGTCATTTTCGTCATCCCTAGGTTTATTCTAATGCATTTAGGGTTTTTAACCAATCTTGTGCATCCAATAAGTGCGTTTATGTCATTGGATTAACATTTAGGTCATTTTCATCATGCTTCGGCTTATTCTAATCCAATTAGGGTTTTTAACCAATCTTGTGCATCCTATAAGTGTGTTTGTGTCATTGGATTAACATTTAAGTCATTTACATCATCATTCAGCTTAATCTAATCCATTTAGGGTTTTTAACCAATCTTGTCCATCCCAAAAGTGCGTTTGAGTCATTGGTTTAACATTTAATTAATTTTTGTCCTCCCTAGGCTTATTATATTCCATTTTGGTTGTTTAACCAATCATGTGCATGTGGATTAACATTTAGGTCCTTTATGTCATCCTTCGGCGTAGTCTAATCCAATTTTGATTTTTAACCAATCTTGTGCATCCAATAAGTGTGTTTCAGTCATTGGTTTAACATTTAGGTCACTTTCATTCTCCCTAAGCTTATTTTAATCCATTTATGGTTTTTAACCAATCTTGTGCATCCAATAAGTGCATTTGTGTCATGGGATTTATATTTAGGTCATTTTCGTCATCTTTCGGCTTATTCTAATCAATTTAGGGTTTTTAACCAATCTTTTACATCCAATAAGTGAGTTTGTGTCATTAGTTTAACATTTAGGTCATCCTTCAGCTTATTATAATCCAATTAGGATTTTTAACCAATCTTGTGCATCCAATAAGTTTGTTTGTGTCATTGGATTAACATTTAGGTCATTTTCGTCATCCTTCTGTTAATTCTAATCCAATTGTGGTTTTTAACCAATCTTGTGCGTCCAATAAGTATGCTTGTGTCAATGGTTTAACATTTAGACCATTTTTGTTTTCCCTAGTTTTATTCTAATCCATTTTGTTTGTTTAACCAATCTTGTGCATGTGGCTTAACATTTAGGTCAGTTATGCCCTCCCTCGGCTTAGTCTAATCCATTTAGAGTTTTTAACCAATCTTGTGCATCCAATAAGTGCGTTTATGTCGTTGGTTTAACCTTTAAGTCACTTTCGTCCTTCCTAAGCTTATTCTGATACATTTATGGTTTTTAACCAATCTTGTGCTTCTAATAAGTGCGTTTGTGTCATGGGATTTATATTTAGGTCATTTTCTTCATCCTTTGGCTTAATCTAATCCATTTAGGGTTTTTAACAAATCTCTTGCATCCAATAAGTGTGTTTGTGTCATTGGTTTAACATTTAAATCATTTTCATCCTCCCTAGGCTTTTTCAAATCCATTTTTGGTTGTTTAACCAATCTTGTGCATGGGGATTAACATTTAGGTCATCTGTGTCATCCTTCGGATTAATCCAATCCATTTAGGGGTTTTAACCAATCTTGTGCATCCAATAAGTGCGTCTGTGTCATTGGTTTAACATTTAGGTCATTTTTGTCCTCCATAGGCTTATTCTAATCCATTTTGCTTTTTAAACCAATCTTGTGCATGTGAATTAACATTTAGGTCATTTATGTCATCCTTCGGCTTAGTCTAATCCATTTAGGGTTTTTATCCAATCTTGTGCATCCAATAAGTGTATTTCAGTCATTGGTTTAACATTTAGGTCACTTTCTTTCTCCCTAAGCTTATTTTAATCCATTTATGGTTTTTAACCAATCTTGTGCATCCAATAAGTGCATTTGTGTCATGGGATTTATATTTAGGTCATTTTCGTCATCCTTCGGCTTATTCTAATCAATTTAGGGTTTTTAACCAATCTTTTAAATCCAATAAGTGTGTTTGTGTCATTGGTTTAACATTTAGGTCATTTATGTCATCCTTCGGCTTATTATAATCCAATTAGTGTTTTTAACCAATCTTGTGCATCCAATAAGTCCGTTTGTGTCATTGGATTAACATTTAGGTCATTTTCGTCATCCTTCGGCTAATTCTATTCCAATTAGGGTTTTTAACCAATCTTGTGCATCCAATAAGTATGCTTGTGTCAATGGTTTAACATTTAGACCATTTTTGTTTTCCCTAGTTTTATTCTAATCCATTTTGTTTATTTAACCAATCATGTGCATGTGGATTAACATCTAGGTCAGTTATGTCCTCCTTCGGCTTAGTCTAATCCATTTAGAGTTTTTAACCAATCTTGTGCATCCAATAAGTGCGTTTATGTCGTTGGTTTAACCTTTATGTCACTCTCGTCCTTCCTAAACGTATTCTGATACATTTATGGTTTTTAACCAATCTTGTGCTTCTAATAAGTGTGTTTGTGTCATGGGATTTATATTTAGGTCATTTTCGTCATCCTTTTGCTTATTCTAATCCATTTAGGGTTTTTAACAAATCTCTTGCATCCAATAAGTGTGTTTGTGTCATTGGTTTAACATTTAGATCATTTTCATCCTCCTTAGGCTTTTTCAAATCCATTTTTGGTTGTTTAACCAATCTTGTGCATGTGGATTAACATTTAGGTCATTTGTGTCATCCTTCGGATTAATCCAATCCATTTAGGGGTTTTAACCAATCTTGTGCATCCAATAAGTGCGTTTGTGTCATTGGTTTAACATTTAGGTCATTTTTGTCCTCCATAGGCTTATTCTAATCCATTTTGCTTTTTTAACCAATCTTGTGCATATGGATTAACATTTAGGTCGTTTATGTCATCATTCGGCTTAGTCCAATCCATTTAGGGTTTTTAACCAATCTTGTGCATCCAATAAGTGCGTTTTTGTTATTGGTTTAACATTTAGGTCACTTTCATCCTCCCTAAGCTTATTCTAATCCATTTATGGTTTTTAACCAATCTTGTGCATCTAATAAGTGTGTTTGTGTCATGGGATTTATATTAATGTCATTTTCGTCATCCTTGGGTTTATTCTAATCCATTTAGGGTTTTTAACCATTCTTGTGTATCCAATAAGTGCGTTTGTGTCATTGGTTTAACATTTAGGTCATCTTCGTCCTACCTAGGATAATTCTAATCCATTGATGATTTTTAACCAATCTTATGCATCTAATAAGTACAATTGTGTCATTGGATTAACATTTAGGTCATTTTCATCATCCTTCGGCTTATTCTAATTCAATTATGGTTTTTAACCAATATTGTGCATCCAATAAATGCATTTTTTGTCATTGGTTTAATATTTAGGTCATTTTCGTCCCCCGTAGACTTATTCTAATCTATTAAGCATTTTTAACAATCTTGTGCATTCAATAAGCGCGTTTGTATCATTGGATTAACATTAAGATCATTTTCGTCATCCTTTGGCTTATTCAATTTTAATTAGGGTTTTTAACATATCTTGTGCATCCAATATGTGCATTTGTATCATTAGTTTAGCATTTAGGTCATTTTTTGTCCACCATGAGCTTATTCTAATCCATTTTGGTTGTTTAACCAATCTTGTGCATCTAATAAGTACATTTGTGTCATTGAATTAACATTTTGGTCATTTACGTCATCATTCAGCTTATTCTAATCCATTTAGGATTTTCAACCAATCTTGCGCATCCAATCAGTGCGTTTGTGTCATAAGTTTAACATTTATGTCATTTCGTCCTCCCTAGGCTTATTCTAATCCATTTAAGGTTTTTAACCAATCTTGTGCTTCCAATAAGTGCGTTTGTGTCATTGGTTTAACATTTAGGTCATTTTCGTCCTCCATAGGTTTATTCTAATCCATTTAGGGTTTTTAACAAATCTTCTGCATCCAATAAGTGCGTTTGTGTCATTGGATTAACATTTAGGTCATTTTCTTCATCCTTCGGCTTATTCTAATCCATTTAGGGTTTTTAACTAATCTTTTACATCCAATAAGTGTGTTTGTATCATTAGTTTAACATTTAGGTTGGAACACCCCGGTTTTCAAAGCGAGGGTATATATTTTTTTTTTCTAAAAGTAATTAAAAATAAAACAAAGTAAAACAAATGAGGAAATGTCTTTGGATAAATAATTGAGTCATTACAATTTACGCAGCGGAAAAGTTTCTCCAATTATAAATCCAAAACATTTACACAACATCAATTGGCACATGGAACCCATCCAAAGATGATATCAAACTGATAATATTTGTATAAGTACAGTTTTCCAAACTAAAAATACTTCAAACCAAAAAGAAGGACCCCTAGTCCCTATACATCATCCTAATCTGATCATCCTACCAAAAAGCTATACACCCTGAGTAATCTCCACGCGCCCCGTGAGATCCTCCTAACGCAACAGCAGTCAAGCGTTCCCATCTCCATTCCTGTCCGTAGGGTACGAACCGGTAGGGCCGTCCTGACTCTCATCTGAGGGCAAAGCCCAGATTTCCACAATAGTTGTAAAGGGTCACCAACCAGAAAATAACAGTTAACACATAGCAATTAAGTTTTTGAATGCTCAAAACAACTTTTCAACTAAGCATGCACCTTAACAGGATTTTCAATATGCGAAAAGTTCATACAGTACATTGCCAATGAAAATGAAGGAAAAATGCAGTTCTCAATCTCCTAATTAACACATAATAAAACAAGACACGGGTAGATTCATGAGCAATTAATCATACAACTAAAACTGAGGATTTTCACTGAGCCAATCGATTGGGCAATCGATTGGGGTGAAGATTTTTAATGAAAATAGAATCCTGGGCTGAATCAATCGATTTGGCAATCGATTGACAGGATAACGGAGCCCCTGACTTAATACCAATCGATTTCCAAATCGATTTCCTGAAGGTTTTTAGTGAAATTTTGAACTCTGGCTTGATTCAATCGATTGGGCAATCGATTGACAGGATAGCTGAGCCCCTGACTTAATGGCCAATCGATTGGGCAATCGATTTCGAAAGGGATTTTCAAAAAAACTGATTACAAAATCGATTGGCTAATCGATTTTGTTCATTTGGCCAAGCCCCTGACTTCCATCCAATCGATTGGGAAATCGATTTCCCTGATCATTTTTCCAAAAATTCATGAATTAACCTAAGTCATTCCTAATCAAGTTCACAACTTAACACTTAGCAATTTCTACGCGATTACCACGGCAATTGGGATCTCGATAACCATCATACTTACACACAATAATCAACACATAACACTTAGCATTTTCAACGCAATTAACACGATAAATCAAATTCAAATCACTCAATCATAAAACTCAATCAAACACGACTCGTGTGCCAAGCACCCTAATGCAATGCGTATATGCCAAAATGCATGGACTCGGAATTCCAAACCAAAACCCTCCTCGAAGGGCCGTAAATCATAATTGTACCGCCTATCGCAGGCCAAAGTACCAATTACCGAGGTGCCACCTATCACGGGTCAGCACGATTTACTAAAATGCGTAAATCATAAACGTACCACCTATCACGGGTCAGTACAGTTTACCGAGGTGTCACCTATCACGGGTCAACACGATTTACTAAAAGAAAAAGCGGGAATCGTAAACGTACCGCCTATCACAGACCAGTACTGTTTACCTAGGTGCCACCTATCACGGGTCAGCACAATTCACCAAAAATGTAAATCGTAAATGTACCACCTATCACGGGTCAGTACAGTTTACCAAGGTGTCACCTATCACGGGTCAACACGATTTACTAAATAGTAACTCGTAAACGTACCACCTATCACGGGTCAGTACAGTTTACCAAGGTGTCACCTATCACGGGTCAACACGAATTACTAAATAGTAAATCGTAAACGTACAACCTATCACGGGTCAGTACAGTTTACCAAGGTGTCACCTATCACGGGTCGACACAATTTACCAAATGAAATGCATGAGCATACACAGACTCCATTCACAACAATCGTTAAGCAAATGCAGATATTAAAAGATTCCCCATTTTTAATACCCATTTAACTTAAACGACTTTCAAACAACATTAATTAAATAAGTCATTAAGAGATTCCCCGTTCTTAATACCGATTTAACTTAATGATTTTCAAAACAAAACGTTAAGCAAACAGTCATATTAAGAGATTCCCCATTCTTAATATACTTTTGACTTAAACGATTTTCTCGCAAAACATTCAGTAAACGAGTCATTAAGAGATTCCCCATTCTTAATACTCATTTACCGAAACGATTTTCAAAAACGATAGTTAAGTAACCGAGACATTAAGAGATTCCCCATTCTCAACGCCCAGTTAACTTAAACATTTTCCTCAAATACACATTAAGTAAACCGAGGTATTAAAAGATTCCCCATTTTTAATACTCGTTTAACTCTAATGGTTTTCAAATTCCACAGAAACAAATTCAAACATACTTTCACATTCAAACCATAATTCACAACAACCACACCAATTAACAAACATCAAGTACGAACACACCAAATACAACGAACACAAATCACGCAACATAACACCCAGATACATCAAATTTCATTTACCACGAAACATTCATCACTATAAACAAAACCTAACTCTAAGGTTTTTACCCATAACGCACTAGTTTCGTTTTTCCCCAAATCGATACATTTAACCCTAACAAATTCCTTCCCACACAACTACAGATAAGTCCCTAATGCAAGCTAGAAGTTTGGAAGGAGCCCTTACCTCAACGTTAGCTTTAACGCGCGTTTCCGGTACCGCGAGTAATTCCGGTAAAATCTCCGCTCGCAACGCCGCTTCCAAATTAGTTCACTAGCACCGTAGCGTGGTGGTGAGCAACTTTCCCTTCTATCTCTTCGAGAAATGAGGTTTGGATCTAGAAGAAACAGAGGGGTTTGTGTTTGGATCTCAAAACCGTTTTTCTTCGTTTTCGAATCAAAGAGGAAGAGTGGAGTTGCGAAAACCTTGATCTAACTCACACCCAACCTTGGGTCACTAGTTTTGAAGGAAAGGAAGCAACGAAAACGAAAAATGGAGAAGGATGGATTTTTGGGTTGCTTGCGTGAGGCTCAGAGGAAGGAGATGGAAATTTTAGAATTTCCTTCCTTTGTTTTTCTTTCCTTTGTTTTTCCTTTCTTCCTTTTTCCTTCCTTCCTTTATATACTATTTTCTTTTCCTTTTCCTTCCTTCTAGTTTTCCTTTCTTTTTCCCTCCAAACAAACATATATAAATATAATAAATATAACTTAACAAATATCTCAAAATCTAGATATTTATTAAATTACCGTTTCACCCGAAACGCCTTAAATTCTCCGTAAAGGATTTTCCGCAGTTAAATTCAATTTATTTATCGACGAGAAATTCTAATTGGCATCGAAATATCTTTTTGATTATAAAACTCCAAAATATTATTAACTTTGGCTTAAAAGCCTCCGAGCCAAAATCCAAAATATACCAAAAATACATAAAAGGGTACTTTAAAATTATGGGTCTTACATTACTCCCCCCCTAAAATTAGTTTCGTCCTCGAAACTATGCATCGATAAATAACTCTGGGTGTTGTTCCCTCATCTTGCTCTCCAGTTCCCAAGTCGCATCTCCAGTAATTGGGTTCCAGATCACCTTGACCAACGAAACATCCTTGGTCCTCAACCGCTTAATCTTCCTGTCATCAATTCTCACGGGTGGTACTTCGAACGACAGGTTATCCTTTAGCTGGATTGTGTCTGGTTCGATCACGTGAGATGGATCTGCGAGATATTTCCTCAACTGCGACACATGAAACACGTCATGGATATTGGACAGTATCGGAGGTAATGCAATCCGATAAGCAACCGGCCCAATTCGTGCAGAAATCTGATATGGTCCAATGAATTTCGGAGTCAACTTCTTCGATTTCAAGGCTCTACCTACTCCAGTAGTAGGTGTGACTCTCAGAAATACATGGTCACCCTGTTCGAATTCCAAAAGTCTGCGACGCTTGTCCGCGTAACTCTTCTGGCGATCTTGTGAAGTCTTCATTTTCTCCTTGATCTTCCTTACTTTAGCTGTGGTCTGTTGCACCATCTCTGGTCCGACAATCATATTCTCACCGTCTTTATACCAACACAAGGGCGTTTGACACTTGCGCCCATATAAAGCCTCATAAGGGGCCATTCCAATGCTCGCGTGGAAACTATTGTTGTAAGTGAACTCAATCAACGGAAGTACATCATCCCAACTTCCCCTATCATCTAAAACACATGCTCTCAACAGATCTTCCAAGGACTGATTCGTCCTTTCAGTCTGTCCGTCCGTTTGTGGATGGTAAGCTGAACTCAATCGTAGCTTCGTTCCCAACGCTTCGTGCAATGCTCCCCAAAAATGCGATGTGAACTTCGGATCACGGTCTGATACAATGCTCGATGGTACCCCGTGTAACCTCACAATTTCAGCAATGTAGATCTCCGTTAGCTGATCTACCTTATAGGTGGTCCTTACCGGCAAAAAGTGAGCAGATTTAGTTAGTCGATCCACTATCACCCATATGGAATCATTCTTTCTCCTTGTCTTTGGTAATCCGGTTATAAAATCCATGGAAATGCTGTCCCACTTCCATTCAGGTATATCTAAAGGTTGCAACATTCCAGCAGGTCGCTGATGTTCCACCTTCGCTTTCTGACAAGTTAGACAAGTGGATACATATTCCGCCACATGTTTCTTCATTCCTGGCCACCAATAATTCTGCCTCAAATCCTGATACATCTTTGTTGCCCCAGGATGAATACTCAGCTTACTCTTATGCGCCTCTTCTAGAATCGTTTTCCGCATATCTGTAATGGCTGGTACACAAATCCTACCATTACACCGCAAAACATTATCAGCCCCAATCTTGAACTCAGTCGTCTTCCCTTGTACTATTAGATTCCTCTTCTCTTGAATTAAGACGTCATCCTGAGAATTCGCAATGTCTTCAAGTAATCCACTCGAGATCTTAATCATTCCGAATTTCAAAATTCCCGGTCCGAACTCTACGTTCAAGTGTAGGTCTCTAAAAGC
>NC_021166.2:23874652-23914326 GCF_000331145.2 Cicer arietinum
ATATATATATAATTAATATAACTTAACAAATATCTCAAAATCTAGATATTTATTAAATTACCGTTTCACCCGAAACGCCTTAAATTAACCATAAAGTATTTTCCGCAGTTAAATTCAATTTATTTATCGACGAGAAATTCTAATTGGCATCGAAATACCTTTTTGATTATAAAACTCCAAAATATTATTAACTTTGGCTTAAAAGCCTCCGAGCCAAAATCCAAAATATACCAAAAATACATAAAAGGGTACTTTAAAATTATGGGTCTTACATAGGTCATTTATGTCATCCTTCGGCTTATTCTAATCCAATTAGGGTTTTTAACCAATCTTGTGCATCCAATAAGTGCGTTTGTGTCATTGGATTAACATTTAGGTCATTTTCGTCATCCTTTGGCTAATTCTAATCCAATTAATATTTTTAACCAATCTTGTGCATCCAATAAGTGTGCTTGTGTCATTGGTTTAACATTTAGACCATTTTTGTCCTTAATAGGCTTATTCTAATCCATTTTTGTTGTTTAACCAATCATGTGCATGTGGATTAACATTTAGGTCAGTTATGTCATCCTTCGGCTTAGTTTAATCCATTTAGGATTTTTAACCAATCTTGTGCATCAAATAAGTGCGTTTATGTCATTGGTTTAGGGTATTATTTTCGTGACACAAATTTATTATGGATGAAATGCATGTGTTCAAGTGTATTGACAAAAGTCTATTATTGCTTTTGAAGGGAATTCGATAACTTTTTCATATTTGATTAAGTTTAGTAGCCATGAAAGGCTCAATGTATATGAAAGATGTGTTTTCATTTGTGTGGCTTACTTGATAATAATGATTATATGAAACTCCATGAAGGATATTATTTTCGTGAGACATACAATTCATACATTTGAAGAGACAACTTAATCAAAATAATATGTCTATTTATCAACTCAAACAATCTATTATTGTTGTATAATACTCTTAGAGGAATATTTCCAAATGAGAGATATAAGAATGAAATCATTTGCCAATTTTTAAGAAAATATTTGTTTTGAGATTTCAAATGGAGTATTTGAAGAATAATATTGTAGTAAATCATGAAGCTTATGTAGCAACAGTGCTAAAAAGGTTCTATATGGATAAATCATATTAGTTGTATACTCTAATGCTTCTAAGATCACCGGATGTGACAAAGACATGTTTTAGATATCTAGAAAAGGATAAAGAACTAATTAATCTTAAAGTATAATATCTTAGTTCAATTAAGGACACTTATATACCTTACTAAGTATACATGTTCTGATAATATTATTTGTTGTCAGTTTATCATCAAACACTTACTTTATTACTTTAGATGTGCAGATTATTAGTCTAATCCTCCCAATAAAATTTTTGCACTGTGTGAAGCAAGTCGATAATATGCTTGGTTGAGGTCGATGGTTCAAAACATACACAATGCTTGTGATTTTTCCTTCCACAAGAATGAAAGCAATAATCTTTTATGAAAATAATACTATGTGTGTTGCTCACTTGAAAGAAAAACTCATTAAGTGAGATGAAACAAAATATATTTCTCTAAACTTCTTTTTCACTTGTGATATTAAAAAAATAGGTGATTCAAATATTAAATAAATTTATTTATGTGATACTATTGCATACATTTTACAAAGTCACTCCCAAGTAAATTTTTTGAGCTACTAGCACAAAGGATTGGACTAGTCGTCTCAAAGATGATTGTTCAATTGAGGGAGAAAATGAATATGTTATGTTTTTTTTTCCTTCACTATGATTTTGTCTCACTGAGTTTTCCTGATAAATTTTTTTATGAGACAAATTTAAATAACGGATATTGTGCTCTTTTTCCTTCACTAGATTTTTTTTCTACAAGGTTTTTTCTTAGTAAGATTTTAATGAAACTTATCCTTCATGGGATTTCAAGGAAAGTGTTATGAATAATATTAAAAGATGAATGTGGATGTCCATTTTCCCTATGTTCTTATATATTCCTTAACTCTTATGAATAAATGGTTTTGCTCATTGTTATTGGCATTTAGTCCTAATATTAATTTAGGCTCTTCATCGTATAAATAGGACCTATGTTACATTGTAAAATTTACACTTGAAAAGAGAATAATGAGTAGTTCCAATCTTCTCTATGTTTATCTTGTTCTCTTTTAGTTTACTTCATAATATTTAGTTTATTTTAGTCATGCTATTTGTATATGTAATAACTAAAAAAGTATCGATGAAATGTTAATTTTTAATTACATCAATTTTAAGTTCCACTTTAGAGTATGTGATATTCCAATTTGTTTGTGTGATATAATCTACAAAGTAATGCATATCATGATAATGACTCAAATCAATCCGAGTAGATAACTTTCTCAATGCATCCTTGAAATTTTTTAATTGAGATAGTGATGATGACTAGTATAACTAACCTTCAAGATATCACATATCACAAATATAACTCTTAAAATAAAAATAGATTATTAATCTACTTCTTACTTCCTTAAAAAATATAATAGATATCATAGAAATGAAAATAGTGCATATAAGGATAAGGCTTATTGAGATAAAAATAAAATGCTAATTTTTTTCATGTATCATGGAAGATTATGTTGATAGAATAATGATACCTAATTTCATTAAAATATGCTGAATTGAAATTTATGGGTAATTTAAATTTTAATAAATAAAAAAACATGTACTGAGAATATTGTGTTGTAATAATTTCATTAAACCATTTGAAATCTTATAAATCGATTAAATTCTTCTGATGAAAAATCTTTGAAATCAAAATTACAAATTTTTATAGTATTTTAAAATCTTAAAAGTTATTAAAATTTATTAAAATCCACGAGATTTTTTATGCAAAAATTGTTTTTTAAAATCATAATCCACTACATACCCTTCAGTTTTTTAGGAGAATACATTAATCAAACAACACAAATATAAATTCATCAAAATAAAACAAAATGAATATACAAATAAATTCAAAATATCTGAATTAATAGTATAAAACGACAAAATCTATAAATTTAACAAAACTAAAATGAGAGAAATACATATATGTCTCTAAATATACAATATTGAAAGAGCTTGAGTGAAGTTTGTTAATATGTTATTTTTTGGTAGAGAGGAATTTGCTTAAACTAAACGGTTTTGAAAGCATATCGGGTTGGTTGCCAATATCCACTAGAGTTTACAACACTAAATCTAACCCTTACCGTTACGAGTCATAATATCCTTTGTCTAAAACCCTACACCCTAATCCTTTCACCTCTTTTGTGTTTGTTTGTAATATTATTACAACAAACAACTAGCAAATACATCATTTCTTCTTCTTTTTTTCAGTGAAGAAGAAAATCCCAATGAATGTTACTCGTTCTACTTTGATGCTCCTCCATCTTCAAAACTCACCAATTCGTTACAAATTCTTCTTCTCTCACTTCAACAATGCTCTTCGCAATCCAACCTCGTCTTCTTCTCTATTCAATCTCAAACCAACGCGGTTCTTTTCTCTATGCCAGACGCAGACACGACCCTTTTGTGTAAGTGCCGTTTCATCCGAAGATTCTAAAGGCCGAAACACTTTCTTTGCTGAAGATAACGTTGCTTGGAGTTCACTTGGTCTTTCTGACACCCTTTCTCGTGCTCTCTCTAATATTGGTCTTAAAACACCCTCTCTTGTTCAGGTGCTTTTTCACCTTTTTTCTAACATACCCTTTTATTATTTTTGCGTTTTTCTTAGCAATTCAATCAATCCCTTATGTCAATTTTTTTTTGTTTCCTTGTTGTATTTGTATTAATTAATGATTATTTATGATGTAAAAATAAAATTAAAAAGAAAAAAAAAACAAACATAATTGTAGAGTTGTGCAAAAGAATGAAATTAGGATGCTACATTAAAAGGTTGGAACTTGGAGTGGAAATGAGTGGAATTGTTCGGGAGTACTGAGTTCAAATAACGACCGAAACAATCTTTGGTCAGACTTTGCTTACCTACTAGCCGAATTCTGGATTACCAGACCCCTTTTTCCCTGGAACAAGAGGGTTAGGGAAAAAATAGAACTTGGATTGGAACCTGATAAATGATGATTGATTTTGTTTTCATTCTTCTATTTAGGGTGCTGAGGCTTATTATGATATATGCACATTATTGATGATGATTGTTTATTGTTGTGTGTGTTCAGGCGTCTTCCATTCCATCTGTGTTGTCAGGGAAGGATGTGATTATTGCTGCGGAGACTGGAAGTGGTAAGACTTATAGTTATCTACTTCCTCTCATTGATAAGCTGAGGGACACACAGGAACAGTCTTTAGATGCCGTGTCTGATAAAGAAGTCTCTCCGCCGGGCAGAAAAGTTCTGCTTGTGCTTTGTCCGAATGTGCAATTGTGTGAGCAGGTAGTTAGGATGGCTAATAGTCTCTGTAGAGACGATAGCAAAACCATAGTTCGTGCCGTAGCCATTTGTGGCCGACAGGTAGTGATGCTTTGACTTTTTATTTTTATTTTCTGACTTTGTTTTTTTTGGTTATCTTTGTGCAATTATAGATATATGTAATGTGTTCTGATACACTGTCTTGTGGTTGTTTCTATACAAAATTTTAGCCTTGTTATCAAAATTTCAGATTCTAGTTCTCAATAGTAATAATCTTTTTTGGACTAGGGATGGCCGATTCGGGAACCTGATATCATTGTGACGACACCTGCTGCTCTTCTCAATCATGTTGACATTGATAAAACCCGCTGCATGGAATTTATGCATGGTGTTAAATATGTGGTATCTTTCTTGCTTTATGATCTTATGTAGCTATGTTGATCTAAAACTGAAGATATATGAACTGAACATTAACTCCTATTACTTGTATGTTTATGTTTCTAATCTGCAGGTGTTTGATGAAGCTGACATGCTTCTTTGTGGGAGCTTCCAGAATAAAGTAATCTGCCTGATAAACTTGCTCCGCTATGATGAAAAACTCTTGTCTCAATCAAAAACATCAGTTGCAGAGTTGCCACTGAAACTGGAATCTCCTTTATCATCACATGATAATGCTCTGGAAGCTGATGCTTTGGAAGGTGAAGAGGAATTTCCAACTGAAGCCTCCTCAGGCGAAGAGGATGATGATAACAAGGACATTGCCAGCATTAATAAAGAAGCTGAATCTGCCAAGCAAAGAAGAAGAGAGTGGAGGAGAGCAAGGAAAATTTTTGAGCGTAGTAAACAATATGTTTTTGTTGCAGCTACACTTCCGGTAAATGGAAAGAAAACAGCTGGAGCATTATTGAAACACATGTTTCCTGATGCTGAGTGGGTTAGTGGAAACTATCTTCATTGTCACAATCCAAGGTGCTTCACTTTTCCCCTGTTATTACTTATTATCTATCAATGTTTTTAATTTCGGATCGCGGAAAAGAGGTGTTTGTTCAATTCTGCTATGCTACAGTGCTATAATGCTGCTATGTCAACTATTTGACAACGCTGTACTAAATAGTGTATTGCAGAACTATAGTGATTTGTTTAAATTCTGCTACGCAACTATAGCACAACACTATTATCTGCTGATGTGGTAAAATAATGGCATGTATCCATTAAGATATTAAAATAGGAAAGAGGTCATATCTCTTCACAGTGGCCGTTGATTGTGATCTGATGATAACATGAAAGGAATGTGTATGGTGAAAATTAAGTCAAACATTACTAATTCACTAAAGTAAAATATGGTAAGACCATTTTCAAAAGTCGAGTTTAGAGTTAGTGTCCATGAAAATTTTAGACGAATGCCTAGGAAGTATGATCATAAATGTAGTTCCTCCTTGGAATTGAGTTTCATAAATATGGTAAGACCATTTTCAAAAGTTGAGTTTAGAGTTAGTGTCCATGAAAATTTTAGACGAATTCCTAGGAAGTACGATCATAAATGTATTTTGTTTCATCCCTAACATATTTCCTTGGAATTGAGTAAGCAGAAGTACAAAGGGGATTTTTCTCACTCAGTGCAAATATGTTTTTAATGTCCAATCTAAGGTTGGCATGCTAAATTGCTAGGGACCTCAACGTCTGATACTTTGATAGCTCCAACTGTGAAACACACTCTTAATGTTTGTGAGTTACTATCTAATCTAGAAAGATACTGGAGATTAGTTGAAAACATATTTATCTTATCTCACCATGGAATCTCCAAACATTTCCTATTCTGTAAGTTGTGTCATTTAGTTTGTGCAATCCCTTTAAAGTTCTCCTTGGGATGTGGTTTTGCATACTTAAAGGTATCTAAAAGGAGCCAGGCCATGGGATTCTATATAATCGCAAAAGACCGTGGTGTGGATGAGATAAATAAGCCAAACCCAAACTCTACTATTCATTAACAAGCCAAACCCTAGTTTTTAGTTGTGCTTATTTAAATAAATGAGTCAAACCCAAGCCACCCAATTGTGTCATAAGCTAAGCTCAAGCTTTAAGTGCTCAGCTCGTTTCGATTACATCCCTAATAGAGAAGATTCATCAACGTTTTATATCTATCAAACTTGTGCCATCCATAGTATGGCACTCAATGCAAGTAGCATCGAGTATTTCTGCAACAAGTTGGGCATGAGTGTTGAGATTGTTAGCCTACAATTAATATGCAAAAGTTACTTGCGTACTTTGATACGAATCCACCCAGGTAGTTCGAAGAACCTGGAGTCTCTGACTCTAATTATCGATTTCACAGCTAAACTCTATTTTATTCTCGTGTTAATAGCCTCCCTTCTAACTATTTACTAATAGACTGTTATAGTTACAACATCTTTTAATAATTCCTTCTCACTCCTAACTCCTTTTTTGTTTCCTCCTTACATGTCTAATCGGAAGCATTATTCTATCATATATGCACAATTTATGCTATTTTATGATATCCAACCCATCCTGGCTCTACTGGCAAATAGTGTCTTTGTACATTTGGGTTTTCATTTGTTATTGTGGCTTTTCAATTTTCAGATTGAAGCAAAGATGGATAGAAGTGACTGTTGATTCACAGGTGGGGGAACTCGTAAGGGCTGTGAAGCACAGTTTAAAATCTGAAGATTTGGATGATGCTGGCGGCATTCATAGAACAATGGTGTTTGCCAACACTGTTGAGGCGGTCGAAGCTGTGGCAAAGATTTTGTACCATGCTGGGATTGAATCTTTACGTTATCATAAGAATTGCACATTGGAAGAGAGAGCACAGACCTTAGTTGATTTCCACGAGAAAGGTGGTGTTCTTGTATGTACTGATGCAGCTGCTCGTGGTGTGGATATTCCAAATGTCTTGCATGTTATTCAGGTATACTTCTCTTTTTACATGATGTAATGCTTTTTTTCTATGCAATAGAAAAAAGTTTGTCAAATCATAGGTTTCAAAACAGAATAAGGGAGGAATGGATATGTCAATTAGAATAAGTTGATGAAATGAAAATATCACAGTAATTTAAGAAAATTAGGAGAAAAAAAATGCACACAAACATGACAGAAATGAAGTTTCATCCAATTAACGCGACACCTTTTCCACTTGCTGACGTTACTTGTGAAGATAAATCATCAGATGCTTCATTAACATGATACACCAATCAATATCTCTTGCTTATAAGCTTGCTATCTCTTCACAGCCCATACTTTAATAATTTAATTTATTGGAAAGCATCTAGTACATAGGGAAAAAAGGTGAGCTATCCCATGCTCTGTTTGCTTCATGGTGCATGGATACATTGGGGGTAAAACAGTAAACCTACCTCCCAACTCCTTCCCCAGCTCCCCTCCTCCTGCTCCCTTGCAAGTGCTGCTGTATTGAGTCCAATGTTGTCAAATAGTGGTGCTATAGCATAGCGGATTTTGATGAATCCGCTATGAAAACCGCAACGCTGTCCAAGTTTCTCTATTAGGACAATAGCGGCCGCTATTCCAATTTAAGCCGACCGAAATAGCGGCAGTAGTGGAAAAAAGAGAATTTTAGAGTTTTTTAAAATAATAAAATGAAGATTTTGCATGAGTGCCAAACATAGCCTATTTTTATTGTCGAAAACTAAAGAGTTAGTGAGTATTACTCATATATTCCCTGTAATACGTATGTATACCTTTGAATATATAAGCTAAGCTATGGCTCCATTTCCTTTTTTATTTGTACGCAACATGCCTCTTTTTATATATAATTTACTTATTTTAACCTCTATGCGACCTCCGCTATTTGACCGCAACGCCATCCGCTATTTCACATAGCAAATTTTTGGTGTTTCACTATTTTCCGCAATCCGCTATTGATAACACTGATTGAGTCTCAACTCCATTGCTCCCAACATAAATGAAGTCACGAACTCGAAAATATGAACAAACCTATCATTGCAAGTTTGCAAGGCCAACGAGGTAAAAGAAGTCAACTTTGATGAGTTGAACTTGGTCCCTCGTTGTCCATTGAATTTGAACTTATTATGCTCATAAGGTGCTGAGTTGTGAATGGTGAACCTATCTTGTGAGCTCTCCACAGTTTTGGTCTGGTCGAGTTTGCTCTTGTTAGGTCATATTGATATATGTTCTTCACCAACACAAATGCATACCTTCATTTGTTGTTCACTTGAACAAGCCTCAGAGTCGGAGAAACCCTTGTCACTTCAACACAGGCTTCATTTCCACGATTTGCTCAACTATTTCTTCGACTTTGCTCCCAAGGGTGTCAAGGTGTTCTTCCATATCCTTCAAGATATAAAGCTTCCCCAAGTTGCGAGACACTAAGGTCTCCTTGTCATACTCAACTCTATGCTTGCACATCCATCATATCCTTAAAGCATTTTCCAGTAGAGACACCCTTTTCTAATTAGGCGAGTTCTTCACCTCATTGCTGGCTAGATCCTTGCAACTTCTTGTCACTGATAGGAGGCGGAGGAGAGTAATGTCCCTTCCCCTCATTTTCAATATTCTCCTTAGTCAATTTGACATGTTCCTTTGATACAAGTTTTCTAATTTGCTCCAATGCCATTTTCTCTTTGCTGTTGGACACTAAACCAAGTCACACTCTGTCAACCTCACTTTCAGAATGACTGTGGAAACGCTGTACAAGATCTTATATAGAGTGCTTAAGCAGCACTTTAATCATTTTCACATGATGGTCTCCTCTTTTGTAGTGTTTTTCTTTTCTTTTCTTTTGGGTTTAAATCTCAAAGGATACTATCTAATGTACACATTATTACACAACATTTCTTTCGCCGCTTTTTCAGTTACTTCATTCCATATATGACTCTTAAATCATTACATTACCATGCATGTATCCGACCCTCTTATTTTCATCTTATGACCTCTGATATAGTGATGCTAATATTATGACTATGCTATCTACTGCCCTGTTTTTTATAGTGTTTATTTAATGTTAATATATATTCTTTAGGCGTTCTTTTTTTCTCTAAATGTGTTCATTCTCAATGTTGTGCATGTATTTCAGGCAGATTTTGCAACTTCTGCTGTAGATTTTTTGCATAGGATTGGTCGTACAGCTAGAGCTGGTCAAATCGGACTAGTTACTAGCATGTATACCGAGTCCAACAGAGAGCTTGTACAAGCAGTTCGTCAAGCAGAGGAACTTGGTCAACCTGTGGTAAATTTTAAAATATTAATCCTGGAGAAATCCATACACATAGAGATATTTGAAAAAATGTATAAAAAATATATTTACATCAGTAAAATTAATTTTCTAAGAGTTTTACTGTTGATGCTAGTCATGTTTGATAAAATAATTAACTATGGGCTGAAGCTGAATAAATTCACACATAATTGATAATTCAAATAATTGATATTTGATTAATTCCAACATTTTGGTGATAGTTATATTATTATTAATGCAGGAGACCGCATTTAGCCGGAAAAGAAGCTTCCGTAACAAGATAAAAAAGAGAGGTAAAGATATTTGATTCCAGAGCTTTAAAAATCAATATTGTGTATGTATACGCATATGTTTATCGTCCATATAGTCCAGATGAGCACATTCTATGTGTATGCATATGTTTAATGTCTTCATTCTTTATCTCATTTCGTTATCTAAAAACCCATAGCTTTAACCTTGATATCAAAATTGACCCAACCATCATTTTGTATTTGTAGCAAGTGCTAACAAAGTCAGAGATTCTGCAACCATGGAAGAGAGTTTTCATGCATGAGAACACAAGGTTTTGGGACGCCACTATCTAAAGCAGCTAGCACCAGTGACACTGAAAATGACACAGGTGAAAAATATATTGAATATTAGCATTTCACGGCGATTATGTAATTAACGCGAATTGGTCAATGCAAACATAAGTTATAGATATCCTTTTTCTCTAGGGTTGAATTGATCAATGCGAACATAAGTTATAGATATCCTTCTTCTCTAGGATTTTGAATAGTAATGTCTTATTTGGATTTACATTTTCCCTCATCTTTTCAAGTAGTAGAATGTGCTCATTTGTGTGCA
This sequence comes from Cicer arietinum, assembly GCF_000331145.2. NCBI lineage: Eukaryota > Viridiplantae > Streptophyta > Magnoliopsida > Fabales > Fabaceae > Cicer > Cicer arietinum. The sequence goes on from NC_021166.2 coordinate 23,885,096, forward strand.
TGTAAATGTGCACCGACAAATGTTTCTAGGAAAGTTGCTGATGATTTTGTTCTTTCTTTGCTCTTCCTCATGTAAATTACGAGAAGTTTGAATTGTTCTTTATTTTATCTCTTACGGCCTTCGTCTCTAATTATAAACACTCATTGTCTTTTTTGCATATATTAAGATATATATTAAGAAAAGTAGGTAGTGAATTTAATGTGTCAATTTTATATATGATTTTCTTAAAATATCATTTGTATATAAATGTGTTCAACTTTGATTTTTCATCTTCCAAGATAAATTTGTAGTATTTATAAGGATTTGTTTGAAAAAATAATAATAAATACATAAGTAATTTGAAAGAGAGTATATATTTAGGGACATTTTTTTCAAAGAGTGTTTACAATTAAGGACAACTAAAGTAATTAGTATAACTCAATTTAAGAGACACGACCCTCTAAATATTGGTTTATCACGCGTGCATCGGGGAGATTTTTTGGATAGACAAATGTAAATGTGAAGTTAGTATTTTTCTCCTCACTAAAAATTAAATCCTGATCATTTTACTTTCAACTCCTTTGTCTTTTAAGTCAAATCAATTGAGCTACACAATCTTTCATGTAAGAAAGTTATACGAATAATAAGTTTTTCTTTGGAATAGATGTATATTATGAAGAAAAGGATACATAAACAATTTTTTGCGATAAAGAAGAAATGCAATCACGTTTTGAAGAGAAATAATATTTTCACACAAGTTTAACATCAAAACTAGATAGACTCTTTAATCATATGTATTTATTTTCTATTAGATCAATGAACTTTTTACTCTTATTTTTTTAAAACCATATTTTTTTATGAAATATGATATATTTGTACAGACTAAAAGTATATTTAAACATGTTTTAGTCTATTTAAACATCTGTGCAATTGTGATGTGTAGTTTGACTTGAAAAATAAGAAAAAAGTTTAAATGTGCTTGTATTTCCAACTAATATATCATTTTCTGTTTATAGTTTTTATAAAAATAAAAATATTCATTTTTTAAAAATATTTATTTCTTTAGTCATTGCAAATATTTTTATTTTTTATAATTAGCGTTTGATTTTTGTCCCTAAAAATTTATTCATGCTGAAATTGGTCTGTTTATTTTCATTCTAATCTTTATTTTGAGTGATTAAAATAAAATATTCTACATATTTTAAGAGACTAAAATAAAGTAGAGACAAAAAATATGATATATTTGCAGAATTCAAAAACATTTATAGAAAATAGGTAATGAATCCATTTTATTAATCATATATTCGTAAAAACGTTTTAAACCAAGAATAAACCAAAAAGTTATAAATGGAATATGATGCTCAACCGACTCCACTGGGGATCGAACCCAGAATCTCTGGTTCCGTAGACCAGCGCCTTATCCATTGGGCCATGGAGTCTTCTCGTGTATTAAAATGTTTATTATTTATATAATAGAAACATTATAAAGCCCTCTTTACATTATAAACAAAAAGTATATGGCACATAAGTTTTCCTTCCCATTTAAGACTTGTGTCATTTTTTAGACTTCAAAAGGATAGGATCATCCTCCTCTTCTTTCTCATAATTTGATTTATATACTTGAGACATATTTATACAGAAAGTAGAAAGGGAACCTACTCATGTAGAATTTCAATAATTAAACTAATTATTTCATGAATAATCATAAGATATCAAACTTTATCATTTTATGAAAGAGTTGAAATGATTTCACCAATTATAAATCCATTTAATTATAGGCTATACTATTTAAGCACATTCAACATGTAATATTCAATATCCATTGATCACAAAATTAATACTCATTGACTTTTCAAAATGCTATTCAATTAAAGTTTTATAAATCAATAGAAAACAACACTTTGACATAAAATTTCTTACCCATTTCCCATTTTCCCATTCCTGTGTGTGAGTATTAGGCCACGGTGCCTCCTTTCCAAACTGGAAAAAAAAAATAGACATGTCAAATACAAAACCTGTTTGTTGAATGAGAAAGCATTATAGAGAATTTGTGTTGCAAAATATTAACCAACACTTTAAAAGAACTTATAATAAAAAATAAAAAATAAAACTACTCCTATTACACTTTTGAAAAATACAATTTATATTAAGGTTATTATTTATATTTGTTACACTGATTATTTCTTCTAAAAATTTATTGTCATTATATAAATTAATACAAGTATTTTATAAATAAAAGGAATTCGGTTTAAAAAGATGTCTAAATTATTATTTTTAGTTCCTTAACTTATTTTCTAATTTTATTTTGGTCCCTTAATTATTTTTCGTTCTGTTTTTATCTCTAAACTATAAGTTCGTTAGTCACTTTAGTCATATCCTTTAGTCTTGAGCTCAAGTGTTAAATCCAATGTACATGTCAGATAAGTCTCATGACTAGGATGTCTAATTTACCCATACAAAAGTCAAAATGAGAGTTTTCAAAATTGTAAGTTAATATTCCACCAAATATCACAACAAACCGTAAAATGGCACAACAAAAGACACAAACAAATTGAGTAATGAAGAACACATCAAATAAATTAAAACGAGAGAGACAATAAATGAATAACAAAGAATCAATCACAATATCTCATTTTTTCTTCAAATATTCAAGAAAGACAAACTCTTAAATTGAATCCGAGATAAACTCTCTATCTGAATCTAAATAGAGAAGATTTTTATTCCAAATTCAAAAGTTTTAAAAATCCTAAAAGACTAATAGAGAGAGATAAGAGATAGAGAGAAAATGAATTTTGCAGCAAAATGAGGTTGAGTTTTGAGTAAAGGATTTTGTTTAGTGATTCAAATAACACCACTAACACTCTTGTTTTGCATTATGTTCTTATGAGAATTCTAGAGTTTATTTTTGAATTTCGAGATTTAAATTTTTAAATTTTGATTTTTTATAGGTTTTATGACGAAGAGGATAAAGATGTGGTAGGTTTGTTAGTTTTGAATAAATTTTTTTAAAATATATTAAAAATACTAAAAACTCTAAAATGAATATGATTATGCTTATTTGAGTATACAAATTGACTTTTAATATTAGTGAATTAGATATCATAATCGAGAGATCTATTTGATATATATAATTAATTTAACTCTTTGAACTTAAAATTGACGTAAAAGATCGAATTAACTGATCAAATTATAATTAAAAGATTAAAATAAAACAGAAAGAATAAGTAATAACTAAGTAAAAAATATTATTTTAGAAATATATTATTTTAGAAATATATTATTTAAAATTACTTATGAACCATCAGATAATACTAACGAAATAAAAAATATTATAGTTCGAGCCTATTTTAGTTCGGGTGAACATTTCACTTCCATCAATTTTGAGCCTTAATTTCATTTTATTGAAATATAAGAAATGTGGTTTAATTTTATTTTGAATTTAATGGTGATGTATCGTGGGTATAATTACTTTACACTATGACAGTTTTATATATATATATAGTTTGAATTAGATCAAATTGATTTTACTCGAAACATAAGTATAATTTTTATTATCTCAAATAACATATTATAAAATGAATCTCAAAAGTATGATTGATTTGGATAGAGATAAATTGAAGTAATTATAATTTTTTATTTACCCTCCATGTTTATTGGAGTATCACAGTCACCATAAACATCTGATAATTATTTAAAAAATATTAGTATTTTTTAAGATACATCTCAATAATAATAATTTATTCAACAAATATAAATTTATTTGGTAAATTTTAGAAACATGTGGATAAGTAGATTGTGACTACGGATGTGAAAATTAAATTATACAGACTTCAATGCAGTTTTAATTTTCTATTTTAATCTATCACTAATTTTAGTTCTTTTATTTCTAATTTCTTAATTTTAGTTTATTTATTTTAACTGATTCGTAATTTTGATTAATTTAGGCCTTCTATGTTATCTAATGGTCCATTTAATTTTAATTTCTCAATTTTAATCTCCTGTTTTAATCGAATTTTGGTCTATTTATTTTTAATTTCGTAATTTTAATTCTTTTATTTCTTAAAATTAAAATATTTTATACTACTTATATATTTTACTATTAATATTGATTTGGTGAATGACGAGGTTGCTTTAGTTGTTTTAATGATTATTTAGACTCACTTAAAAAAGATTGTAGTTCATGTTTAAAAAAATAAAATTCTCTACTCATATTTATTATAATAATTTTTAAAATAATTACTAATTCTGATTATCAATTAAAATAAACACAAAATAAAATAAGATGGTTAAAAATATTTTTTTATTTTAAAAAAAATTGTTGTATCTTTGAGAAAATTAATAAAACAATATAACGAATCACAATAATTTTTAAAAAGTAATAATAATTTAAAATAACCATAATATAAAATAAGGGATAAAAAATATATTTTTAAAAATTATTGCGATTCATTGTATATCTCTATTTATTTTCTCAAAGGTGTATATAGAATAAAAATAATTTTTTTTAAAATAAAAAAATATTTTTGACCATTTTATTTTATTTTATGTTTATTTTAATTAATAGAGTTAGCAATTGTTTTAAAAATTATTACAAAAAATATAAGTAGACAATTTTATTTTAAAAAATGTGAGCTACAATTTTTTTTAAATAAGTCCAATTAATCATTTAAAAAAATAAAGCAACTTAATCATTGACCAAATCAATATTAATAGTAAAATATATAGGTAGGAAAAATGTCTCAAATATTTTATAACTTAAATTTCAACTATTTGAGTTCTGACTTTTATCTAGAGTTTGATATGTTTTTATGAGTTTGAGTACAAGTTGAACTTAACCAATAAATTCAACATTTATTGGTTTGAAATATAGTTTCACGCAATTTGAAAATCTAATACTCAAATCAAACAATTATCTTTTATCAACACTATGTCAATATTAGTATCTTAAATAATATGTTGTGTTTAAATGTATTTTAATATTAGGCTTAATTGTAGTTTTAATTATCATATTTTTAGTGATTTATGAAATTGGTTGCTCCCTCTTATTTTTTAACTTAGAAATGATGAAGTTGAATGCTTTAAATAATGTGACATATGATATGACGATAGAATGATTAACACTCATGAAAAACTTAGCGGCGTATTTTTTTTCTTCATTTTTTTAATTTAACTAATGACATATAAATAATTAATATGTCTAGATGGTTTTATATCATATAATTAAAAATATGTCAAACCGTCTTTTTTTAGTTAAAAAATATGAGAAATGGACCAAAACTGTCGATTTTTTAAATAATATATATATATATATATATATTATTTTTGTCCTTGTAGTTAAGAAAATTGTATTAATAGTGTAAAAATTTGGATTTAATTTATATTCATCGATGATATAAAAATGATTTACAATATCAATTAATCATATCCGTAAGATTAATAAATTAGATTCACTTTTATCATAATTACTTTTAAATTTAAATTTATGAATATTTGTGATGAACTGACATTATAAATTTTTTTATGATCAAACATAACAATTAAACTCTAAAAAATTTAGTGTTTGAAAAAAAAAAATTAGATTTTTAAAAACTAGTTTTTAATAATTAAAAATATCAACTAAAATTTGATATACTATCTCTCTATTTATACTACCTCTCTTTAACAATACGTTCATATACTTTATTAACATATTTCAATATTATACTTTTTATTTATCGATTACAATTTTAAAAATTTGACAAGCCTAATATTTTAATTCAACCTTTGTCACTATATAAATAATTTGAAATTCATTAATCAAACTTTTGTGTTCGAGTTTTGTTATGGAAAAAGTTAATTTAAAAATGATGTTATCACTAAAAATGGCCAACTCGATTTTTTACTGATCTTGGTCACAAAGCCATGAATATTTTGCACCAAAAAAATAATTACAGAAAATATTATAAAAAATATTAAAATATTATAAAATAAATAATATCAATATTGTATATACACAATATATATAATATACTTTTCTATTTTACATTGGGTGTTATAGAAAAATAAAATAATATAATTTTATAAAATTATCGTTAGTAATCATTACTCCCTCTGAGTTAAATTATAAACAAAAATTGATCAAATTCTACATATAAATAAAGATAATTAATTAAACTTAATTTTTGCAATTATAACAAAATTTGAAATCTATTGTCTAAATTACTATTTTTGACTAATAAATCTAATAAATTGTAGCCATAGAAATAAAAAATTAAATTAAATGAGACATACTTTTGAGATATGATCATTCTATAGGAGAAACGTTATTGATATTAACTTATATTTTATTAAAAACATCATGTGTTAATTTTAATCATATTTCACTCTGAAGATCATATGTGTTAACCTTTATCCTAAATATATATCGGAATACAATAATATTGAGAGTGAGATACATAATTTTTATGAGATTATAATTGAAATAAAATATTTTTCTTAAAAGATGAAATAAAATAATTTGTTACAATAAAAACATAAAACAACCCTTGTTTTGATATATTTGTATATAACAATTAATTAGACAAGAGAGTCCTACAATAAAAATTAATAACATAAAATATTACCTCCTTTCCTTTTTTTTTCTTTTCTTTTTGTCTCCATACCTCTATCCTTTGTCATCACCTCCATTTGTCATTTTTAATTATATATATATATATATATATATATATATATATATATATATTTAAATAATTAGACCATAAATGTATGTTCCCCCCCATATGTCTTTTTTTTTTATATATATATATATATATATATATATATATATATATATATTTAAATAATTAGACCATAAATGTATCATATATTAGAGATATCATTTACAATACCATAATAAATATTATTAATAAAATAAAATGTAACAAACTTGAAAGATTAGGCCAAAACCTAAGGAAATAAAAATATATTACTTTTGTATATAGAAAGAGTTGTGTTATTTTGACACATAAACTTGACATAAAAAATGACATCAATTTAAGTGATTAATTTAGTTCAAATATATGATTAATTACATTTAATATATGATTTATGAAAATAACAAGACATCATAATTTATTAACCATAATTTTAATACACTTAACCATAACTTTAAATATCATTAACTACGATTTTCATGTTTTTAAAAATACATGTATGCACACACTCACTCACATGTAACATTCAAAATCATGGTTAATTGTGTTGAGGGAATGAATAATAAGTTTCAACGCATTGTTGTATTCATCAATCACATGCTAAACATAATTAAACACATCTTCAACGATGCTATAACCATCAAAATTATTGTCAAAATTTGATGTCGAATTTGTATGTCAAGATGTATATGATTTCTCCTAGACAAATTAGTATTTTTATAAGAGGAAAATTGGAAAAATAATAGTAAATTAAAATCTGACTTATATTTTGAGACAATTTGTTTTTGAAAGAATCTTTTATTTAAGGTTAAGGTTAGCCAACTTATCTATGCATCGATTAACTTCACGATAGACGTAGTGAACCACATAACTTCATTCTTCACGATCCACAAGAGTGATGGATTTTTGAAGAAGAGGTGTAAGATAAAGATTACCTATTTTTCTTGATCGAATCATGATGACCACAATAAGAGAATCCATTTCCACCAATGGTTAAACCCAAATTACAAGCCATTAGTAGACCATGAACCAACCCCCAAAGCTTAATTAACATAAAGGTATCTCAACCAAGATTACAAAAGAACAAATATAAACTCCTCTATGATATCAGATAAGCCTTCCACAAGTAACGATACCTGTTATGTCGTGATAAGAACCCTCAATATTTATCTTCAAAGAATTAGCATAAGGAGGGTACCATTTAACCTTTTCCAACCATCTATAAACGAACGGGGGCTAAAATAAAGATACTGATGAATGGAGGAAATTATCTATTAAAAGATAGCAAAAATTGCCCAGGATGAAGTGGTGCTCTTGAGAAAATTATTTGGTTCCTATTCATCCACAACATATTTACCATGATACCAAACATGAAAGCGAGAGAGAGGGGCACCTAGGGCTACCCTTGGGTTTTAAGCCTTTGAGAGGAAAGATTTATGGACTGTTGTGGGTTTGAGAAGAAGGGAATGGAAGTTACCGACTAGACGGGGACAAGACAACAAGGTCAAGGACAACGACAAACAGAGACAAGACAAATAGGATACAAAATCATTCTACCTTACAAATATTTTGGACGACATCTCTATGAAGAAATCCAAAAGGGATTTGGATCGTGTGGCATAGTCATAGACATTTACATAGAGCAATGGTGGAATGAACGAAGTCAGAGGTTTGGGATTGTACATTTCATGAAGGTGTAAAATGCAAACAAACTCAATTGAGCATTAAACAATGTTTGGTTTGGATCATTCAAACCATGGGTGAACATCGCTCATTTTGGAGGGACGGAGGGAGCAGTTCATTAACGAATGACGTGAGTAGTTTATAAGAATAGCGGCTTGCAGGATTTTGTTGTTGTCGAGATTAAGAGAAAATGGTTATTACGCGAATGCAGTTAATAACAAAGTCGAGAGGCCAGAGGATAGTAAAAAAGGAATGTTGTCCTATGATGATGGTGGGAGCAGGAAAAGATTGCACGGAGTCGAATGGAATGTCATTTCAATCTAAGATGAAAGATTTGCATTGGGTCATGAGTAGAATCATGGGTTGGGTTAATGATTATTTAATGGTGAAAATTTTGCAGCAAACATTGTGGGATACTAGTTTTGGGAGTCTTCATTGACGTAGTATGGAGTAAAAAAGTGTTTCTCCATGGATCTGATGATGAAGACTTCATAATTTTGATTAAGGATGCACAAGTTTAGTTTAAATTTTTTTTGAACATTTTAAAGTATGAGAATTGAAAGTAGTTGTTTTGGAAATGTGCTCATGGGTGCAGGTTTGTGGGATTCCAGCACATGCATGGAGTGTTGATTGTTTCAAATTGGTTGCATCTACCATGGGTCTATTTTAAACAAGCTGGAAGTTGCCTTGATGAGCAACACACAAGTACTTATTTGCTGGACGGAAAACAAAAGGTTCATTCATGGGCTGAAGGGGACAAAGTGAAGACCATTTATAATAAGGATTGTGGACAGAAAACTTTGTATGGTGCAACTTGTCAATGTCAAATTGTGAGTCAAGGTTTGGCAAGTCTCTTGACTCTTGGTGATGGTTGTGACGAGCGTGAGGTGGAGGTGCTAGAAAACACAAAAAAGCAGGGGTTTGAATTGTGTTTGTCATTTCTCAAAGCTATTTCTATTTTCTTACAAAAATTATTCTTTATTTAAATATTCAACTTACTTTTAAAAGAGGTTTAGATAAAGTAATATTTAATCATACATAACTAAGATACGAGAGATATAAGAGGATACATATGACACAAATATTTTATATTAGTTGACAACATACTATTGCTACATCTAGTCCTCCCCTTATAGATAAATTTTTCCTTGGTACAGTTGATGACTTAATCCACTATTTTCATAAATAGCATACAAGTATTCTTTATTATGTCTCTTCAAGCTTGAAGTATTTTTTCTCTAGCCTCTCCAGGTTGTCGTCCCCATAACCTTCTTCAACGTTATGACATCTTATCGTTGTGTTTCATGAGGGTCTTTGTACCTTTCTAGGCTCCTCTTAAGGATGAGATGGTTTTTGCCACAATCAGGTTGATTTATATCAATTCTAGTTTATGTCTGATTTAACACAAATTATGTTTTTAGAATTCTAACTCTCATTGAGAGAATGTTACAAATTATGTCCTATATCAATACAAGTGTGTGAAAACACTTCGACTTATTTACATCAACTCTAATAACTCTCACTGAGAGGATAATTCACCAATTCTTTTAGTTTGATGTGTTCTTGGCTTTTTTCAGATTTTCTTCTTAACACATAACCTTTTTCATTTTCTCTCACACACATTCTCTCACGCTCACTCGTAGAGGACTGAGTGAGTTCTTCTTAAATACAAAGATGAAGTGTTCGTTGAGAAAGTTATCGTTGGAAATCTTTAATCACCATTTAAGGCAGATCAATATTTAATAAGTATCCATATATATCTTCGTGAATGATTTTGTGTATCTTGGTATTGAGGACATAGAATCAGAGGATCTTATGAGCATATCAAATCTTAAAGAGTTTTAGACAGGTAACAGATATAGAACGTTCATAGGATGTGCATTTGCTTTGTCTATTTTAGAATATTGACTTTTTTGAGTGTTGACTTATTCATAATGTTGATTTTCTTAGAGTGTTGATATTTTTTTTCCAACGGAAACATAATAACTCACAATCAAACGATCAGATGCTTGATGTGATTATCGAAGGTAGAGGCAATTACTTTCTTGTCATACTTGTTAGAGGCAGAGGCAGATCTTTGCTTGTCACACTTATCAGAGGCAGAGTTCGATTTTTGATGTCATGCTTATCAGAGGTTGAGGCAGATTTTTGCTTTGTTGAATTCATCAGAGGTAACTAAATTATGACACTGCTTGCGTTTACATAGGCAACTGAGACACAACGTTGCTCGCATACCAAAGTCAACCAAAGCTTGCTTGCTTCAACCAGAGTCAAACGAAGCTTGTAATAACAAAGGCGCATGTCACCAGATTTAAATTGTAGAGCAGAAGTGAAGTCTTGATTTCTTTTGTGTTCATCCAAAACACATGTTTTGCTGTACTTGTTTTTGTAGTATTTCTTTTGATATATTATAATTTGCTCCATTAGTAGATCTCTAATATACTTGTAATATATGCTACTTTAGAATAAATTATTTTTAATATAACTCTTGTCTTCTAACTTAATCTGCACACTTGACAAATACAATTAGGGATAATTATTCTTTATTTTTTTGTTTTTGTTATCATCAAAATATCAATAAGAGGATTGTAGCTAAAACCACTTTTGCACTAACAAGAATGAGGCCCAATCTTATATGAAAAAGACTACCTTAGACTTAAATGAGATAGATAAAAGGGATACATGACACATGTTGTTGAATAGTGATACTTCAAAAATTTGTTTGAATTTGTCGTTTGATGGGAGGCAGAGGACGAGTGTAAGTGGGGGTAGGTGATGACATCCATCATTAAAATAACTTGCTAGGTTGTCAGTCAAAGATATACAAGATTTTTTTGTTGATAATGGAAAAGAAGAAGGCGATGCATAATAATGTCGAGGTTCAAGCTCGATTGGTTTTGAAAATCAAGTATTCTTTATGACAAATTGGATAATTGCATAAATGATGATGAATCGTATAATAAGATGAATACACATAATTATCAAACGGGGATTGTAGAGGATATTTGGAAATTTGGAAATGGTGTAGGCATTTTTTATATGTCTGTTCATGTTATGGTTGTTAGCGACTTGAAAACAATGGAGAAGAGGGATATAGATCACGTGGAGAATGAAGGACAAGTGGGACCGGGAGGTAGGTAAAGTGGGGGTGTAGAGTGGGTGGTGTGGGGTGATGTGTGTGGAATTATGAAGATTGTATGTTATAATATCAAAGGTTTATGAACTATTAGACAAGATTGTATGTTATAAACCTGTGATGGCGTGGATTCAAGAAACAAAAATGAAGGTAATTGATAAATTCTATTTGCGAGCTATTGTGGGGGTTTAAGAATGTTAGTTTATCTTTTCATCCTTCTATTTGGAATTCTAGTGGCATTCTTACTATGTGTGATCCTTTAGTTTTGGAAAGTGTTTCTTCAAGGTGTGGTGATCATTTATTGGTGGAGTTGGGGATATGGAATGAGACTACTAGTATTGTGACGATGGTAAATTTTTATGCTCCGTGTGATTTTACATAAAAAAGGAAAATGTGGGAGGAGTTGGGGGATAACATTAGTGACGAGGGAGGCTTATGTTGGTGTGTTTATGGTGATTTTAACTCTTTTTAGTTTGATACATACAGGAAGGGGGTGAATGTGGGCTCACGGACGGAGGAGTTTTATTCGTTCGATGCTTTTATATAAGATAATGCCTTGGTGGACCTAACTCTTGTTGGTTGACACTACACTTGGGGTAGATTGGATGGTTCGACTATGAGTAGGTTGGATGTGTTCTTGTGGTTGAAAAGTTGGTGCTTATATATGGCCTGATTGTTGGTAGAAGAAGGCTTTGGATAAAGGACTTTAAGATCATTGTCCCATTTTGTTGGTGAGGATGTTGTTAATTGGATCCCTAAAGTGTTCAAGATGTTGGGCTAATTTGCATGGATATCATGGTTTTCTGCAATCTCATTGGGGCCAATTGTTGTTTAAAGGATTGGGGTTTTGCGTTGAAGGAAAAGTTAAAGGCAATCAAAGAAATTCTCAAAACGTGGCACTCTGAACATTTTGAAAATTTGGATGCAAAGATGGTTGATGTTAAGGTGCAACTCAATGGGTTGAATATTAAAGGTGAAGATAGTGATCTTATGAAGATAGAGGTGATGGAGGGGAGATAGTTAAATGCTCAAATGTAGTATTTGTCTCGTCTTAATTGTAGTATGCAGTGGCAGAAATCACTTTGAGTCTCATTTTTTCAAATTTATCTTTTAAATTGCTTAGTGACAATGATGCTAATTTTTTGGAGGCTTTTTTTAGTGAAGAGGAAGTCATAAAGGTGATTTGGGACTGTGAAAAGTTTCAAAAGTCCGAGTCTCGTTAATGTGAATTTTTGGTTCCTAAAATAGTTTTAGGATGATAGGAAACCTAATTTAATGAAGTTCATTTTCTAGTTCCATTCTCATGGTAGATAGGTGAAATGGTCTAATTGTTCTTTTATTGTGTTGGTACCAAAAATAGAGAACCCGTAAACAATTATAGAGTCTCGTCTGATTTCCTTGGTGGGTTGTATGTAAAAAGTGCTAGTTAAAGTTCTTGCTAACATATTAAAGCTAGTTATTTGGAAGGTGATCTTGGAGTGTCAGACAACGTTTGTTAAGGAGCGTCATATTCTTGATGGTATTTTGATCGCTAATGAAGTAATGGACTTTAAAAAGGCTTATGACTCTGTAGAATGGGATTATCTCAATTTTTCGGTGATGTCGTTGATGCAATTTCCTTTTAGGTGGATGAGATTGATTATGGAATGCCTTCAAACTGATTTAGCGTTGATGCTTGTAAATGGGAGCCCAACTTCCAAATTTTTGATGCATCATGGTTTTTGACAAGGTGACCCCTTCTCGCCGTTTTAATTCTTGATTGCGGTGGAGGGACTTAATACGATGATGAAAGTAGTTGCTACTCATGGTTTTTTTGGAGGGGATGAAGATTGGTGACAATGATGAGTGTTATTTGTCCCACTTATAGTTTGTGAATGATACACTGATTATAGGGGAAAAGTGTTGATCGAATATTCGTGCGATTAAAGCTAATCTTTTATTGTTTGAGTAGGGGGCAGGTTTGAAGTAGAATTTTAACAAAAGCTTGTTGGTCAACGTTAATGTGAATGTTTTGAGGATTGATGAGGCGAGAAATGTGTTGAATTTTGTCAACAATTTGTCTTTAGAAGATAGTTGTGGGGGTGGAAATCGAAGAATTTGTCTTTAGGTGGATGTCTTGTTCTCCTAAAATTTATCTCGACTGCTTACTTCATGTCATTTTTCAAGGCTCTTGCAAGTATTATCTTAAAAATTGAATCCCTTTTTAAATCATTTCTATGAGGTGGGTTTGAGACTAATTGGTAGCGTTTCAGCAAGTGTACTGAATCGTTGCAAGAAATAATAAAACGGTAGTACCGAGTGTCAAACTCAAGGATTGAGTTTTACTATCGAATTATATTTAGTTACTAAAATTGAACCAAAAAGTTCTCAAATTGATTGAAATAATATTTAAAAATCACAACAGTAATAAAATTGATCATTTATAATAAGAAAAATGTCAAAGATGAGTTTCACTTCGAATCCAACCTTGATGTCTAATTTGATCCTAATTACTGAATTCATTTATTGAATTATTACCGAATTCTCTTTATTATTCTTGCCTTAATGTCTTAGTGACAAAACCTTTAATTCCAAAGTAACCCCTAATTCCTTAGTGGATTTAAGATTAGAATTAAGCATTAATGTACAAGAATTCTCTTTTTAAACTATTGCATCTGCAACTAATTTAATTGGTTTCATGCCCTGTATCTATCCATAGACTCCAAATTCATAAATTTCTCATCTCAAGTATTCGCAAAGTCCACGTCTGTTTCAAAATACAAATCATAGAAGATTTTAATGTTGATCAAACAATAAAAAGTATGAAGCACAAAGATGAGAAAAATAATTCAATAAACTCATTCATATAACTAGAAATCAAATCAGAAAAATAAGGGTTTCATCTTGTTACACTCATCCCTAACAAATAGGGTTTAGTCATTCATGACAGAGATAAAGAAGATAGAGATTAGAGAAGAATTACAAGAAAGATTCATGAATGATTCTTGATAAAACTGCTCTAATCGTGTTAGAAACGGTCGTCGTTGAGTTCCTATGCTAGGGCATAAGTCTCCCAACTTCCCAATAGTCAAAAAGATCCCTAGAAAGTAAAAAAAAAATGCATTTTAATGAAAGCTGATGCACGTCGCACGCCCCAGGCGAAGGATTTGCACTTCGGGCGTGCTTGGACAGTGTCACTGGTCTGGTAATGTGCCCCATGCGCAACTGTTGCGCTTCAGGCGCACAACTTCTCTAGGTTGACGTTTTCTGCATTTTGCTCCTATTTGGAGTCCGAATTTGGCTCCGGTGTCTTCATGAAGGTTATAGCTATGAATCTTAAATTTCATTTTCACTTGGTTTGAGTCTAATTGGACATCTACAACTCAATATATGGCTGAAATACTCCACATAGGTCATGTTGATTTCTCACCAAAATTCAGCATTGCACTAAAACAAAGTAACAACGCAAAACTACGAAAAATTTCCACTTAATTATGAAAATAAGAACACAAACATTTCATTAAATAAAAAAACTAAAATCCACAAAATATATCAAATAACTCCTAAAATTAACTAATGATTAAAGATAAATAAGACTAAAATCAATGAAAAATATGCATATGATGAATAGTCATCACAACCCCAAACTTAATCTATTGCTTATCCCCAAACCACAATTAATTTCAGATTTGGTACAGTTAAAAGCAAACTTAAACTCAATTTCTCAGGTCAAATCAAACTCATTTCTCAAAGTTCTTGCTACTACAAAATATTAATCATGCTCTATGGTTGCTTACGAAAAACAACACAATTTGTACACTTTAACATTAATTCAACAAACTCAAGTCTCTCGTTACACAATCTCACAAACATTTCTCTAACGTGTTTAGAAAATGTTATGAATTTATTGCTCAAATCCTAGAACATGCATCACGCTACTATATGTTTGAAAAAAATTCTAGTTAGCAATCACAATGCAACAAACACATACACTTTTGGAGAACTTTCGGGTTGTAATGGGGCTTAGGTAAGGGTAAGACATTTTGGGATAATAGGCTTTACTACTTGGAGTTAAACATACATTTTCAAATTATTCTGTCACTTTTTATTTTTCTTCACCTTTCATTGTGGAGATTCTCAAACATTGACAAAAGAACCAAGAAGATATTATTTATCAAAGCACACAAACTGTTTTTTTTTTCTTTTACTTTATTTTCTTCTTTTTTTTTTCTTTCTTTTTGTGAAAATCACCACCCCAAACTTAAAAGGTTGCTATCCCATGAGCAACCCCAAACTTAGAACTTTATCAAGACAATAAATTTTTTATCTACCTAACTCCAAGTAAGGTGATTTAATTAAAGTCAGATATTTGGCTTGTAATGTGGCTAGTAACCGAAATAAAAGGGCAAGACTCAAAGGAGCTAGCAAAAGATAAAATTTTCATAAGGTAGTTAGAAAGACTCAAACGACCAAACAAAATTGCCTCAGTGTATGCATAAATTACAAGTGATGCAAGTCAGAATTAGTGCAAGTTCTGAAGGGATAACACGTGTCTGGATAATCACACAACAAATAATTTAAGTGTTTAGGCTCAAAAGATCACAACTAGGATAATAAGAAAGAGCATGAACTATCTAAATGATGCCAAACATGCAACTACAAAATTTATTTGGTTTTTTTTATAAAAAAAAAAAATGCGAGTGAGACTTCGACAACCAATGAGTAATCAACAATGCTTGCATTAGTGAAACTTATCGAATTGAACAATGATATGTGCAAAGAAATAAAGTTTAAGTTTCAAATAGAAAACTTAAGACCAAATGCAAGTTATTAATAATTCTTCATCATAGTGCACGTTTACACAATATTAAAAAGAAACAAATTCAAATAACAAAAATAAGATTGCAAAAAAAAATAAAAGTTACCTCTACCTGTTGGTTGCCTCCCACGAAGTGCTTCTTTAAAGTCATTAGCTTGACACCTCAACTATTTTCAAGGTGGAATATATGACATGAAGAAAACATCATTCTTCTTCTTCATCTTCTTTTTGTTGGGTTAAAATTCCATGAACTTGATGAACAAGACATATATTGAATCTCGAACTTTATCAATCTCGTCTTTTTTATTTTCCTCGTTCGTCTTTTCCTCTTGCTTATATTCTTCTACCACAACAATGAAATTATCTTCAATCTTTAACTTCTCCTCCATCTTCTCAAACTCAACCACTTGCTAAAATAATTTCTCACATTGACTTTCAAATCTTTGAATTGAAACCATGTTATTCTTCATGAATTCAACCAAAACGTCTGTAATGTGAAAGTCTTTGTCATCTGATTCTTTGGATAGAATTTTAGGAGGTAGAATACGTTCCCAATTGATCTTTTTAATGTAACACTCGTCGTTTTCTACATCTTTGACAAAAAATCTTCATATTCTATTAGTTCGACAAGGTCATCAAAACAATTTCCATTCCTACGTCCTTCTTCGCAAAAGTTACACCTAAGATGCTGTATTTGAGAGATCTGAGGGTGGTATTTTAAAAATGTATCTCTCAAGATTTTCTCCTCAATCATGCGACATATATCAGATATAAGACAAGTATCACACTCTTCATATAATTGTAGTAGAATATCATCATTATAATCTACCATGCTTTATAGCGAATAGTTATCTCAAACAAAGAAGAGACAAACCATTAGCACATGACATTAGCAAGTCCAACAAATAAAAATAGAAAATAAAAGAAAAACAATTTTTTTTTTAAAATTAAAAATAAAATGAAAGCAAAAATTTTATTGCATAGCAAATAATTTCAATTAAGTAAATAAATTAAAGTGATATGGCAATCCTCAGCAATGGTGCCAAAAATTTGATAGCGTTCAACAAGTGTACTGAATCGTTGCAAGTAATAATTAAAACGGTAATATCGAGTGTCGAACTCAAGGATTGTGTTTTACTATCGAATTATAAAATTGAACAAAAAGTTCCCGAATTGATTGAAATAATATTTAAAATTAACAACAGTAATAAAATTGATCCTTTATAATAAGAAAAATGTCAGGGATTAGTTTCACTTCGAATCCAACCTTGGTGTCTAATTTGATCCTAGTTACTGAATTCCTTTATTGAATTATTACCGAATTGTCTTTATTATTCTTGCCCTAATGTCTTAGTAGCAGAACATTTAAATCCAAAGTAACCCCTAATTTCTTAGTGGATTTAAGATTAGAATTAAGCATTACTGTACAAGAATTCTCTTTTTAAACTATTGCATCTGCAACTAATTTAATTGGTTTCATGACCTGTATCTATCCCTAGACAACAAATTCATGAATTTCTTATCTCAAGCATTCGTAAAGTCCACTTTCGTTTCAAAATACAAATCGTAGAACATTTTAATTTTGATCAAGCAATAAAAAACATTAAACACATATATGAGAAAAATAATTCCATAAACTCATTCATATAACTAGAAATCAAATCAGAAAAATAAGGGTTTCATCTTGTTACACTCATCCCTAACAAATAGGGTTTAGTTATTCATGATAGAGATAGAAAAGATAGATATTAGAGAAGAATTACAAGAAAGATTCATGAATGATTCTTGATAAAACTGCTCCAATAGTATTGGAAACGGCCGTATTTGAGTTTCTATGCTAGGGCACAAGTCTCTCAACTTCTCTATAGTAAAAAAGATCTCTAGAAAGTGAGAAAAAAAAATACATTTTAATGAATGTTGATGTGCGTCGCGCGCCCCAGGCGCAGGATTTGCACTCTGGGCGCGCATGTACAATGTTACTGGTCCAGAAATGCGCCCCAGGTGCAGCGTTGCGCTTCAGATGCACATCTTCTTCTGGTCGACGTTTTCTGCTTTTGTCTCCTCTTTGGAGTCCGAATTTGACTCTGGTGTCTTCATGAAAGTTGTAGCTATGAATCGTAGCTTTTATTTTCACTTGGTTTGACATCGCTTGGTCCCTCCACATAGGTCATGTTGATTTCTCTCCAAAATTCAGCACTGCACTAAAATAAAGTAACACCGTAAAACTAAGAAAAATCTCCACTTAATCAAGGAAATAAGAACATAAACATTTCATTAAATCCAAGAACTAAAATCAACAAAATATATCAAATAACTCCTTAAATTAACTAATGGTTAAAGATAAATAAAACCAAAATCAATGAAAATATGCATATGATAAAGAGTCATCACTAATCATCAAATATCTTGGATGAGTTGTTGGGATAAAGTTTTTCTTGAGAGGAATAAAAGGGGTTTAGAGGTTCCAGATGTGAAAAATTGTAATTTGATGTTGTTTGGTAAGTGGGGGTGGATGCTTAGGACAAAACCAGGGAATTTGTGGTTTAGGGTGTTTATGAATAAATATGGTTTTGAGGGAAAAAGAGTGAGGGGTTGGTTGAGTAAATAATTGATTTGGTGAAAGGATATCAAGGGTATTAGTGAAGGCAGGGAAGTGGATGTAGGTAATTGGTTTGGGAGTCGTTTAGCTAAATAAGTGGTTAACAGTAGTAACACTTTATTTTGGCGGGATCCATGGGTTGATTGTGAGGTTTTGAGTGATAGGTTTGGACGATTGTTTGGCTTGACCGAGGACAATAACTGTGTGGTGTCACATATGGTTAGGCAATGGGAGGGGGTTAATGGGGGTCGGTGCGTAATGACAAACTCAAAACATGGGTGAATAAAAATATGGAAAAGTTAAAATAAATAAATAAAAAGATGGATTTCAGGAAAAAGATGGAGAAGAAGTGTGCCACAATCAATATTGATAAGCTAAGAGGAATCTCCACAATGATAAGGAAATGAATGATACAATTCATACAAGTTCTAATCCAAGAACTCACAATTACGCATACACGCCATTATCTTGTCTAATAGTTGTACCAATTACACACACCCCATTATCTTGTCTAGTAGCTGCACCAATTACATTGTCTAAAATTAATGAAAATGTGGTAACAATAGTAACACAAAAAACTCAAGAGTCACCTTTAGCAAGACAAATCAAGAATTATTTCTTCTACACCAATAAAATACATTTACAATTCTTTTGTGCTCCACTTAAATACCACTCATTTCTCATGAATCAACTTATTATTTATTTTAATTTAAAT
Source organism: Cicer arietinum (assembly GCF_000331145.2). Lineage (NCBI taxonomy): Eukaryota > Viridiplantae > Streptophyta > Magnoliopsida > Fabales > Fabaceae > Cicer > Cicer arietinum. Next base: position 23,904,677 of record NC_021166.2, read on the forward strand.
TAACACAATAAAAAATTCCAACCCACTCAACCTAACTATGTCATCAAATTAAGCCCATTTTCCACCATGAAAGTTGTTGATTATGCTCTATAGTCTAACAATAAATTGTAGATATTTCTCTAAACTTTCCAATGAATTAAAGATTATGTCAATCGGACATCTAGAGATCTAAATATAGCCAAAACAAAAAGATAGCGCACACCAACCCACACATAATTATCTTGTCTAGTAGTTGCACCAATTACACACACACCACTATCTTGTTTAGTAGCTACACCAATTACATTGTCTAAATTAATGAAAATGTGGTAACAATAGTAACACAAAAATTCAAAGGTCACTTTCAGCAAGACAAATCAATAATTATTTCTTCTACAGCAATAGTGTTTTTACACTCCTTTTGTGCTCCACTTGGATACCACTTATTTCTTATGAATCAACTCATTATTTATTTGAATTTAAATTAACACAATAAAAAACTCCAGCCCACTCATCATAATCATGTCTTCAAATTTAAGCCCATTTTCCACCATAAAAGTTGTTAATAATACTCCAGAGTCTAAAAATAAATTGTAGATAACTCTCTAAGTTTTTCAATGAATTAAATATTATGTCAATCGGACATCTAAAGCTCTAAATATATCCCAAAAAAAAAAGTTTATTGCCTATGAAAATAACATTTTCAACCAAAATTAATTTTGTTATTTTTATTCTATTAATGAATAAATTATTCTTGTAAATAATGACATCCTAGGATGTTCTCCTTCTAAATTTGAAAATATTGTGTTAAATTTGATAATATTGAATATTTTTACGTTAAAATATAAAAAAATTAATATAGTATTTATAAACAACGGAATGATATTTTTTTTTTCTTTTAAAACGATCTTTCATAAATTACAAAAGTCAACAAATAATTCTTTAATTTAGAAAAATAATCGTTAATTTATTGGTTTATAAAATAAATGGTTTATAAAATAAATGTATCAAAATCATTCAATTAATAAATATACACTAGTAGACGCAATCAATTTCATTTGTTATCAAAATTAAAATAACCATTAAGGAAAAATGTGTTACTTAATTACTCACTAGATGTTTATTCCACATCTGACTCATTACTTATAACTAACTCACAAAAACAAAAACTGATACATAGTACATAGAAATTAAACAAAATAAAAAGCATATAAGAGGAATTCAAAATTTGTGCTAAGTAGACACATGGGATTGGACAATTGTTTAATTAGGGACACTTGGGCTTGTTGCCATGAGTAGTCATATCAGTGTAACACCTCCCACATATTTCTCTGTTCCCATAAGTGCCTGGAGGAACACACTTGCACCTTATACAACATGTCCCACAAGCTCTCATGCAAACTTTTGGCCTTGAGTGCATACTACATCTCACACTGCACCTTCTTCCACAGTCTTTTATTTTTCCCAACAAAAAAAATTCATTTGTTATACAACAAAATTACTTAACAACAATAACATATTTTTTAAACAAATATAGTATACGTGAAACTTCATGACTCTATAAATTAGAATATATTAATTATGTTTATGTATAGTGTAGTTTTTTTATATGTATTAATCACATCTTACCACATATATATTATTGAAATATTTGGGGAAAAAATGTAATATAACTAAGTGATATTATAGTGAAATTTGATTGAACGATGATCATTCATAATGTGTTAATTCAGTGGTAATAGTTTAATTTTATAATTTCATTGGATGAAGTTCAAATCTACTCAAAAAAAATTGTAAAATTAAGATAGTTCCATTTTAATTAGTATTTATCCCCTTCCAAATAAAAATAATAATAATGACATTTTAGACTATTGTATCATCCTTAAAAACTTTAAAATATATGGTGGAGCTAAAAGTTTATTAGTTGAGGGAGATAGAGAAAGTGTAAAACATTATGAAGTGAAGAAATGAAGCAAATTGAAATCATACCCACAAATGCCAAAAGCCTTCTATTAGGTCCTTTTACCAACTGCAATGCAAGCAGTAACAAATACTCAAAAAGGTTAGAAACTTAGAAATACAGGGTGGCTAGCTAGCTACCTAGATGAGATTGAGACAACATGCAAACCTCAAAATTGGTAAATTGGTCTTGAATGTGGACACTAGAATCAACAGATGATGCCTGCAAATTAAGGTCAAAGCCTCAATAATGGAAAACATTGGTAATTTTTTATTTAAAAATAAAAATTAATTTCTATACACTATGGTGCATTTAATCACACCTCACCATCCATATATTTGTAAATATATTTTTTGAACAAACATAATATAATATAATTTGATTAGGTACATGCGTAAAAAAATTTAAATTGTCAGTGCAATTGAAATTAATTTAAAAAAAATATTGTGCAAGTGGCAAAGTTTTAATTTGGAGCACTCTTACTTGAGCCATGCAGAAGAGCAAGAATGTCATCACAAGTAGCAATGTCAAAGCCATTTTTTTCCTCTCCATTTTGAAATTGTAATGTTTAAGGAAAGGAAATAATGAGGAGTATTATGTCAAACGCAGAGAGCCATGGTTTTATATCATTGATTCTGCCATTGTAATGACAATAATACCCTTTTTGTATTTGTCATTGTTTGGAGAATTTTTTGGGATGAGTAGATCGAAAATTAAAGTAGGTAGAATTTAATTTTAACTGTATTGCAAATTCATTAAATTTTGTGACATGTCTTTCGAGATAACAACTATAGTTAGTCAAACTTTATTTTTCTTCCATTTCCATTTTATATTTCAAAATGTAGAGAGGGTAATTAGAACTAAAACAAAGAGAAATAACTATTTTTTTCATTGATTCAAATCACAAAGTCATATAATAATAGTTGTATAAGCTAATGCATATACACATTAAGATATCTACATCAAAAACACCATAGTAGCCGAGGTTGAACCTTAGACATGATCAAATCAATAATAGTAGTAGACTTCGATTCATAATATTTTTGAAACTTAATTAAACCGTTTGCATCAGTAAACTTAACTTTAGAAGAAAAAAAATACAAAGTTATAAGAGTTAGTCACGGATTGCTTCCTTGTATTGTTTTGCTATATATTTTGAGGATTATAACTACATTGTGTTGGAGATTACGAAGGTTATTGAAATAATTTAAAAAATGAGTGGCGCTTTTTTTGGATTGTATCTAATTTTTAATTGGTAAATCTAATTTTTAAAAATCATATTCTTATAATGTAGTCTATTAAAAATAAATAACTTAATTATTTTGAGATAATTAAAAGAATGATATTTTTTATCTTTCATATTTTTATAAAAAAATTTACTTATGTGCAAAAATTTACTGTCATGGTTTCTTTTTTTTTTTTTTTTCACACAAATTGCTTATACCAATTGATGCAGTTCCGATGTTGGACCAGTTGATGAGAGGGTGAGTCAGGGCGAATAAACCTTCTCTGGCATCTCTTACGGGGCAACTTCTCCTTCCTAATTTGGTCTCAACTTTCATGGCAATTAATGCTATCTGTGTTGTGATTGTTTCTTGTGCTCTTCTGAATGACAGATGGATTTTTTTTATATGTTTTATTTAATTCTTGGGCGACATATGTCCTTTCATTACTTTCAATTTGCATGCAATGATTCCTCCTAGAGACATATGTATTGAAATCATAGTAGTATATCAACTTCAACTCCTTTAATTTATAATTAACAAAAAATGGATCTTTTTAACCAAGTTGGTTGAGAAACATTAATTCATTATTTGTTGTCATGATAATATAGAATAAGAAAATAAATCATCAGGTTTAGTTCAGTTAAGAGATGTGAAAATAGTTAGGTTGGATACTATGATTGGATTTTAATTTAAGATTTTATAGTTGAGTGTTAGTTTACGATGATATTAACTATTTCCTTTATAAACTCCAAAAAAGTATAGTAAAATAATTTATTATTTGACGTTTGTTTAATTGTGTGCAAATGATAAAACCAAAAATTCTAACAATGATCACATGATCTGATCAGACACGGTGTCGAAGATCAAGTGTTTGATCCTATACAAATATAATTTTAGCTTACTTGTGTATAGTATAATAGAAGACATTGTATGGTCTTGATTGTTGAAGTACTAACATCCGATACATAAACATATTCAATATACTAGAGTGGCGAATATTAACGCATTAAATATAATATTTAATAATTTAGGTAAAATTAGGCGCCAATATATTTTTTGATTTGACTAAATTTCATACAAGTCGGTCTAAAAACATCAACATCCTTATGTAGTAACAACAAAAAAAAAGAAATTCTCCAAAGATATTTCAGGCAGTTCTACTGAGAAGATGATGATAAATCCGAAAAGAAAAACATCATTTTCTATAGATGCAATAAACTTGGACATATCAAGTCAGAATGTTTAAATCTGGAGAAAGGAAAATATCATAGGAAAGATTTCATACCCAAGAAGAAGAGTATAATGACTACATGGGATGATTCTGACGAATCATCTCATGATGAAGAGCAAGTAGATTTGGCTCTGATGGCTCATATCAACTCTGCCTTTGGATCCAACACAGATTCTAACTCTGGAAGTGAATCAATAGATGAAGAAATTGAGATATTTTTTTGACTTAACTCGATCTCATTTAATTACTATTATAAATGAATTCTTGAACAATAATCACACATTTTCTTTTTAACTAAAAACACTTAGGAAATAAAATGCAAACCTACCTGAAGAAATTAATGTTTTAAATAATCAAAGTGTTGAAGTTAAAACATAAAATACAACTCTGAAAACTGATATTGCTGAACTTAAGGCTGAAAATCTAACTTTGAAAAGTAATTGTGGTTCAACATCAATTGAAAATACCACATGTAACTCTGATAAGCATGGAGAAGTATTTCAAGATTTTCTTGCTAATGGTATGGAAAGAAGCAAATATGCTTCTATGATTTTTGGAGTTAGTAGAAATGGTAAAAGAGGTATAGGATTTGAAGAAACTATAACTGAACCTAAACATATTCCCTCTTACATCTTGTGTATTGTTTGCTCTAAGAAAGGTCACTCCAAATTATCCGGTCTCATGTTAAATACATGAAATTTTTCAAGACTAACAAACCATAACCCAACCAAATGTGGGTACCTAAGAACAAAATTGTCTATGTTGCAGATGTCCTTATCAATCAAGTTAAAACACCAATTATGGTACTGGGACAATGAATGCTCGCGACTCATGATCGGAGAAAAGTCTATGTTCCAAGAACTAAGATAGAGCAAAGAAGGCATAATGACTTTTGGAGGAAAGCAAAAAGCCAGATCATTGGTCAAGGTATAGTTGGTAATGGTACTTCCCCTTCTATTAAAGATGTCTTGTTTGTTAAAGGTCTTAAGCATAATTTATTAAATATTAGTCAATTAAGTGACAATAATTATTATATTATATTTTATTAGAAACATACAAGACAGTTAATCACAATGATGAATCGATATTCTTTACAGGTCAAAAGAAACCTTAACTAGTCAGAGGTATATTAAGCTTAGTTATAAAATTAAAATTATATGTTAAGCTTGTCAAAAGGGAAAACAAACAAATAACTCTTTTACCCCTAAAAACTTAGTCTCTACCCCAAGCCCCCTAAGCTCTTACATATAGATCTATTTGGGCCAGTGAAAACAACATCTCTTAGTGGAAAGAAATATGGTTTTGTTATAGTAGATGATTACACTAGGTAGACATGGGTAAAATTCTTATGAAGTAAGGATGAATCCCACAAAGTGTTTATCACATTTTGCAAACAAGTAATGGATGAAAATGGTATTAAGATTGTAACAATTAGAAGTGATCATGGAGGAGAATTTGAAAACAAGTTCTTTGAATTTTTTTGTGACGAGAATGAAACCTCTCAACACTTCTCATCTCCTAAAACACCCCAACAAAATGGAGTTGTAAAAAGAAGGAATATATCACTCCAAGAAATGACCAGAACCATGTTAAATGAGATGAAAGAGTCTCTTACTTTTAAATGAGATGAAGGAGTTGCAAAACACTTTTGGGCTAAAATAATTAACACTGCATGTTATATTCAAAATAGTCTTAATTAGGTCTATATTGAACAAAACACCATATGAATTGTGGAAAGGTAAAAATCCTAACATCTCTTACTTTAAACAATTTGATTTTACTTGTTATATGTTGAACACTAAAGATAACCTTGGTAAATTTAATTCTATATCTCAAAAGTGTACCTTCATTGGATACTCTGAAAGATCTAAGGCTTATTTAGTGTTTAAAGGGAAACTCAGATTGTGGAAGAATCCATACATGTTAAACCTTGAAAAGTCAAAGCAAGATGATAATAGTAGAGGTTTACCAGAACCAAAGGAAGCATATGCAGAAAAATCAGAAGAACCTGAAAAATCAGAGGATACAAGAAAATCAGAAGAAAATGGAAAATGTTCAGAGCATGAATCTGATCAAGTAAGAAATAGTCAAGATAAGTCATAAGGAAGATCTGGATAGAAGTACAAGTCATCTCATCTTAAAACTCTAATCATTGGAAGTGCAAGTGATCCTTTGAGGACCAGATCATCACTAAAAGACACCTTTTTGTTTGACTTATTCTCATCAATTGAGCCTACCTCTGTTGATGAAGCAATGGCAGATGATGGATGCATTCTTGCAATGCAAGAAGAGTTAAATCAATTTAAGAGGAATGGTGTTTGGGATCTAGTACCTAGATCAAAGAAGAACATTATTTGAACCAAATGGATTTTCAAAAGAAAAAAAAAAACTAAATGAAAAAGGTGAAGTGGCCAGAAACAAGGCAAGACTTGTTGCACAAGGCTATTGTCAGCAAAAGGGCATTGACTTCAGTGGCCATGTTAGAAGCTATTTCTATCTTGCTTTCTTTTGTTGCAAATAATAACATTACATTATTTCAAATGGATGTTAAAAGTGCTTTTCTAATTGGTTATATAAGTGAAGAAGTCTACGTTAAACAACCCCAAAGTTTTGAAAGTTCTGAATTTTCAAATTATGTTTCTAAACTTAAGAAATCTATGTATGGTCTAATACAAGCACATAGGGCATGGTATGATAGACTTAGTAACTTCTAAAAAATATCTTTGAAAGAGGACAAGTAGATAATACACTTTTTAGAAAATCAATAGGAGATTATATTTTTATTATTCAAATTTGTGTTGATGACATTATTTTAGGATCTACTAATGACATTCTTTGCCAAGAATTTTCTAAATTGATGCAGCTTGAATTTCAAATGAGTATGAAAAAGAGCTTCTCAAAAAGTTTAAGATGAGTTATTACAAGCCTATGGTTACACAAATTCACCCTACTTATTCACTTGAAACAGATGAATCAAGCCAAAAAATTAACCAGAAAACCTATAGAGGAATGATAAGATCCTTACTTTACCTTACTACTTCTAGACCTAACATCATATTTATTATATGTGTATGTGAAAGATTTCAAGTGGATCCTATGAAAACACATTTAACTGTTGTTAAGAGAATCCATAGATGCCTAAAATGCACTAGCAACAATATCTTGTTCTACAAGAAATTTTCTAGAGTATAAACTTAATGGGTATTGTAATTCTAATTATGTTGGAGATAAACTTGAGAGAAAAAATACAATTGAAAAATGTACATTTCTAGGTGACAAATTAATCTCTTTGTCAAGTAAGAGACAAAACACAATTTCCACGTCAATAGCAGAAGCTAAGTACATTTCAACAGCTGGTTGTAGCTCTCAACTACTTTGGATGAAACATTTACTAGAAGACTACAAAATACTAGAAACCAACATTCCCATTTATTGTGACAACACTTCTGCCATTTGTCTAACTCAAAACCCTATACTTCATTCTAGAGCTAAACACATAGAAATCAAACACAATTTCATTAAGACTTTGTTCTGAAGATAAGTTTTACTTCATCAAGAAAAACCTAAACCTCTTTCTTTTACCTAACTAATGATGTGCCAACCTTAGAGTAGTTTAATTTCATACTTAGAATAAATTTTATGATTTATGTTTATGTTATTTTCATAATATTAAAAAAAGGCAAATTAAAAAAACAAAAACAGAGGCAAGTTTCATTTTCAAGTATTTTTGTCTAATGAAAAAAGGGGGATAAATATGTTTGATGTTTGATAATGTGGGGAGAAAAAAATACTTAGATTTAGGGGAAGCCTTAAGTAAAGGGAGTCAAAGTATTTAAAAGAAACTTTTCTATAAAAAATACAGTTTTGTCATCATGAAAAAATGGGAGATTGTTGGAAACAAGTTGGTTTTATACTTTGAATTTTGATGTTAACAAAAATATTTTATGAGAACAATATATTTGAATTCACAAACTTTGAAAAAAGATTTGTGTTTTTGAAGACAATCTAAAATAAAAATTGATTCAGATTTATAATTGAAGATAATATTTGACCAAGTAAAAAAGAAGATATGGTCATCATTTGAAGAAGATATGATCAACATCTTATCACAAGAAGATATGAATTATTTACAAGAAGATATGAGTTATTTACAAGAAAATTTGATCAAGATTTATCTACAAGAAGATATGAATTATTTACAAGAAGATTTGTTCAAGATTTATCACAAGAAGATATGAATTATTTAGAAGAAGATATGATCAAGCATTGCTTAGAAGAAGAAATACTCACAAGAAAATACATCTATTATTTACAAATATATGATTCAGATTTTGAAAAAGGAAAAAATACTGAATTAGACTTAGTCATATTCGTACTTGTGAAAGTTCAAGAACCGATCCAACACTATGTTCTCACCTTGACCAAAGCAAGCAATAAGAAGGAAGTTTCATCTGAAGAATTTGCGAAGTCAATCTTAACAAAATACGAACAGTATCAATCTGAATTACAAAGTCAATCTTAACCAAGTACGAATAGTACAATATGAAGAATTTACAAACTCAATATGAACAAAATACGAACATAATCAATCTAGAAGAACTGCTCAGATTGGATTCAGATATAAAGAATTGTGTACGAATCTGGTTCAAAATTATTTTTGAATAAGATCTGTCGTGTCCGGTTTGTCCGCGAAAAAGGAGTCGCCACCAATTTTATTTTTGTTAAAGGAAAAATTGGATAAAACCTAAAATAATATTTTTGAACCAAAAATTTGGATTCGGGAGTCGATTACGAGTAGGGAATTATTAACACCCTACGACGTCCGTTAAAACGGTTACCCTATAATTAATTATATACAAACTATTTATTTATTTATTTATTTTTACCCCAAAAAAAATAATAAAAAATTAAATTATTTACATTAATGAAAGAAGAAAAAAATATTTGTTTTATTAATTTGGTTTGACAAGGGTAAGACCTTGCTCCTAGGTATCCCTAGGTGCAATAGGGAAATCAAAACACACGTAATTCTTAGGTAGAAAATATTTATGTGTTGACCGATTTTATTATTATTTATATATGTATCAAAAAATAAAAATAAAAATGTAATAATAGTAATAATGATAATAATAATAATAATAATAATAATAATAATAATAATAATAATAATAATAATAATAATAATATTTATTCATGGATTATATCTTCAACATCTGTTTTAAAGTAAAGAAAAAAAAATTAATTTTTCTTTAAA
>NC_021166.2:23914456-23914685 GCF_000331145.2 Cicer arietinum
GAGCGAGGATGAATTTCATCCGGCGGCCGAGACCATTAATTCTAATCCTAAAGGTGAAAACATTTATCTGTTGTTATGATTTTTTTTTAGTTATAAAGACGTATTATGAATATTATATTACAATATGGTGCAATTTATTTTCTCGGTCTATCAACATCAATTGGTTATATTTTTTTATTATTATTTTTGTGTTGCAAAGAAAACAACTTTAGGATTAAACGATTCTTTA
>NC_021166.2:23916303-23920085 GCF_000331145.2 Cicer arietinum
TGGGTGCGAGTCGTTTTCCCGGCTTCAACATGCGGGTCGTTTTCTCGGCTTCTGGGTGCGAGTCGTTTTCCCGGCTTCAACATGCGGGTCATCTGACCACTCCGGACTGCGCGACTCCGGACTGCCAAAATTCCCATTCCATTTTCACCCTCCTCATCTGACCACTCACAAGAAGCAGTTCCAGAACCTGCTCAAGAACGTTCTTCACCTCCTCAAGAACGTTCTCCAACAAAACACCAGAATCTTTCAACCTTTCTCCTTACATCATCCACCATTTCTTCAATTGACTTCATTTCTTTTTCTCTACTTCTTCGCTCTCCAATTCAGGATTTTGGGACATTTTTGACTAATCAAAACATAAGCACCATGTCCCCACTCTTTGTCTCACCACAAAAAACCAGCTCTTCTATTTTTAGCATTAGTCAGTTTTTGAACTTCCCAGAACCTACTGCCCCATCTAAAAATTTGTCTACCCCACGTGCATCTTTCCCACCTGCGTCTTTCCCATCCATGTCCACATCTGTTGGCACTCTTCCATCTACTTTTGGGTCTCCCAATATAGTTATTTCCACTACTACTCATCAAACAACTCATCTTCCCACTCCTCCTCGCCAGTCTGAACCTTCCAACTCAGATATCATGGCTGCACTGCAAATCATTATGGCTCGACAACTTCAGCAAGATCAAGCAATCACTCTGCTAAGAACTTGGCTCACAGAGCAACTTGCTCCCAAGCTGGGAATTCCACCTCCACCACTTCATCCTCCTCCTCCCGAAGTTCCTCCACCAGGAAAATCCTCCTCTTCGGAAGGATCCTCTCCATCCTTACAATCTTAGTTGCTCTTCTCTTACCTTTTTGTATGACAAAGAGGGAGAATTAAGTTAGCTTTTAATCTGTTTTATGTCTGGTTATGTAATTCTGCTATGTAATTCTGCTCACAAATTAAATGAAAAACCAATTTATCTCATATAGTATTTTATAATTATGTCAAAGTAAAAACTGCATAAATTGAGGGGAGCTTTTAAGCTCTTTAAATACTTGATATTAGAATCAAAATTAAAATTAAAATTAACATGTTTGTCATCATAAAAAGGGGGAGATTGTTGAGACAAACTCCATATTTAAAGTTTTGATGAAAATAAACAAAGGTTAATTAAGAAACTTAATTATGATTCTAAAATGTTAAGTTAATTTAACTTGTGTTTTTGAGTGAATTTAATAAAGAACAAAATCAAGCAAAGCAGAAAAGATAGCAATGAGAACATTCTGCATAAAAACAGAGAATGATCTCCAATTTCAAGAATGTTCATCACAGCATATTGACCAATCATTCTCCACCTCTTTAACAAAAATTTTGCCTCGAAATTTCATTCAAATAGAATCAGTACATGGCAAGGAACAATTAGGATTCATCGCAGCTCAAACAGGATATCAGATCACTAAAATAAAAGGACTCGAAACAGTCAAAGTAAAACAGTTTTGGAACTCTAAAAGTCAAACTGTCAAGAAAGATTGATCAACCTTGATATATGATAAGACATTACAAAGGACATCCAGAATGATGAAAACAGGAACTCCAGATTGATCATCAAATCTCCAGAAAGATCAAAACAAATCTCCAGAAAGGACTTTCTGTTTTAAACTAATCAAGGAACGTTCTCTGTTTTTGATAAAAACCAAGAACGTTCTCCGTTTTTCTGTTTTCATAACCAAGATCAATCTTGGATTATTTTCTTAAGTTTTTAACAGGAATTTAAAAGGTACATTTACAATTCAAACCCCCTTCCTTGTAAATCGACATTGTTACTTCACTATTTGCAATTAAGAGTATTCATTATAAGAACTGAACTTGTTTAGTGTAGTTCTTGAAAACCACTTTCAAATCAAGTTCAGTCTAGTTTTGAATCGATTTTGAAAATCGGTTTATAAATATAAATCAATTTAATATTTTGAATAAATTTTTGGCTTAATTGCAGTTTTGGTTTCCTATTTTAGCTGAATCACGAAAATAGTCCTCCCATTTTATTTTTCCCCGGTTTTGATCTCTCAAACAAAATTTTGGTCCAAAATTTCAATGTTATTTTTTTGCGCTTATTTAAGTCACATTATGTCCCCAAGACCTCGTGGTGCAACAATTGCAATTGAGATCTATGATAAAAAATGAAGTACTGCGGCTTAGATATAAAAAAATTTCAAAGAGAAAAGTTTCGATTATCTTTCAAAAAAAAAGTTGAAAATTCTTTAGGAAAAAATGTTTTTGAATTTATAAAAAGAAAATGATTTAATTTTATTTTTCCAAAATAAATTTTGATTTTTTTTTTGAGAAAAATAAATTTTAAAAATTTTTATTAAAAAAATATTAAATTATTAAACTATTTTCAAATTAAATTTAATAATTTATTTTAAGTCATGACCTATCAATGCAACAGGAGTAATACTAACAAATTCTGTTTTTACCCTTCACTCTTTTATTTAGTAAAATATAGATTTAGTTGTATTTTTTGTCCTTATATTTACACTGATTTACGGAATTGGTCTTCCTATTTTAAAAATCGACAGTTTTGGTCTCTCGATCAGATTTTTAAACTAAAAAAATGACGATTTAATATTTTTTAAATGATGTGACATACAATTTTATGATATAGAACATTCTAGACGCATTAATTATTCATATGTCATTCATTTAATTAAAAATATAAAAATTTCTAAATTTGAAATTTAAATTTTCACTATTTCAATTATTTCAATTTCATAGGTGTTAATCACTCTATATCATCGTATCATATGTCATATTATTTAAAATATTTCAAGTCATCATTTTTTAATTAAAAAATCAGAGAAAATGACCAAAATTATCGACTTTTAAAATAAAAAAAACTAATTTTATAAATCAATATAAATAGAAGGACTAAATCTGCAATTAAGTCTAAAATATATATGTTCTCCGAAAGTTATAAAAACCACCGTATGAAATTCTGAAACCAACGTTTATTTCACATATTGAAAAAGTGATTGTCAAAGTGATTGTTTAAAAGAGAGTTCGATCTTAAGTTCTATATAAGCTCTGTTGGACAGTTATATATAACATACAAACATGATAATTCGAAGGTTTTGTTTATCACATCCACTGCAACCAGAACAAACAATGTTTTTGTTTTCAACTAGGTTCAGGTTTGTTTCTCTTTTCATTCCCAAAAAGTTTCTTCCTTTTAATTTCATTCCCTCTTTTTGCTTCTCAGCTTCAACCCTATTCCCTCAATTCAATAATCCTCATCTTGACAATTCCATTTCATTGTTCAATTCTTTGCTCCATAACAATCCTACCCCACCACCCGTTGAATTTGGCAAGATTTTAGGTTCCATTGTGAAAGCTAAACATTACTCAATTGCTATTTCCCTTTTTCAACAAATGGAAGTTAGGGGAATCAACCCTGACTTAGTAAATTGCAATCTCTTAATGAATTGTTTTTGCCAATTGGGTCATATAACTTTTGCTTTCTCTGTTTTCTCAAAGATTCTCAAAAGGGGTTATCATCCTGATACAATAACTTTAAATACACTCATCAAGGGCTTTTGTCTCAAAGGTGAGGTTCATAAAGCATTGCACTTTCATGACAAGGTGGTAGCACAAGGATTTCAGTTGGATCAAGTTAGTTACGGGACTTTGATCAACGGGTTATGTAAAGTTGGAGAAACAAGAGCAGCTCTAGAGTTGCTGAGACGAGTTGATGGGAAATTGGTTCACCCAGATGTGGTAATGTACAACACGATTATTGATAGT
>NC_021166.2:23920455-23979588 GCF_000331145.2 Cicer arietinum
TTCTATATTGGATGCTTTATGCAAAAGCCATGATGTTGACAAGGCAATTGCATTATTGAAAAAATTTAAAGACTTGGGTATTCAACCAAATATGTGCACATATAATATTCTTCTCAATGGATTGTGTAAAAGTGGACGAATAAAGGATTCACAAAAGATTTTTGAATATCTTTTGGTCAAAGGCTACAATCTAGATGTCTATACATATACCATTATGATACAAGGGTTTTGTAACAAGGGCTTGTTGGACGAAGCGTTGGATTTGTTTTCAAAAATGAAAGACAATGGCTCCATTCCAGATGCTTTAACTTATGAAATAGTTATTCATTCCCTCCTTGAAAAATATGAAAATGAAAAAGCGGAGAAACTTCTTTGGGAAATGATTGTGAGAGGTCTTCTTTAAGACTGAAACTAGGTGAGATATTTTTCTATTTAAACTTTATTATTTTGAATCAATGTTTCAACATTATTTTATCATTTCAATCAATTTTGTTAAGTGTGTTTATAATTCACAAATTGGTAGATCGGTAGTTCCAACTTGAGAGAAATTTGTAGAATATTAAAATTATTCCTGTCTTATGAGTGTTAGGTTTTTTGTTTTTTTGCATTAACTGTATTGCATAGCCAATACCTTCAACAATAGTAAATATCATGATGGTTAACTATATGATAAAAATTTGATTTCCATTGAGACCAAGAGGATGAATCAGATAGTCTTGTTGTAACTGATAGACCGTAAGCTCTGGTTTATGATTATTCTTTTTTATTCTGCCATTCCTGATATACTGTTTTGGAATCTTTACAAATACATGTAAAATTTGATGGGGATTATGGATATAAATTAGCTTGTTGAGGCCTAAAAGCACGGTCCATAATATACCGTTATGATCCATGGGTTTTGTAACGATGACTTGTTTGATGAAGCTTTCGCATTGATGTAAAAAATGAAAGACAATGGATGCAATCCAAATGCTACAACTTATGAAATAATTATCCGTTTTTATAAAGATGAAAACGAAGGCAGAGAAATTTCTTGATGAAATGATTGCGAGAGGTCTCCTTTAAGACTGGAACTAAGTAAGATGTTTTCTAGAAACAAGGTTAGTGTTTAGAACTTGAGTTCTTTGTAGAAAGCATTATCCTATTTTCTTTGTAATTCCTGATTTTGCATTGTTAGATGAGTATTTATCTTAAACTTTGGTTTAAATTTTTCATAGAACCTGTACGAATTTGTATATAAACTTTTCAAAGATTTAAGCATGAATTCATTCCCCAAAATCTTCGTACTCAAACGGTACTAGTAAGGTAGGCTTGTTTGTTATCTTCTTTGCTTCTGCTTGGTTCAAGAATTCATAAGGTTCTAAAATTAGTATACATGACAAAAATCAATCTGAAGTTTTGTAATTATAGTTAAAAGTTAAATGAATTTAATCAAAGTTAAAAGTTTTGTAATTATAGACTTTTTTCATGTTTCAACTGTTTATATCTGTTTAGTACAAATATCTTACCGTTCTTATATCGATTGGCGCATAGTAAATCAGCACCATGATGAATTGTGCCATTGTTCTGTCTGCAACTCATGACAGGGACAGGGAACAAACCATCGGTAAAACCAGTGACATATTCACAATTACATGTTACATATAAGGTTACACACTTACATCGATGTTCTTTAACCTACTTTTGCTTATATTTGATATCTGAGTAGTAATTTGTATCATGATAGTCATTTGAACCTCTACTAAACCTATTTGTTATCAGCACAGGTATCCACACACTTTGTATTGCAAAAATATAACACACAAAACCCAAGAATGTGTACAGGTGGCTTCTAAGATGATGGAGCAGTTAAGTCCCTCACTTGCGTACCATTAATAATATACCATTAGATCACAATTGATGCATTTAAGTCACAATTGAGATATATCCTTTTGTCCAATTTATAAATTATGTCCGATAGGAAATATATTATGATTGACAAGGAGATAACTTTCACATCTCAAAACAGCATTCTATATACAATACATATTCACCACAAATGAAAGTATTTTATATTAAACAGACAATTATGAACCTGAAGAATCAACCATTTGCTGACCATCAACAATGACAATATGTACCTTCTTGTTCATTGGATTTACTTCCATCACTATATGAAATATCATAATAATCTAGAAACGCTATATAAAAAGCTCAATGCAAAATTCAATGGTTTGATCTAGTGGTAAAAAGATAGGTATTGGGTTTGACATGTTGCGGGTTTGATCTCCGCTTGTCCTATTAAAGGGAGGCAAATGTCGTCGTAAGGTTGGACTAGTGCACCATGCTCTAGATGTGTATACCTTTGATACATTGGTTGATGCTTTTTATTAGGAAAGAAAAGTGAAAAAAGCTAAAATTGTGGTTGCAGTGACGATAAAAAAGACATAAAACCGGATGTTGTTACATATAACACTTTAATGGATGGATATTGTTTGATAAATGAAGTGAACACAGGCAATAGTATATTCAACATAATGGTCCAAAGGGAAATGACTCCTGACATTCAAAGCTATAGTATCATGATTAATGGATTTTGTAATATTAAAATGGTGGACGAAGCTGTGAATCTCTTTGAAGAAATGCAATGTAAAAAATTCATTCTTGATGTGGTAACTTAGAATTCTCTTATTGATGGTTTGTGCAAATTTGGGAGAATCTCACATGCTTTGGAGCTTGTGGATGAGATGCATGATATAGTTCAACCACCTAATATACTCACTTACATGTAGAGTAAACCTGCCTTTATCTTTTATTGCAAAATAATCACTACATATCCACTTGATGATTTCATACATGTATCCTTGTGGTTCTGTCATAAACTGAACAATACATGAATTGGTTCACACATCACACTAAATTATACATATCTGTGGAAAGATACATGCGCGATCCACGTTTGCAACCTTCAACATATCCTGATGTTCACTCTATGCCTCAACCAATCCCACAACAAAATATCATGCACCAAACACCGTCTTTCTCATCACCACAACATTTTCATGAAGCTGCAGATATACCGACTCAATACTACGTTCCTTCAGTGCCACTTCTGGAAAAAATAAACATGCTGAAACTAAATTTAATGCTTTTAACTTCCATCATTAATCATCATTCCTTTGACACATCTTTAATCTCTATAGTTGTGCATGAGATGTGTCCAAGGGGTCTAAGGTGTATCGAAGTGAAGAAAAACAAGTTTTATTTTTGTGACACTTATTTGAGGTGTCGTATGAGTGTCAGAATGATGCATGTCAGACACAACGATAAATCTAACCTCAAAGATGTATGAACTTCATAGTTCATATCCATTTCTATTTTGTAATTAGAATGTTGAAGCAGGTCAGTTATTTTCTCAAACTGTTTGCATTGATAGTCTTTTTTGTCAATGTGCATTTTTTCTTACTTCTGATAATTTTCCTACCAGCGGGTTGATATTGAGAAAACAAGACATCGGACTGCTGTCACTTCAGATGTTCGACATCAAATCATGGAAATGAATAGGAAAGCAAGGGAAGAGTGGGAGAAAAAACAGGCTGAAGCAGAGAAGCTCCGGAAACCGAAAGATGTGGGTCCCACTTCGTACTACGTGGAATTTTTGTTTAGTTGATGATACAATACCCACTCTGGTCCTCAAACATTTCCTGTGCATGTTTATATTTTATATTTTTGCATCCCAGACTTAAACCTATGTGCTTAACATTGTAATGCTATTTTGTAAGTATAGGTAGATGGTAGTTCTGGAGTTGATGGTGACAAGGAGAAGGATGAAGGTCGCAATAAAGCAACAAAGGTATTTCTATCTCATTTTTGGCAATGCAGTTCACCTTTATCTATGTGCGAAGTCTTTTTTTTTTATTAAGATGTTGTAGGTGAACAAGGAAGTAGATGCCAAGATGAGGACAAACGTTGCGGCCAGAGCTTCCGTTGGGGGACCTGACATGCTGTCTAAATTGCAACTTATGGCCAAGCAAGCCAGGCAGAAACGTGAAGGGGGGATGGACGCTGCATCTGATTCTCAGCCAACTAAAGATGTGAGTCGCAAATCTCCATCGCCAGGAAGGAGCACAAAAGAGAAAATGTCCAACTTCTCTTGGGAATTCGGGTGTGTTTCTTCTTGGTTGTTTCATATCATTTCAGGTATCCACACATTGAGTTTTTATCATTTTCCTTTTATACAAACTAGTTAGTTATGCTGTGGGTGCACGAGTCACATTGATGTTGATGCATATATTAAAACAACTTATATATAAATATTTACTTACAAATAAACATCAATTTTATGTCTATTGCCTAATATTCATATTTAATAAGCGGAATAAAAACTCTGCAAAATGCACACTTTCGTAGCAGAAAAGCAGTAGAACAAAACATAAAGTCCGAATGAGAATAAGAGAGGAAGAATGTACTGCCATCAACCAATATCAAACTAACTTATAAGTTATTATCAATGTAGGAAAATAAACCAAGATACCAATTCTCAAACAAATGAGGAAGAAGATTGGAGGACTTAGTGATGATCGCACATAAAAGGAAAGAGGCAAAGAGCTAAAGCTTTTGTTAATATTTGTTGTTTTTGGCTGAAGTGGTAAATATAAAAAACTAAATGTGGAATATCTTTCTAGTCTCAACTTTTTTGTTAAATAACATTGTAGGACAGTATTGCTTGTTTTACCCCATGTTCCCCAAGATCTGGTTGTCTGGAGTTTTGTGAAACTGATTCTACACGATCAAAATATGCATGAAAAATAAAAAAAGTATTGTAAAATTCAAATTTCACGAGTAAAACTTCATACCTCCAGTTTTATTTAGCAAGAAATTGTGGTGGTCTCTAGATAACTCATACTATACAATGTGTTTGTACCTGGTCTAATTATGTTGTGCAACGTTTTTGTTGATATTAAGTCCCTGTGATCTTGTTGCGAACAGCCGCTGCTAGGAAATTTGGTAAAAATCATTCCCTTGGATCTCAAACTTGCGTAGCTCGTAGCATCTCTGTGAAGGGGGATTCATTTACATCAGCTTGTAAACCGATAGTCAGTTGGCAGAGGGAATGTCTTTCTGAAGGAGCGCTTGTTCTGGGATTATAGAGATCACTCTCTGTAATAGTTCTTATTTCAGTCAATAATACGATTTCTTTTTATCTTGAATTCGGTTCCATATAAATGATAGAGTCATGTTTGTTGCTATATCAAATTAAGTAGCATTTACTGTTTCAATCTCCAAATATTCAGTAGCACAGTGCATTGGCTACACCTGCACTTAACTGTTCAGCTCAAATTTCTGTAGATAACAGGATATTGATGTACATCAGTAGGCGTGTAAAAAATATTTGATTCATTCAGTAGAAAGATACCTGATTTTTTATTTATTTTATTTTTTTATGTTTTAGTAACAAACATTAGCATTTCGCCTGCTGGACACAACAGGAAGGAAAATGTGTGTCGTGCTCGTTTTTCACAACAGTCATCCCTCATATCATTTGCTTCGTGGATAGGTGCCAAATTATAACATAGACGTTCAGAAAATCAGTTTTGGCGTACTACTGTAATTGGGTGGTGAAGAGTGTATATTTTTTATATCAACAAGATTGTGTATAAATGTGTGTATCTAGCATTGTTTCTACCAAAAACCAGTGTTTTTATTTTTTTATTATGTATTGAATGACAGTAACTAGTGATATTTATGATAAAGGTCGAATTGGGGAACGAACTCAGCTAAAATAAATATTCTTCAGTTTTAAATATAAGAGAAAATAGTCAACAAAAATAAATGTATTTGGTCTAAATTTTAGATTAAATACATCAACTTTTGTTGACCAGACTTTCTCTTATATTTAACATTAGATGAAGTATAAATTTTAGAATGAAAATAAAATACTTTCAAAAGATATAACCGATGTCCTAGTTGATTCTAAATGGTGAATTAGTTCATGAACATCACCAGTTGATTCTAAATGGTGAACTAGTTCATGAACATGGGTGACTTTGACATCACCGGTTGATTCTAAATGGTGAATTAGTTTATGAACATGGGTGAATTAAGCATGAATTTATTTTCTCCTTAGTACATTCTAAGCGTACTTTAAACATTTGCTTTATTGATATGTGTAGTACCTGGGTAAGGAATTGTCTCTCGATATTTCTTTCAGACGAATCACCTCTAGTTTTTTATGTAATTTTTAGAAAACGTTCATCTTCTACTACCCTTTGCAAATTTTAATTTGATGAGATTTGGTAAGAATGTAATTGTAGAATGAAATTCAAGTCTCTTGGTAAAGAATGGCAACATTACAATTTAAAGAAATTTGAATCTGTCAATTAATAAAGTCAAAACTACTACAGAGAAAGGTGAATTATCCTTGTTTTGTTTGATCCAATTATTATCAATATAAAAATATATTTGTTATGTTCTATAGTGGAGAATTTTGATGGTATTTCTTCTATTATAGAGAAAGATTGAAGAAGTAAATCAAAGTTTAGAGAATGAATTTTAATTCTTGAGGTACCTGGAAAATTCGTTGATGGCATACATGCTAAAGTGTTCATCTATTAGCTAAATCGATATCAAAGATATATCATTTGAATTGGGAAGTAGGTTGAATAAATTTAATTCAACTCGTGTATTATCACAAAGTAAATATTTAATTTAATTTTGGAAATTTTAAATTTATATTAACTTACCCGTTTATATTATTAATATTTTAGAATGATTCTTAAAACTACAAAATTGTGTTTACACTGACAAAATGACAAAAGTAATAACTTTTCATTTTAGTTTTAGTTGAATTTTCAATTTTCAATTTTTTTTCAATTTTAATTCTTAGTTTAATTTTTAATTTTTATTTTATTTAAACTGAAACATTCTCTTTACTAAGTGTCATTATGAATTCACTGAATATAAAAAAATATCAACACGTAAAAATAATTAAAAAAGACAACATAAAATAATAATAATATTATTTAATTATTTTAAAATAATTCATTATAAAATTATAATTTATTTAGTCACAATAATTTTAATAATAGTAGTTGAAAGTAGTAGCCGTAGAAGATGAGTATCATAGTAATCATCGATTCTCGAAGACGGCTGCAACTAAAAGAAATAATTGATAGTTGGAGGTAGTGGTCGAAGTGTGACAGACGGTGACTATAGTGGTGGACGGTGGTTAGAGATAGTGGTCGGTAGTGGTAGCGATGGTTGGAGGTGATCGAAGATAATGGTAGCAGTTCTTAGAGGTGGGTAGTCATAAATGGTGGTTGGTTGTGGTAGTGATGGTCGGAGGTGGTTGATCAGTGATTTTGGCGGTGGTTGGAGGTGGACGGTTGGTGATGATGAAGGTGGTTATCTATGGTCGGGGATGAGTGGTGGTTGGAAGCAATAGTTGTTGATGTTGTTAGAATGATGTGTATGTAACTGATAGTGATATGATAATTTTAAAACAAACTAAAACTAAAAGGTACACATATTTGGCGGAAAGATTATAGTTGGTATTATATACACCAAAAATTTCGATTATTTTTTAAAAACAAAATCGAAAAGTTCAGGAAAAAGTAATTTTGATTTTTTTTTCTCAAAAACTTTCCAAAAACTGATTTTTTGTTTTGTTTTTTGAAGAAACAAATTTCAATTTTTTTTAAATTATGTTTGGTTAATTGATTTGTTTTAAATATGTGGTTCAATTCATCAATTATTTAAATGATTTGATTTTTTTTGGTGCAGTGCAATTCAATTTATTGATATGGTCCAATTAACCATATATTTTACACACCTCTATTTGCTGAGACAAACTCCATATTTAAAGTTTTGATGAAAATAAACAAAGGTTAATTAAGAAAGTTAATTATGATTCTAAATTGTTATGTTAATTTGGCTTGTGCTTTTAAGTGAATTTAATTAAGAACAAAATCAAGCAAAGCAGAAAAAACAGCAATGAGAACATTCTGCATAAAAACAGAGAATGATCTCTTGTTTCAAGAATGTTCATCACAGCATATTGACCAATCATTCTCCACCTCTTTAACAAAGATTCTGCCTCGAAATTTCATTCAAATAGAATCAGTACATGACAAGGAACAATTAGGATTCATCCCAGCTCAAATAGGATATCAGATCACTAAAATAAAAGAATTTGAAACAGTCAAAGTAAAACAGTTTTGGAACTCTAAAAGTCAAACTGTCAAGAAAGATTGATCAACCTTGATATATGATAAGACATTACAAAGGACATCCAGAATGATCAAAACAGGAACTATAGATTGATCATCAAATCTCCAGAAAGATCAAAATGACAGATCCAGATTGATAATCAATCTCCGTTTCCTGCATAACTCCAGCAGCAATCTGTTCTCTTCTGCAATGGCTTATAATCTTTCTCCAAACTTCTCTTGGCTACATTCAAGACTCAAGATCGAAACTGTACCATCCTAGATTAAGGGAGAAACTTCAAAGGCTCTTTAACTAGAAGACAAAACTGATTTAAAAGCTGTAACAGAATAGTCAAAGCAGTTGTAAATCAATTCAAGGCTGGATTATTTTTATTCTGAAATATTGGTTTCAGTCAAAAATACAGAGCACTACCAACAACTCTTTTTGACCTTCATTAAATGCTTCTAAAGCCTATAAATAGAAGGCCAATATCCAGGAATAAAACAAGAAATTCAAGTGCTGTAAAATCCCACAAATCAATCACATACACATACTTGAAGTTCTCAAATTTCGCAAAGAAGAAGCAGTTCTAAAGTCTCATATCAGGTTGCTTGATCATTACTGAATTCTTTGTAAAGAATCAAATCTCAAACAAGAGTTGAGCTATCTCAGATTCTGTCAAAAAACAATCTTATTGTAAAAACTCAAACTATAAGAGTTTATTTATAGTTTGTTTAGATTGTATTGAATCCTATCAAAGTTAGATAGGAGCTGTTGTTACTTTCTGGGTGGAAAGTAATAGAGATTGAAACAGATCAAAGGTGATCTAGACTAGGTGCTGTAAAATCAAGAAGCATCTTTGTTTTAAACACTCAGTGGAAAAACTCACAGTGTGAGGACTAGATGTAACCCAAGTTGGGTGAACTAGGATATATCTTTGTGGTATTCTCTATCCTATCTCTTTATTTGTTAAACTTAACTGATTAACTAAGATAAAACACAAACCGACTTTCCCGTTTTAAACTAATCAAGGAACGTTCTCTGTTTTTGATAAAAACCAAGAACGTTCTCCGTTTTTCTGTTTTCATAACCAATATCAATCTTGAGTTATTTTCTTAAGTTTTTAACAGGAATTTAAAAGGTACATTTACAATTCAAACCCCTCCTTTCTTGTAAATTGACACTGTTACTTCAATTGACATCAAAGCTCGGTCTCTAGAAAGTTCAAAAAACACCTAACAAGTGCTTGAGAAAATATCTAGAAGAATGTCGAAAGCAAAATACATTGTTGAAGGAGGATCCTCAAACATACCACCATTCTTTGATGGATCGGATTACTACTTTTGGAAAAACAAAATGCAATTGTTTCTAAAGTCTCAAGACACAGGAATGTGGCGCATCATTACAGATGGAGACTTCATACCAAGGGTTGATCAAGATGACTCAAACTCTACCATGAAGAAAGAAACTGACTGGACAACCGATGATAAAAATAAGGTACTTTTAAATTCTAAAGCTCAGTTATTCTTATCATGTGCTTTAAGCAGAGAAGAAAGTGAAAGAGTAGATGAATGCACAACTGCAAAAGAAGTTTGGGATACACTGCAAACTTATCATGAAGGAACAAGCCATGTCAAAGAAGCAAGAATAAACATTGGCATAAGGAAATTCGAATTATTCGAAATGCAAGAAGGAGAAACTATTGATGAAATATACTCAAGATTTACTACAATAGTAAACGGAATGCGTTCTCTTGGCAAAACTTACACAGTACAAGAAAGAGTAAGAAAGATCATGAGGTGCCTTCCAATCATATGGAGACTGTGACACCCTAAACCCCAAAATAATATATATAATAATTTATATCATATTTCTATAAAATTTGCAGCGGATAAATAAAAATATGTTTCCAAGAAAATAAAAACTTTAATTTTTAATTTAGGATATCACGTTTCTCAAAAATCAAAAGGAACACTTTAACTTCTTTACTCCATAGTGCAATCTCAATAAGCTTGAGTTAAGTATAATTACTTGATTTAATTCTAAAAACCTACTAGTACTTATATGGTTTTCATACAAAAGTTGTTTCAAAATAAATAAGTAAAATACAAATTACAACCCTTATTCCCGGTATCACGTATCAGAGTGGGGTTCCTCCCAAACTTGAACTTCAAGACTTATTAACCTGTAATAACTGCGATTTCGCAAACGCATGGCCAAACCAGTCAAACACAAACAACGAAGGAGGTGAGTTTCAAAATCATGTTAATAGTATAATATAAGTAAGAAGAACACGCAACAATCATAATAGACCGTATCATAATCACATTACGATATATCAAAATATTTAAGTAAATAGTATCATATTATAACATCAAATTCACTCAAGTAAGATAATCATCTCATTATAATATGCATCAAATCATCTAAGAGTAATTATTATTACTTTTGAAACACATCAATCACCACAAAACAATCACAAGTAAATGCAATGTTATGCATGAGCTTAGACTCTACTTCACAATGTGGTACCATTCTAACTCTGAAGTACTTGTCTAGGAGGCTTGATACTATGCCACCATCCCGGTGGACGGACAATTCAAATTGGCCCTGTCCTCATAGGTCCCCTCAACTCAACCCAAGAGACATATATGCGACAGTCGAGGTAAACATGTGTTGCGTGGTAGCTCCCGACATTTGGAGTGCGACCTCCAAGTCACCTAGGAATTCCCCACCCGAATACCTCCAAGGGCTAACAATCTTGCCTTAAGGCTCGACAGCAGACCACCACGATCAAGCTCATTCAGTTGTACTTCCCCGGAATCACTAGGCTTGTGAAGCCCTACCTATATGATGACAAAATAATCTCCACTTCACAAATTCACAATATTTATTTTCTCCCCTCGTTGGTATATGATACTCCATTAAAATTGTCATCTCAAACACAATTTGAAATTACCATTATTTCATCAACTATGAGGTTAATTCAATATTCTCATCACAATATCACTATCATTAATCATATCTCATCACTTAAACTCATCACAATTTTATAGAATCACTATCATAAATCAAACGTCATCATTATTATCACATAAATTTATCATAAATCACACATCATCATCAATTAAACTTACATTATACACTGCATTCACATAAACTCATTTAATCAAACATATGCACTAAATTCATTTGAAATCAAATATCACAATGATATCAAATATCACAATAACATCAAATATCACAATAATTTTAAATATCACAATAATATCAAATATCACAATAATGTTAAATATCACAATAATATAAAATATCACATATTTAACAAAATTAAATCAACAAACACCTTATAAATATTTCTATTTTACATTTTAATCTCACAATTTTCTTATTTGCAGATTAATTAATTTATCACTTAAAGAGCTACTGCCGTACGTAGCGAGCCCCGGATGAATCGTTGGGAAATACGGTTTTCCCGTTCATCTCACAATATATTATACTCATGAATTCAAACGATCTCTCACCCCTTACCTTATTTCGACGCTTTCACACACGAATACGATTCCACGAGCAAACAGCCTTTGTTCATTGACTCTTTGTTAAATTAAAATATATTTATTAAGTATATTAATATTTGTTTTAGATCAGAGTGTTCAACCACTTGTCCTTTGGTGAAGCATTTGTTCCCAAGTTTAGATTCCCTAGATTTTTGAATTGGTCAATCTTACAGTGTCAAAAGAAAACAATATTAAAAGCATTTCAAAATAACATGGTAAATAAAAGGAAGAAGGAAGAATTATGGAAGAAATGGAAGATGAATGTGTTTATTTTTGTAGAAGAAAATAATAAAAAAAAAATAAAAAAAAAAGTGAAAAACAGAGACAAAAAAGGGGGAAAGTATAAAAAAAAAAAAAAATGAAAAGAGATATTGTGTGGGAAACCAATGATGCACCCAATAAACCAAGCCATACTCAAAACCAATGATGCACCCAATAAACTAAGTCCAATTTTATACACAGCATCGACCAGCTCTTAACTAAATGAACAATTAGAAAATACTGAATAAATGGATTTGTGATGACTTTTTGTTTATAATTTACTTAAAAACAATAAGTTAAAGTGACTAATTTTACTTAAATATGACTTTTTATTTTTTATCAATGCAATGATAATGATTGAATAAAAAAATGAAAAAAAATTAAAGGATTTTTTGTATTGTAGTTTTAAATCAAATTACAATCAACAGAACTCTATAAAATCTATATAATAGAGTAGAAAAAAATAAAATCTATTTCTTTCTACAATACTATCTGGATATTGTAAAATTAGAAAATATTATTTTATTGTTTTTTACTTATTCTATCAAATAAAAAATAAAAAAGATTTAATTGGACCAATCTATAAATAGATTTTCATATATCTATAAAAATCTATGGAATTCAAATTTCATAGAGTCTATAATTTTTCTTTGTTTCATCTAATTGATATTTTTTTTTTTTGTATTGGCTCCAATCAATTCAAAATAATAAAAATAAATTTCTATTCTTTTTATTTTAATTTTTGGATTTCTCATTCTTTTCAAAATTTTGATAAATAATAAATTAAAGTAATTGTTTTTGTATTTTAAAAAATTGATTGATTAACTAATTGACAAATGATACAGCGATTTGATAAAAAACTTTTTCATATTCCAAAAAGATTCATGGTAACTAGTTCATCAAAATAGAAATCTTTAAATGAATTTGGTGGGAATAGAAAACCATTTCCGATTATTTGTATCCCCTTTACTTTCAAAATAGGAAAATGGGAACAGTTTAAATTTTTGTTTCATTTAAAAAGTATTTTCAATATTATTATACATAAAATACATCATGAAATTAAATAGAATTTCAAAAGGCAAATAGAATTGCATTTCATTAATGAGTATTAATAAAATAATTAAATTCAATAGTTAAAAAATTACATAACTCCGCTATAACACAATTCACACAGTTTGATCATTTAACTCAATTAGTGTATCCTTAGAGTCCACTTCTTCCCCATACTACAAGGGAAAGTGAAAATGTAAAAACCACCATTAAAGCAGTCCAAGCAAGACTTACTATATCCATGTAAATTTTCTCTCCTATCTCTGTCAATATGAATGAATTATTTCATTATTGTTTACTAATTTTTCTTGTATTATGTTCTTCTTTTTTTTCACTAAAAATCGGATAATATCTAATAATAATAGTGGAATCGATGGTATAGAGTCAAATAAAAGATTCCATCGTAACACTATTGACGAAACATCCAATTAGAACATCTAACAAATTCTTATCTTATTTCTAGTAGAATTAAAAAACATTAAACATAAAAAATAAAAATACCATTGGAAATAGGGATGGAAATAGGCTAGACCGTCTGTCAGATGCCTATGACTTGACGTTTGACATGGTCTGACCTATTTAATAAAAAAGTTAGACTTAGACTATTTTTAAAATCTATTTATTTAAATAGGTCAGACTCAAACTTATAAAAAAACCTATTAGGCTTGACAGACCGACCTATATATATTTTATTGGCTAAATTACACCAGCGGTCCCTTAACTTAGTTTCAGGTAACGTTTTAGTCCTTTATTTTTTTTTTCCCGAGTTGGTCTTTTATTTTAATTTTAAGTGACAATTTAATATTTTATGTTTTAAAATATCAACAATGTTATCCTTTGTTTTACAAAAATTCAAAAATATCATCAAAATTTTCAACCAAAACCCATAAAACTAATAATCATCTTCAATATAATGCAAATTTCATCAAATTCATAACTCAAATATTCAAATAAACTCATATTTTCATCTCCAACAACATCAAATAAATAATGAAAATATGAGTTTATTTCAAGATTTAAGTTATGAATTTGATTAAATTTGTATTTTATTGAAGATGATAATGAATTTTATAGGTTTTTTAAAAAAAATTTGATGATTTTTTTGAATTTTAGTAAAAAAAAAAGGAAAACATTGTTGACATTTTAAAACATAAAATATCAAATTGTCACTTAAAATTAAAATAAAGGATCAACTCGGAAAGAAAAAAAGAAGAAAAAAAAGATAAAGGACTAAAACGTTAACTGAAATGAGATTAAGGGACCACATATGTAATTTAGCCTATTTTATTATTTATTAATATTATTTTTTATTATTATTTATTAATAATATTATTTCCTATTTTAAAGTCTATCAATTAGACAATCACTCAGTAGTCGTTTCATATTCGGTAATCGTTCCATATTCGATAGTCATTCAATTAGGCAGTTGTTTCATATTTGTTTGAGAGGTAATAATTGATGCATTGGTTTTAGGAAAAAAAATCAATTTTTTGAAATCAAAAATTATTTTTTAGGGTTTAAATGGTGTTTGCTTCAGATTTTTTTTAAATTATTTTGTTAGAAAAATCATTTTTTGTTTAATATATATAGATATGTAAAATATAACATTTAAATATTTTAATGTTAATAAGGCTTTTAAATAGGCTTTTAGACCAACCAAACTTTTAAAAATGTTAGGTCAGACCGAAAAAAAAAAAAAACAAAAAAAACCTGTGATAGGTCGTAGGTCAGACTTATGCCTAAAAAATTAATTGTATGTCAGACTTAGGTCTTTCAAAGTCTGATTCGGTCTGACCTATTCTCACCCCTACTTGAAAATAGCAAGGGAATGAATTTTACTAATAGGTAGGAAGAAAAAGAAGCACCTATGTTTTATTTTCCTCCCCATTTGATTAAAGTAAAAAATATCAAATCAAGGTCGATTCCTTCACATACTCATACTCTACATTTGCATCTCTTATTTTCATTTGATCTAATCCTTATTGTCTCCCGATTCAATCTAATCCTTATTATCTCCCGATTCGTTCTCTAAACCAATTGAAGAACAATTTCTGAAATTCTTTCACTAGTAGAGATTAACCAAACAGAAATAATTTTATGTTTCTTAGTATGGAAATAGAAAAGAAAATATTTTAAAATTATATTAAATTAAAATGAAATTCGTGATAATAAAAAAAAAGTTTGTTGTATCAACAAAATAGAATAAACTATTTTTATTCTCTTGTCGATCAGAGAACACCCGAATTTGAATTGGGAAAAAAAAAATTGCAGTCCATGCCTTACTTTTCGACCATACCGTCAAAATGATAAAAGAAAATATAAGAGAATACCTCTCCTCTCAAAAAACCAAATAAAGGGATATAAACTTCTTTTTATGTGTGTTTGTATCTTAAATTCAATTTTTTTATTGAAAAAACAAACGTATACCTTTCAAAACGGAACAAATTATAAGCCTTGACTCAAAATTCCTGAATAATTCTTGAATATGAATCTATTCTTTAAAAAATAAAAATAGAAATTAATACATAACTAATCAATTTTTCTTTTTGAATCATTCTCTATTTTAATTGTAAGGGCAACTATTGATATATGTCAACCCCATAACATAAATTTTTATTGTCACATAATTATTATATAATTGGGTATCTTATTCGTATATATCCATATTTATTATAGGGATTTTTCAATAAATTCTCGTGCTTTCATTTTTTTTGTCAATTTTTTTTATTAAATAGATTGATGAATAAATAGGAAAAACAAATTAACACCACATGTAATATCTGGATCGAATAAAATTGCAATAAAGTAATAGACAAATATAGATAGTTATAGCTGAAGTTAGATCTATACATCTTTAATAAATTCAAGTTTTTTACGCATTATAATCGTATTCTTAAATTCTTAAAAAAAAAGTATTTATATATATATATATATATATATTCTTTGTAAATTCTCCTTCTTTTTTAAACAATGAAAATCATAAAGTGCTAATAGAATAAATAGAAACTAGTGCATTTTAACCTTGTTACATCGTGGATATTAGATCCGTTGTTATACGTCCAATGTAATAAGCAAGATGGTGGCAAATTTGTTATTATGGTAAATTTTGTTAGATCTGTTCTAATTGAACTGTTCTAACAAACACATTAAAAAAATAAAACTACAAAAAAAAATTGTAGTAAATTTATTATTATAATAAATTTTATTAGATCAGTTCTAATTGAACTATCTAACATACATATTAAAAATAAAAATTTATTATTGTAATAAATTTTGTTAGATCTGTTCTAATTAAACCGTTCTAACATATACATTAAAAAAAAGACTACACACAAACAAAAACACTGAAAAATTTGTTATTATTAGAAATTTTGTTAGATCTGTTTTGTTAGACCGATCTAACAAGCCTTTAAAAAAAAATTCTCTGACTTAACTAAAAAATAACAACTCAGTGTGCCAACACTTTCATTTTTTCATCACATCGTTCCTTCTCTCTTCATCCTTCTGCAAACCCAGGAATCCAAACCCGCAAATCCAAATCCATTTTTCATCCTTCAACATTCCTTCAACATTCGTTTTTTATCAAACCCAACCACATTTAACCTTCATCCTTCGTGAAAACAAACGTTTTCATCCTTCCACATTTAACCTTCATCCTTCAGTGAAAATGTGAATCGTCGGCGAGTTGATCCGCCGCAGCTTTCAGTCAATTTCTTTCAGAACTCAAAACAAGGGCGTAAAGCAACTCGTCTCTAATAGAGCATGTTGTTCGGAGTCAAGAAGGGCAATGCATTCGGATGCTTCATTTAGGAGGAATTCCAGTACATCATGGCGTGGATAACCATAAACATAACCAAATGCAAATGGAATTGAAATGAATGAGATTTAGGAGAGGAAGAAGAAGAAGCAGACGAGTACGGTTATCATCATTCTGGTCAACATATCCAGAATTCCGGCTCGGTGCATCCTGCTATAATGCGCCTGATGCTCAGAGATGCCATGCTCCGGCTCCGTAACAATGGCTTCAGCATCCTAGCCCTCGCTATGAAGGTGAAGTACGCCGAGCTTGTGACTCTTAACAAAAACAATATGACGGTCTTCGCCGTTGACGACCTTTCGATCTTCTCCGGTTCTCACTCTTATATCATATCAGCAACATCAGGTTCCACATTGTGCCGAACCATTTCTTGTCGAGAAGTGTTTGTGGCTTTCTCCGGTAATTTTCTAATAATTTTTGTTTGTTACTCAACAATCTAAAATTATTTCCTTGTTAATTATTCTTATTATTAATCTTTAATTGATGGAGAAATTTGAGTAGTAGTACTTATCCTAATTTTCAATCATCCTTTAAAACTGCATGTTATGTGTTTGTGATATTGTCTCTGTTAATAATAAGTCTAATGCTATAATTTTTTAAACACATTTGTCAATTTGAGTTTGTGATTTGTGTTGGTTGTTGCTTAATTTGTTCATACTCTTATTTTTGAAATTGTAAAATATATCTACTATAATAAAATGTCAGAATATGTTCCTTTTAAGCGATAAATTAGAGCTTTTTGGTGATGCTAAAAGTAATACAGAGAGAGGTCTGGTCCAAAACTCTGCCATAGAAGATCTAATGCATCATCATCAGGCTTAGTTCCTAAAACAAGATTTCCAGATTCTAAGAGGATAGCTACCACAGAACCTGACTTAGGAGAACTCACGTTTGTTGACCATACTTGTTTTGAAGACTTGTTGAATAGAACTAAATTACCAGCTGATATATTTAACGTGGCAGTGTTTTTATCTGAGACAGGGTTGTCTCTGTTGGCTACCCAAACAACTGTTTGCTGGGTGATTTTTTTGTACCATATACCTATGTAATAGTTAGAGGAATTACCGGTCTTGAAGTAATCCAGTTCAAAGATTTCCCCTTCAGAGACTAGAGTTTGATCACCAGAGAAAGGTTCCTTTTGTTCTTTTTACAATATATATATTTTTCTTTTGTTACTTTCTCATTCCTCATTGCAGATTCTTTTTTCACGAATTTTCAGTACTAGAATAAGTTTTAATTTTAACACGGGCATGAAAAAGCAATGGAATTTTAGTCTCTCCATCATCATGTTGTTCACTGCAGCTGATGAGTAAAAAGTGTCTGAACTATTGAAAGTAGCATCAAAACACATAGTCACACCATATGCATCATCTTGACAAAATAAAATATATGATGAGTTAATGAAGTGAGCGAGCACGTATATACAGACTTGTATTTGTATTAAATTATTCATGTGCAATTAATATATGTAATGTAACTTGTGATGTCACAATTAGAGCAGCACTTATATTATTTTCTGAAATCTCTGGTTGTTTTTGCTTGTTAAACAAGGTATCAGTTGGTAGAATAATTAACAAGTTAATGAAACATGCTACCAACAATTGAAACATGGAAGAAAAACTGTTTCTTCTTCCTCGGATCTGCACGATGCCGTCCCGAAGAAGAACTCTGTTGAAGGTCATCATTCTCGGTGACAGCGGGTTCGTCTCTCTCTCTCTCTCTCTCTGATTCTTCAATTCTAGGGTTCGCGGAGGAGAATATTCTATAGATCCTTTCACTTTTCATGTTTTCCAATAACACTCCAATCTTATACTACTACCTTAATTTTCAATCCTTTCGTTCCAATAACTTGATTCCTAACTACGATTTTGTTTCCTTCTGATGGTTTTTATTCTTCCTGTTGATAATTGATCTCTGTTCGATCTCATTTAGTGATATGCAACCACAAAGTTGGATCGTAGTCTGTGAATTTTCTTTTTCTTGTTTGGATCATAAGAATTGCATATAATAAAGTAACTTAATGTATAGAATTGTTTAGACACTTGTAACCATGCTATTGCTAATGTTAAGTTGATTTATGAGTTGAATTATTTCAAATTATCTGTCAGTTCTTTAATTTTTTTAACATCGCGGTGTTGTTGATGATTTGCAGGGCGGGGAAGACGTCTTTATGAATCAGTATCCTTCGATTTTTGTCTAGAAACTCTGCATTCTGTATTTGTTTTCAATTTTCAATAGGTTTCTGTATTGTATAAGGCTATGCTTTTAAAATATTAAATATGTGGCATTTTTGTTTCTATTAACCTATTTATTTTAGATATGTGAATAAGAAGTTTAGCAATCAGTATAAGGCAACCATTGGAGCGGATTTCTTAACCAAAGAAGTGCAATTTGAAGATAGGCTTTTCACTTTACAGGTTTGTGAATGGTGCTGCCTTGGGCTTGGTTTATTTTTGCAATGCATGACCGAGCCTTGTAAATGATAGGCCAGATTTACAAAATTATGAAATTCTTTTTGTTAGAGAGTTTATCTTACTGATATTACCTAGATATCGTGTGCATTGAAATAAGAGTGTATGGATTCATTGATCCGTGTTTCATTCAGAGTGAATATGATTCTATTGGGGCTCAAAAGTACATATAAAATAAGTTGCAGCAGGATCAAAAAGAGTGTTATCTATTACCTTATCTCAACAAGTAAGTAAAATTTTATTATAATTTATCCATTACAAATTTATAACATAAATGTACTTAACATTTTTACCTTTTTGCACAATGTAGTTGTCATTGGCAATTGCTCGTTATTTGTCCTAAGAAGAATACTATAGTCTTCTTATGTTCGTTGGGAAGGAAACCAAATAAAAATATCACGCACATCGTCGATTTGTAAGTGTTTATTGTATTTTCGGTATATGTATTTCAAATGCACATTTAGATCTTTTTAGAAATGACTATACTGGCCTTCTACATGCTTGATGGTACAACATTATTGTATATCAAAACTTTTTTAAGAGGCTTATGGCTTTAAAGGTAGTGAATAATATAATAATATAATTCATCTCTATATGATTTGGTAAACCATCCATTTTTCTCATTGTTGATGTAAGAGCCCCTGAATCTTAAAAAATGGGAGGCATAAAGAGGGAAAGGGAAATAATTAGTTAGTGGAAATAAGATTATTGCAAGTTTGTTCATATTCAAATAGCATAATTATTTTATTTTTGTAGAGCTTTGGGTGAATATAATAAGTCGCGAAGATTAAGAAAGAACAAGCCCACATGGAGCATTCCCATTGTAAGTTGTTTAGATTATATATATAGAATTTCAATTATAATTTATATGTTTTTATCTATATAATATTTACTCATTATAATTTACATATAATATTCAATTTTAGTGTTAAAGACAACCTAAAGGTTATGAGTGTGGTTACTACATTATGATACATATGTTGAACATTGTATCTAGTGGTCTTGTTGATTCATGGATGCGGGTATATGATAGATTTTTTCAAAGTTAGTATTAATTAACTACTTATGATTTTTATGGTCACATAATTTAGATAACTTTGTTATTTCAATGTTTATAATTCAGATATTTGGAGAATCAAAACCATTCGAAGATGAAGAAATGATGAATGTCCGACAACGCTGTGCAAACTTGATTTTTAAACTAATAGAAAATGCTTGAAGCACTTGTATCATTTTAGTATCTTTAGATTGTTAATAGAAGATAATGTTTTTTTTTAACTAGTGAATATTATGTAGCTCTAAATTTGATAATTTAGATTTTGTAAAAAAATTATGACTCATTGTCATTGATTTTTAAATGTAAAGCTTCATATGAAGTTTTGTGTTTTATGCTTGAATGAGAAATTCTAGTTAATAATGTAATATGTGAAATTATGAGGATGCATATGTAATGGGTGAAAGTTATAAAGAACAAAAAATTAAAAATTTAATTATTTAAATTGATTGGGTCATTGATAAAATAAACAATTTTGAATATGATTTGTTATATTGGTTCAAATTTAATCGATCTAATAGATTAATTTTGAATTTGACTTGTTATATTGGTTCAAATTTAACCGATCTAACAAATTATTTTTGAATTTGACTTATTATATTGGTTCAAATTTAACCGATCTAACAAATCATTTTTGAATGTGACTTGTTACATCTGTTATTTTAACTGATTTAATAATTAACTATTTATTACAACGCTTGATGTTAGATCGGATAAGAAACCGATCTAACAAGTACATAGGAACCGATCTAACAAGGTTTAATTGCACTAGTAGAATAAATAGAATTCATTTTTTTGTTGAGATTCTCACCTCGAAGTCTAGGTGAAATTTACCAATTTGAGTCTAAAATTTTCTCCTTTCATAAAAGATATTTGATTTTATTAATAAACGTTATTAAGTAAAATTTCATATGATTCAGTAAAGAAAAAAAAAATCATTATTGCTAAATCATTCCTATGAGTTGACGAAGAATCACGGTAAATCGTGGAATACTTTTTATAAAATAAATGGGGAAATTCAAAATAATTGGTGTTGGGAATGAAGGAATATCTACACTACCCGAATTGAATCAAATACAATTTGAAGGGTTTTCTAGATTCATTGATCGGGGATTAGCATAAGAACTTTTAAAGTTTCCAAAAATAGAATATACAGATCAAGAAATAGAATTTTAGTTATTTGTGGAAGAGCTAAAAGTCTAATCTTGTGCCAGTATACAAACCAAGGGATAATCTTAGTTAGACAGTTTCTATGGGGCGTAGCCCTCCCAAAAGGTAACTGAGGCGTGCAAAGGTTTCCTCTGGCCAAACGGAGATTGGCCCTCGAGTGCAAAGGCAAAAGGAGCTTGACTACAAGACCCACCCATCAAGCAGGGACAAAATTCAGCCTTAGTGATCTAATGGTGCCGAGTGGAAGGGTCGTCGCTCAACGGATAAAAGTTACTCTAAGGATAACACGTTGATCTTTCCCAAGAGTTCACATCGACGGCAAGGTTTGGCACCTCGATGTCGGCGCTTCGCCACTTGGAGCTGTAGTAGGTTCCAAGCGCTGGAATGTTTGCTCATTAAAGCAGTATGTGAGTTGGGTTGAGAACGTCGTGAAATAGTTCGGTCCATATTTGGTGTAGGCGTTAGAGCATTGAGAGGACCTTTTCCTAGTACGAGAGGACCGGGACGGACGCACCTCTGGTGTATCAATTATCATGCAAACGGTAAACAATGGGTAGCCAAGTGTGGATCGGATAACTATTGAAAGCATCTAAGTAGTACGCCCACCCAAGATTAGTGTTATCCTATTCCGACTTCCCCAGAGCCTCTGGTATCACTGCAAAAGATCCCAAAGCATGCGAGGGTGGAACAAAAGAGGTTTTGAGAATTCAAGAGAAGGTCACAGCGAGACAAGCCGTTTTTCATTAACGACATGTGTCAAGTGGAAGTGGAGTAATGTATGCATGTGAGGCATTCTAACAGACCGGTAGACCTTGTTCCTATATGACCTGATCAATTCAATCAGGTACTCACCATCTATTTTTATTGTTCAACTCTTTGACAACATGAAAAAACCAAAAGCTTTTCCCCCCATCCCTTGAATAGATATGGATGGACGGGTAGAGGCCTTTTGTGTCCCCTCCAGTGAAGCTAGTCAATATGCTTTTTTCTCAGGCTTTTACTTCGTTCATGTTTGATATTCTAGTGTCATAGGCGTAGAGGATAATACTATAGGGGAGGCCCTACGAAAAAATAGCTCGGCCACAATGTTGGAGGTTTGAATCCCTCCTTGCCCACAACTGACCAAAAGGGGAAGTCCCTTGGGGGGTAGGAAAATCAATCATGATCGACCTAGTGGAACGAGAGCTATGAAACTTGGGAAGAATAGCAGATGAAGTGAAGGATTAGTAGCATAGAAAAAATGTGTTCCTCATCATTAATATGTTTGCTCATTGTAATTGTGTGTGGTCTCTTGGGAGAATTGATGATTGCATAAAAAATGCATTGATTAGCCCTGGGACTGTAGAACATAGGAGTATCCCAAAACTACACCTTGTTATTGACCATGCGTCTCAAAGATTGCATAACAGAATGGTATACGATGAGATATAATGTAATAGAAACAAAGATAGGGGGTCATGTTACTTTTCTTACTTAACAAGTGAACTTTTTCCTTCTAAATTTTCTTATTCGGAATGAATCAAATCTCCCCAAGTAAGATTTGAACCTACGACAAATCGGTTAACAGTCGACTGCTTTACCACTGAGCTACTGAGGAACAACGGCAAATTTTTTCTCTTAGAGTTTTGTTTCTTTTCTCAACCCATTACCAATATGAGACCGAAGTTTCCTTTATAACTCCTTGAACTTCTTCGTAATCTTTACACTGCATCCCTCGTTACATAGGTAACCTCAAAGTGGGTCTATTTCATTATATTCCATCAATATACTAATTCAAGTAATTGAGATAAGAGAGATAAAGAGATATCCTTTGGGGTCTGTCTTTTTCTATCTAGAAAGAAATAATTAAAAAATACTAGTTATCATATAATAAGACATCGAATCTAATAATATCATAAGAAATAAAAAATAAGAAATAATAATATTATATAATAACACATCAAATGCGAAATAAGAAATAATAATATCATATAATAATTCCAATTAAATTGCAATAAACCATAAAACTGTAGAGAGGTTTACGATGATTTATCAATTGTTTATATTAAACAAGTTAGTATCGTTTTGTCTTCAAATAATGAATTCAATGGTTGTGGTCAGACTTTATTATGGATTTTTGACCACGTTCTGCATAGGACCCTGTTATCTCTTAATTATTCGAGCCTGGGCTATGAACTAAGAGGCCAAGATGGAAGTATCAGCAACAACCGGATTTATTAATATTACTGATAATCCATCACGGATAAATTTTTTATTATAACTATATATTTGATGTTTTATTTGAAACATATTTTGTATGTATTTCCTTCACGAGAAGCTGTGTTTGAATGCGCAAAAACCATTGGAAGAGAAAATCGAATTTTAATTGTTACCATTCGTTCAGATAAAGTAATTGGAAAGAGGGGAAGAAAAGACAAATTGATTTTGGGATGCAAAAGAGGTGGAAGATATAAATCAAAATCAACAGTAACTTGTTCTCATAAGGAAAATTGTCCGTTTACTCTCAGATGTATACCGTTAAGTGTCGGTGAAGGATGAAAAATAAGTGTTCGTTGTGGAACACACAATCATAATCTACTTGATACCATAACAAGTCATTCTTATTTGGGGCATTTAAATGAAGAAGAGATAAAATAAGGGACAGTATGGTCTTTTCCTTATAGTTGGGGGGTATGAGGTAAAAGAGGGTGCACAGTACAACTCTCTTATATCAATTTATTATGCGCCTTTATTATTGGACTCCTCATGATGTTTATCAATAAGAAATAATCTATTATTGAGTAGACCTCGTACAATAACTGTCCTAACTCTACCATATATTTTCTTAATTTTCGTACACAAAATAATAAACAATATTATTTGGATTCCAGTTTATTAATTAAATATAGTGACTTTCTATTACTAATACTTAGTATTAATTATAAATTAATATAATAATTTCGTATTATAATATCTCGGGTGCTAATGAAATTTAACTGTCTCAATTTTTGGGGTATTGCAAAAAAAATTGAGTGCCTTATAGATTTCTTTCTTTATTAATGATAATTGCCGCTTTATTATCATACTTTATTAGTATACTATTACTACGATTAAGTTGTTTACAAGTACTTACAATCACAACTCTGAAACTTCTGATCTTTCTAAAGGTGTATTGGTTTTTTATTACAACACCAATAATGTCACCAATATAAGCATATTGTCCATTACTAGCTCTTATGATTCGAATACACATCAAATCTCGAACTCCGCTATTATCGACTACATTTGAAAAGGTTTAATCATATCATTTTTTTAATCTATTAGTCAAAAAGTTGAAGTAAACAAAATATTGTGTTAAAAAAACCAACAATTACAATTTCTTTTTCATACTAATGACTTCTTTTGTTTTAATTATTATTCTTTTTAAAAGAATGAATCCAGTTCATATAGATATTTTTTATGCTATTAATGGAATAGCCTTTCTAGCGATATTTTCTGCGACCTATCCCATTTTATTAAGTATTTTGTTGGATTTAATGACAAGCACTCAATATTCGGGAGATCATTTTCCCGAACCCATACGGGTTTCGGTTTATCTTACTGTAACAGGTTTGTTTGGAAATATGTGTATCCTGATATCCATATTTGTCCACCCGACAAACATTTCGTGACATTACGCATTGTCCCGCTTCTATTTGTCTAGATGTGATCCAAGCACCCTGAAGGGCCTGAATAACATATTTTCTTAAGCAACTTTTTTTACCTCAACAGGTTTTTCCTTTCATTCTTGTTTACAGAAATTGGTTTTTTTTGGAGTTATAGTTGATGGCTCTTTCTCAATTTCATCTCTATTACAGAAATGTACATAAGATCTTCACCTCATACGGATCTTCATAAATAAATCGATTACAAAATATTTAATCAATAAAATAATTTAAATAATATACAATAACATGTGTATGTTTAATAAAAATAAAAAATATAATACAATCACGGGATTTTTTGACATTTCATTAAATATATTGATTTATTAGAAATTTATCTATCTTCTTTAATATATAACGAAATATGTATTATTTTTGACCAGTTTTGCTATATGTATATATATAGATAATGTTGTTCCGATAAAAGATTCTAAAGAATATATATGTGTTTTTTTTTTATTATCATATTTGATTAACAAAAATTTATAAATTCAAAAAAAGTCACTTTTACTCTTTCATTATCAATTTAAGATGTAATGTTGGATCAGTCTAGTTTCGTTCACCATTCCATCTAATGAATCATTAAGATTTTTAAATTTTTTTTAATACAATCTTAGGTATTAATAGGTTCCATCGTTCCCATTGCTTTTTGATTTATGGTTATTCTTTTGTTGTTGAATCAACCTTTTCATTGTTATTAATTCTTTTTTAGATTTTCTATTTTGACAGGTTCTTTATACCGTGATAGCGATGAGTAGGTTATTAGTTCTTTAGTAATAAATTATACAAGGTTTTTTAAAATTTAACCAGTCTAAAAAACACCAACACTATAAACTTATTAATCAAAATTTTTTACGAAGGACCTTGATACAATCTCGTATAAAAAATTGAGTTGTACCAAGTCTGAAACCAAGCGGGCATTTTCTGCTGCACAAAAAAAATGGAATAAATCCATAAAACATTTTCTGCTGCACCAATTCACACAAAAAAGGAATACGTTCATAAAGCACTATTATCATAACTATTTTGATTAAAATAAATAAATAAAAATTATGAATTACGATTAATACTTTTTGTTGTGAATAAACACAACTATTTTTTGCAATGGTATACCCAATCATTGTAAGTGTAATCGTAGATGCTTTGGACCAAATTATTATTTTTCTTTTATTTCCCTGTAGCTTTTTTATGTTTCTTAATAAATCGTTACAATATTCATTCCGAAATCAAATCGATAATGATACGTAATATTAAAAATGATACGTATATTAAACCTCACATCGTCACAGAAATTCAATTCAAAAAATGTTGGCGAACTGATTCAGAAATGAGATAACAATATCATTAACCATTATTATCATTAGCGCAACCATAATATTCCTTACCGCACATAAACTAATATTAAACCTCACATCGTCACAGAAATTCAAAAACATGTTGGCGAATTGATTCAGGATAACAATGTCATTAACCATTATGAATTAGTTTGACAAGATCAACGCGCAACCATACCATATGCTTACAGATAAATACAAAACTTAAACAATAGTGCAAAACTAATATGGAATAGATATGTGAAAGGTCCAAACAAAAATGAAAAAGATCAAAACCTCTAAATAGTTCAAAAGCAAATACCATATTAAAGAATTAAGCAGTAAGAACAACAGCACCACCAGCTTCTTTAATTTTCTTCTCAGCGATCTTTGAAATGAGTTTAGTCTTCACAACGAAGGGCTGATTCTGAGGCAAAACACCTTTACCCAAAAGTTTGAAGAAACCAAACTGAGTAACATCAATAACAGGTGCCTTGTTCTCTTTTGAAGCTTTATCCTTGACCTCTTGTGAAATGAGAGAAGATAGTTTGTCTATGTTGACAATAGGGCAGTAGAACTTATTGCGAAGCTTGTGGAAGTAACGCATACCGACCTTACCAAAATAACCAGGATGGTATTTGTCGAAGAGGATACGGTGGTGGTGCATGCCTCCGGCGTTACCTCTACCTCCAGGATGCTTTCTGTGTTTACCGACACGACCATGACCGGCGCTGACGTGGCCTCTCTTCTTCCTGTTCTTTTTCAAACTGGTCGTCATCTGTTTCTCTTCCGGGCGTTTCTCGGCGGCGGCTGAATATTAGGGTTAGGCGATAATGGTGTTTCCAATTTTCAAGTATATACTCTATCAGACCCGAACAACTTTTGTAATTTTTTTTAATTGGGCCGAGCCCCAATAACCAAAGGCCTACTTTCAATTTTTTATAGAAACTTCTACCTCATGCCCCCTAATTATACCAAGACCCCCCAAATCAAGAATGAAATGATGTTTTTGTCCTCGTTTAAATAAAAAAAAACTTTAACAAATTTACCATTTCTCATTTCAAGTTATCTGGAACTCAAGAGTGATTTTTTTTTTTCTAAACTTCTAGATAACTTGAATAAAAGTTTTCTGGTACACAAAATACACTCCGGAAAACTTGTTTGAAGTTCTCCGGTATAGAAGCATATTTCGAAAAACATTTTTTGAAGTTCTCCGGTATAGAAGACTCTTCCAAAAAACTTTTTGGAGCTTCTCCAATAGAGAGGCTTGTTCCAGGAAACTTGAGGCTTAACACTTTCGGTAGTTATCGAAGAACTTGAGCCTCAAGTTCCACGGAAGTTATATATATATATATATATATTAATTTTATAACTAATTGTGATTTATTTTTTTTTATTTATTAATTTTTCAGTGGGTGCACGAGGAAGAGACGGCAAAATCATATGAATTACATGTGACACTGATACTTCTATATCATCCGCGATGAATCCTCTAGAGAGGATTCGACCGACAACTTCAAGGAGAAGAAGACTGATGATAATTGAAGACGATGATGAGTGACATCATGATCATGGATTTATCCCAGATGCGACTATGTAATTATTTTAATTAATTATAATTTTATAACTAAGTGTGATTTATTTTTTTTTTTAATTTTTTCAGTGGATGCACTAGGAAGAGACGACAAAATCATACAAATTACACGTGACACTGATACTTCTACATCATCCGGGATGAACCCTCCATAGAAGATTCGACCAACAGCTTCAAGGAGAAGAAGACGGATGATAAATGAAGGCGATGATGAGGGACATCATGATCATGGATTTATCCAAGATGTTACTATGTATCAGCAAGAGAAGCCTTCTATAGTGCCTGAGGAGGAAGAGGTGCATGAGCAAGAGGAGGCTGCACCTGCTCATAAGGGAGAGCATATGAAGGAGCTGAGGGACCTGGTGAGGTCACACGATATCCTAGAGGAACTTATGATTTGTTTGTCCTTACACGATAGCGTCATCATGTTTCAGCTAGACTATAATTTGGTGAGGTATATTAAATTAATTATTATTTATAGTACATTAAAAATATTTAAATTAATTATTATTTTTGGTCTATATTTAATTTAAAACCATATATTTTCTTTGTATACAGGAGCGACCATTGTTGAAAATTTGTGTGCATAGAAATAAAATGCAATAATTTACCTCACTGGTACTCCCGCGACCCATAGAGAACTAGGTGAATTTGTCAGGTTTGAACCCATTACAACGAGGTAGTTTGAAGATGATCCACAACAACCTGATTTTTGCGTTTGTGGAAATATGGCATTCCAAGACAACAACCTGATTACACATGTCATTTGGTGAAATGATGATTACTTTGGATGATATTGTCAATCTTCTGGGGTTGCCTATTAGGGGTGAGTTCTACAGTCCACCCCATGTAGATAGAGTAATGGCATGTAATCTTGCCATGACTTTATTAGGAGCGAATGCAGAAGAGATCTGGGAGGAGACCAAAAAGACTAAAGGTGCGTACTATAGACTGAATTGGTTGAAGGAGATCTTCAGAAGGCAGTGTGCAGAGAGATTTAACTGTGTTGCTAGGGCATATATATTTAGTAGGGAGTACTATTTTCGCTTATAAGAGTCATACTCTAGACTCTAGTTGATGTGCAATATCTTCATTTATTCAGATATTTAGATGGTACAGATAAATATGCATGGGGTATTGTTGCACTCGTAGTGCTTTATGACTACCTCCCAAATGCATGTTGTTATGATACCAAACAGCTAGGTGGATATATGACGTTGCTTCATGTATCAATTATTTATTTAATTTTTATTATTAAATATTATGTTAATTATTGTAATTATTTATTTTTATGTTTAATTATTAGTATATCATTTATTTATTTATTTTTATATTTAATGTATTAATTATTATTTATGTTAATTATTAATTTTTTTTTTGTTTATCATTAATATATTTATTTTTATTTTCAACAATGTTGGATTTACAAATATTTTTC
This sequence comes from Cicer arietinum, assembly GCF_000331145.2. Taxonomy (NCBI): domain Eukaryota; kingdom Viridiplantae; phylum Streptophyta; class Magnoliopsida; order Fabales; family Fabaceae; genus Cicer; species Cicer arietinum. The sequence continues at coordinate 23,950,051 of NC_021166.2, forward strand.
AAATATTTGTAATAGAGATGACTAGGGTGCTGACGTAGAATGTTTTGCCCGAATAAATAGATGGTTCTACAAACAAGGCAAGCACAAGGTCCATGAGTACAGATGTAGCATTGATGCATTGACACATGCGGATGTTATATGGAGACCATGGAAGAATCATATGGGTGACATTCCTTTTGATGATATCATACTTTATACTGATCACCTCCGATTCTGCAACATTGTAGTGAAATATCTGTCAGAGAGGTGTTTGAGACAATTTGGATATATCCAATATATTTCATCACCGCCACTTCCAGATCCTTCTAGATTATTTGATATAGATGTGGAATGGTTGGGATATGTGACACGAGTGATAGAGATATTTCACAAGCTTCGTCCAGCTACATATCCATCTGAGTGTGAAGATGGATATTTGGAGTGGGTCTATCAGGTGTCTCATCCATTGCTGGTGCGACCAGATGGTGTACCTCAGGTCCCACATTATAGTGTACTGTCCACCAGTGCAGATGCTTCTAGTTCACAGTCGTCACTTATCCTACAGCAGATCGGTGATCTCATATAGCAGGGGTTGAATGAACATGAAGCTAGTCCGAATGATGAGTTGTATATTCACTTTTATAAAGCTTTGTATTTATCACGTAGTCACACTAGTTAGTAGTAACACTTTTATAAATTAGTGTTATGTCGATTACTTTTTATAAACACTTTATGAATTATTGTTATGTCACTTACTTTATGCGTTATTGTTATGTCGGTCACTTTAAATTGTTTGTGATGAAATATAAGAAAAATAAAATAAATAAATTACAAGATAAAATCGAACCACAAAAAAACTAAAATTAATTAGTAACAAGTGATTTTGTATCAATTTTAAAGCATTAGACTTCATCTAATAACATTGCATATACGGGTTCCCTAGGTGGATTTTGGGTAACACGTGACAACCGACCTAATAAATAACCCCAGTGTTGTAGACGACGTGTATATGCTATTGCCTAAGAAGTTGCTTCATCGGTGCGATATTGCTTCCAACCTGGTGCAATATTTGACATTAGAAATCCATATTTCATCTTTAACTGCAAAAATTAAATAAATTAACAAAACAGAAGAAAATAATTACGGAAGAAAGTTGATTCATTTGATTATTTTAAAAAATTAAAACAAAAGAAAATAATTACCGAAACCCAGTGATTTCCATTAACAAAACCAATACAACAAATGTGATCATTTTTTGTCGATCCTGAATGTGAACCCTTCATGGGAAATAAAGTCATTGAAAATGTCTGACCAAACGTGACAAGAATAATATTATATGTTGTCGCTATCACATAAACCATATCAGATATAGACAACCATTTATCCATGGGTTGAAGACCTAAGTCGGATATCTTCAACGAATCTCTTACTTCTCTAATGCGTCCTATTATCATATGGAGTTATATGAGAAGTAATCTTCTGGTCCAAACTATTGTCGACCAAAGACCAACATTCTTCATTGTGTCCAAACAATAATGCAATAACGCGAAAGCCATAATTTACATTCGCTGCCAGATCAAATATGTCATCAATGTGTGGCTGAATAACATCAAGAAATTGTCTCCAGAACTAATGTTTTGAAGATTGAGATGACTGAGATGGTTGTTTCTTTGATTGAGATGTTTGTCTCTTCTTTGATGACTAAGATGGTTGGGAACCAAGATCTTCACAATATGTTGCATTAACATGCTCAAAGTAAGAAGGGTCTTGATATACATCATATCCATTCGACTTCTTACCCTTACTCTTTTTCACTCGTCCTTTGGTTTTGATTTTTTCAGGTGGTGGAAACATTGAACTTTTACTTGGAAAAGCAAGTTCACGCACTTTACTTTTCAATACTCGTTTCCATGTAACAACAAGTGATCGAAAACGTTTCTATAAGACATTCATCTCAGTAGACATATCCAACTCTGATCCATCTTCTATGTCTTGGGTGAGTTCACATTCCATGCTTAATTTTCTCCATTAAATATGCACATAATCTAGAGGAATTTGTTCATCCATCAATTTATATTTTGTCAATTCACAAACACAAGGTAACTCGTATGCCCTTCTAAGAGAGCACCCACATACAGATTTGTCAGTACCCACCCACTCAACTTTCTCGTATTCTTCAGCAATACGTCTTTGAGCTTTTCTTGATACAAATATATTCAATCTCTGATAAAATAGATTTATGTGCTCATGCTCTTCATCATAAAAACTTTTTTCAAACGAGACCCTGATTTTTTTAGGTTGCAACCTTATCATGTTGTTCATAGCCTTCCAACATTTACACATATCACCCATGTTGTTTTCTAACATTAACTTCAGTTTTCAGTGAGCTGACTCAACCATATAATAAAATTTTAGAGTCAAATTACAAAATATAATAAAATTCAACAATATATAATAAAATTACAAAATCAAAGTTTTAGAGTCACATTACATATCTATTAGTCGTTGTGTTCCCCAAATGTATCACTTGATTTGTCCATGCTTCAAAAAAAAAAAAAAAAGAATCCTTATGAGAAGTCAACCAAGTTTCTTTTACATAGTCAACAAACACTTTATTATCGACACATGATTGCTCAAACATGTGCAAGCGCATGATATACTATTTTTCATCATTGCAATACATAATGTCTTTCCACATATTCAATACTAACTCTTGTCTATCCTTTAAGACATATTGTTTGCATTTTGCTCCAACATTTTTGTTGATATGAAATCGACAAAGCAAATTAACAACACATGGAAATACAATAACAATTGCATTCATTAACGCAAGATCTCTGTCTGTCACAATTACTTGAGAAAATTTATTTTGTGTAACAAACAAATCTCTTAGTCTCTATAATGTTCAGCAAAAGTTTTCTTCATTTGTCACAACCTAATATTAATTTATTTCTCCTTCTTTTTTATCTTGTCTCTATATCTGATCTTCTGATAATAATAATAACTTTATTTTTTATACCGATTTCTGTTGTCCAATTCACAACAGCCTCCCTTGTGTCAATATCTTAAATAAAATAAATTATAGCTAATCACAATAATATATTTTTACAATATTAATTATATTTATTCATACTTGATCTGTGTCCAAAATATTTGTAGTATCGACACATGTTTTATCCATTAATAGTAGTGGTTTATCCATATCTGTTAACATTTTAAAAAATTAATAAAATTCAAAAAACTTAAAAAACAAATTAAAAATAGGTTTGTACCGGAAAACTTGTATATGAAATTTTTCGGAAGCAACTACTGTACTGGAGAACTTGTGAATGAAGGTTTCCGGTACACAATTTTTTCCTTTTGTACTGGAAAATTTTGTTTTAAGTTTTCCAATATTAACCTTTTGTACCTGAAAACTTAAAAAAAAAATTTCGAAAACAGACTATGTACCAGAAATCTTCTAAAATGTTTTTTTGAAAGTTACTAGAAAACCTTAACCTACCACAAAACTTTTTTACGGCTCCGGAAATGATAGAATGGTGAGAAAAAAAATTAACTTTAGCTTGTGTGATATAGTAAAAAAAAATTTGTGAGTATTCTTAGCATTTTGAAAAAAATTTGGGGGTACAGGGCAAATTATGGGGGTACGTGGCAAATTATGGGGGTACAGGGCAAATTATGACACACAAAAAAGAATATTTAATTTTGAAAAAAAAAGTTTTTATTTAATATGTATTTACAAAAAAAAATGTCTAATTTTATATTTATACTTTATATTTAGAATACTTGAAATTATTCTTGTAATTCTATTAATATTTCTCTATCTTCCCTATTAAATTTATTAAAAAAAATTAAAAAATGAATAATTATTAACAAATTATATAAGTTTATAGAATAATCGTGGTTGATGTGGTTTGATATATGCTAATTAATACAAAGATTGTGGTGTATGTTGTTGTAATTTTGAGTTTTATAATCAATATTTTATGAGTTAAATTATTTTTATGAGTTAAATTGTGATTGTTGGGTTATTGTTGACAATATGTATGTTTGAGTCTAATATGTGAATATGACATGTTATTTGTGCATTTTTTATTCTTACATGAATTAATATAGCCAAATGACATCATGTATTTGGATATGTGTAGATATTCATTATATCATTTGATACGAATATATGGATTAAAATTTAATTTACAATTTTTTTTTAATTATTAAAATTTCACTTTTTTTTATTATACTCAATTTTTAATATTAGAATAGAGCCACCAAAATCTTTAAGATGACCCTGAATCAAATTCATCAATTTTTTTGTAAACCAAATTATAATTTAGATGTGTATCATTAAAAAATCGAAGGGAATAATTTATAAATAAAAATATTACAAAGACAACTATTATACTTATAAAATAAAATAAATTTTCCAACTTAAATTCCAACTAATTTTTAATTATTAAAAATATCAATCAAAATTTAATTTACTACCTCTCTTCAATATATTTATGTAAATATACAACTTAAATTTTTTATATACAATTTAATATTATATTTTTTATTTATTTATTAAAATTTTAAGTATTTAATCACCATGATTTAGTTTAAGATTCTCCACTTTTTGAACCTTCGTAAGATTGAGATACAACTTATGTAATAGATGCTGAGGTAGTGGATTAAAAAACTCGAATACATAAATTTATAAAACAAAAAGAACTTTTAAATATTATAATATATGAAAGGTGCAAGACATTTAAAAACTTTTAATTTTTTTATATTTTAACTATTTTGTTGTAAGAGATTAAGAGGTCGTTCTTAGATGCGACCTTATTTTTATAAACGAATAATTATTAATTGAATAAATATATAATAATAAAAATATTTAAAAAATAATTATATTAATAAAATCAAATAAAATAAATTTAATAAAAAAAATATATCAAAAGTAATGCGGTTGATTTGATTTGTTAAAATAAATAATATGTTATATTATTTTAATAAATTTCTCTTATTTTATAAATAAATCTATATTATTTTAATAAATTCCTACTATTTTGCAGATAAAATAACAACTTAATTTTATTTTGTTAAAAATTATATCATATTTTTTTCAGAATCTAATAAATAAAAATAACAATAAAAAAAGTAAATTATATTAATAAACAAAATACATTAAATTGAAGTCAATATATAAAATACATTCTTGTTTATCACCTTCATCCATTCTTATTTATCACATCTATTTCTTCCATTGTTGTTTAGTACAACTATTTCTTCATACATTCAAAGTTATATCAACGTTCTTTATCAAAATTTATCTATTTCTCATGAAATTATATACGAATCACATAGTTGAAACTCAATACATTAAAGTATTTGTAAGTACTTTATATATTTACTCTAATGTATTTTATATATTTACTTCACTTTAATGTATTCTGTTTGATTTTATTGATATAATTTATTATTATTATTATTATTATTATTATTATTATTATTATTATTATTATTATTTATTAGATTTGAAGAAAAATAGGAGGAATTGTTAATAAAATAGAATTATGTTGTCATTTTATCTGTAAAATAGGAGGAATGTGTTAAAATAATATAGATTTATCTACAAACTAAGAGGGAGTTGTTAAAATAATATAACACGTTATTTATTTTGGCATATCTACTGAACCGTATTAAATTTTGATGTATTTTTATTCTATTAGAGGTATGTTGTTTGATTTTATTAATATAATTTTGTTATTTTAAATATTTTTTATTTATTGAATTAACAATTATTTTTTTGTAAAAAAAATAGTAATAGATGGTCGCATCATCGGGATGCGATTTTCTAGTGCATAAAAAAAAATAAAGTAGAATATTTTGGTATATAAATTTTAATGTAGGTTATATTGGTTAGTTTCTTTTAGAAAGAGGATATATATGTAAAAAATCCAATATCTAAAGTGCACGAAAACTATTTTTTTGACACTCGTCCAAATATATATCAATATATATCTTGAGAAAAAAAAATAAAAATAGTGACACAAATGTGATAAATATAATATATTAATGATACATAAAAGTAAGTAGATAGAAGAAAAAATATTTAATTGTAATTTTAGTCCATTTATTTTTACTAACTCTTAAAACTAATATTCCTATTTTAAAATCCGATGGTTTTGGTCCCTTTGTCGTAATTTTTAACTAAAAAAATGATAATTTAACATATTTTTAAATGATGTGACATGCAATTTCATTATGTACAATTATCTAAATTGATTAATTATTTATATGTTATTAATTTAATTAAAAAAATAAATCATTTTTTAAGTTGAAATTAAAGTTTTTGAAGTGTTTTATTGCAATTTTTTTATTTAGAGAGGGATCCAAATTGTTCTCTTCGATTAAAAATAAGGAACCAATTCAAAAAATAAATGAATCAAAGTTGTAATTAAGCCAAATAATCGAAAATATGTAATTTGGGGCTTTGCCCTCTCTTCAACATCAAAATAAACATTTATAATTTTATAAATTTAACAGTAAAATTAATTTTTATTATATAAATAAATTTTGTATATCTTCAAAATATAAAATTTAATTATTATTTAATATTTTATCAATACCTTTAATTCAATGCAAATAAAATTTTCGAAATAGAATATACAGTTTGAGTGTAACCTTTTTCTTTTCAATTTTATTTAAATTAATTAGTTATAATTTTGCCTATTTTTATTTAATCAAATAATATAACTTTTTAAATATATAGAGTTATTTCAAATATATATATATATATATATATGATGAATATTACAGTTCTAATTGATGATTATTGACACAATATATTAAACATTAATCACATAAATTTTATACAAATATGTGGAGTTTTAAAATTTAAAATTATATAATGGTTTATCAGAGTTTTAAAATTTTATAAAGATTTGTAGAGTTGATCTACTCAATAAAAACTTTTAAGTTGACGGTTTAATGAATTAAATTGATTGTTTATATTGAGTTATTAAGCGAACTAAATCATTAAAAAGTTATTCTTAAAGTTAATAGTTCTCACATCTCTTTATATAAAATAAGTTTTTATATATTATTTTTTCTTCATATTTTCTCATTCATTTAAATTATTTTCATTCTAATAACTTTTTTGTTTCCTTCAAACAATCATATACAATTTTGTAATTTTTATTATTTTATCAATAAAGCAAATAGACGTGTATGTCAATGTTTGTGTGCACACTAGTAAACTACTCCATTCCGTATATTCGATCTATAATATCATTTTTTGTTGACTCAAATATCTATTTTTGAAAAGAATAGATGTAGCATAATATTACATATCATGATATCCATAAACATCCAAATCTATAATTATATATGAAGGATACATAATTTTGATGTGTTTTTTATTTTACTTTTCACTTAAACTATTTTATTAATAAAAATTCAGCTCAAACCTACATTAGATTATTGGAATAATAACCCTTCATGCTTGGATTACATTTTTGTGAAGGATATATTCTTGTTAAGAAAAATGGATGCATTTATGAAATTATTTACTAACATATTTTTAATTATTTGATAATAAACAATTAAATATATTGAGAATTATAAGGTGGTTTGAGATGGTTAGAGTGACAAAAAGGTCATGAATTTAAATCCATTTCTAACAAAAATTAATAATTAGTTATTAAAATTGACTATTTAAAATGAAATAAAATTAGATATGTTATATTTTAATAGAACATACAAATTGTTTATCCTGAGGCTATTGCTTTAAGGGTTGGTGATATATCCAATTCATGTGAAGATGGTACTTCAGAATTACATGTGGAAGGGAACGCTAACGACGGAATAACATGTCTTTGTTGAGCAACAAACGAAGGAACGTATCTGCAGGAACACCAATAACTTGATATCCAAACTGTCAAATTTGTGTTCAGAATTCTCTTGGTGACTATGTTACTGGTTATCACTTGTTTGGTAATAATGATCTTCCTCTTGCAATTTTAATAAAGAAGATTAGTTATCAAGAGAATGGAAGCGTTGAGCAAGATGAGATGGACTATGAATATCAACTCTTCTTAAAAGATCTACAAGAAAACTGTAATCTCACGCTCTCCCCTCCACCCCGCCTATAAATAAACAACTGTGTTTCATCAAAGATGCCATCAGATACTTAGTGAAGATGATAACATGATTGATAATGGTGGAGTAAACAACACTGAAAATGGTTTTTTGAGATCTTTCATGTAAGCAAGTAACTCACAGTTATGGTTTCAATACAGTGAAATTGACAGTAACTGAAAATTAGTATTATTGATACTTATTGATGTATTTTGATTGGGCTGTAACTCATTTCTCTTATTTAGTCTTTGCTTTGTAATCCACAACTGTGACGTCCTCTTGGTGGCTGGCATGCCTTAGGCCCCGTTTTATTATATCATTTCGCTTTTTCAATAAAAAAATTGCTATATTTTTGAAACTTTTGGGATTAAATGTGTTGTATTTATATAGAAGACAGAAAGAGCGGTAACGTGGGAGTTAACACTACTCAACCAAATCAACATAACAGAAGACAAAATAGATGGATCGAAGAATTATTTAAGGACTCTTTAGTAGATTTTTAAAGTTTCGGAACTAATTTGAAGAGAGTCTAAAGCTAAGAAAATGGGGACAAGTTACCGTCGTATATTATGACCCAATATCAAGTTAGAGAGGAATGTAATAAAATCATAATAAGAATGACAAAAAAAAACTCCCATATATTAAGAGAAATTCTATACTAATTGCAAGAACTATTTCTTTTGAATATAACTACGTAAGAATTTTATGATTTTATTCTCATTGAACTTCGACTTAACTCCGCCATGTCCTACTTACAATCAACCTTAATTAGACTGGTACAGCTTCAAGTTGACTCAGATCCAGAGGTGGATTCTGGGTCGAACACCTCTAAAAACATGAGTAACAAAAAGTGGAATATGAATGAGAAGACAATACTAAAAAAATCCAGGCATACATACCGGCAACCAGTTTCTTGCTCAAATTCTTCGCCCTCAAACTCCTCTGCATTGTCAGGATCATCATCATCAGCCTTGTTGTCGAGTTCTTCTTTATCATTTTCGTTAGTGGATTTCCCTGTCACAACTAGGTTTCTGTCCATCTTCCTGATTTCATTGCACTGCAATGGTTTGAGCCAACATTGAGAGGGACGGATAGGAGGTAGAGAAAAACAAGACATTCAAAGAACACCTATAAATATGGACACACTACCTTGCATATGAATTATCATGCATTCCTTAATACTCTAATGTGTATGTGAGTGACTACCGCCTACTATCTACTAGTTCAAAAGAATTATCAAACCTATGCACCTAAATTCAAACAAACATAAAAATGCTAATCTCGCAAAATAACTGATTTTCTCTGAAGAGATTTTCTCTGATTTTCAGTCCTATTTATGAAGATTATTATTATAGAAGCTCTAATATTTCATATTGTATCTATTAGTTATTAACTTCAAAATTTGCAACAGAAATTCGTTAAAGGAAAAAACTATAGACAGGAAAATTAACATTTGGTGAAAGAAAAAAAATATTTTTCAAACATCATATCAGTGAATCCCAAACATTACCTTGACATGGCAATTAGGAAAGAAGTTTAGTGTTTAACACGGTAATCCAGTGTTTTTGAATGCAAAACGCGTTTTGAAAGAATGATAAAACCTATAAATAAGAGAGGAGAGTACCTTTTCTTCAAAATCAAACTCTTCCATAGCGAGGAGGAGTTCTTCATTTTGGGGCTGAGGCCACTGAGAGGGTAGCAAATACAACGTAATCGTCCACTGCGTCCTATAAGCCAGAAACTGTAACATATATATGCCAGAAACGGTAACATATGTAACATTTTGATTCGCTCTTTTTGCTTATTTTCTAAATCACCAAAAACCAAAGGATTCATCGCAAAAGATTCATTCCGAAATCAAATCGAGTAAAACGCATCCCGTTGCCGCACATCACATAATCGTTCTAACCAAAAATTAAAACTCACAGTATAAACCCAAAAAAATGTTGCCGAATTGAAATTGATCAAATTCAAAAATTGATCACTTTAGAATGACATAACAATATCATTAACCACTATGAATTAGTTTGACAAGATCAACGCGCCAAAATAAAAAACTTAAATAGTCAAAAATATGGCATTAATGTAAAAGGTCCAAACAAAAATTAAAGAGGGATCAAAACCCTAAATTGTTCGAAAGCAAAATCAATATCATAATACAAATTAAGCCGTAAGGATAACAGCACCACCAGCTTCTTTAATTTTCTTCTCAGCGATCTTTGAAATGAGTTTAGTCTTCACAACGAAGGGCTGATTCTGAGGCAAAACACCTTTACCCAAAAGTTTGAAGAAACCAAACTGAGTAACATCAATAACAGGTGCCTTGTTCTCTTTTGAAGCTTTATCCTTGACCTCTTGTGAAATGAGAGAAGATAGTTTGTCTATGTTGACAATAGGGCAGTAGAACTTATTGCGAAGCTTGTGGAAGTAACGCATACCGACCTTACCAAAATAACCAGGATGGTATTTGTCGAAGAGGATACGGTGGTGGTGCATGCCTCCGGCGTTACCTCTACCTCCAGGATGCTTTCTGTGTTTACCGACACGACCATGACCGGCGCTGACGTGGCCTCTCTTCTTCCTGTTCTTTTTCAAACTGGTCGTCATCTTCTTCTGTTTTTCCTCCGGCCGCTGCAAATTAGGGTTAGAGGATCATTTGTTTTTTCAATTTTCATTTATATACTCAAGTTTTGTAATCAGAAAAACCTTTCTATTATTTTTTATAAATGGGCCGAGCCCAATAACAAAAGGTCTACTTTTCAATTTTTTTACGAGGTTTGTACCGTGCACTCCCCACTTTGACCTCCCACCCCTCATTTATATGGAAAAGACCATATTTTCCCTAGTTTCATATATAAAAATTTCAAAAAAAATTCACTTTTATTTTTTCACCCACTTCATTCGGAACTTTTAAATATTCGAATCTGACTCTATCAAACCTTCGAAATATTGAAACATTCGAAATACAAAAGTAAGTAAAAATTCGTAATTTTCAAATATTTGAAACAAGATTTTACTAGAAATTTGAAAGTTTCTATGATGATGAAACTTTCAAGTCCATTTTTCTCAGAAATAATGAATCTTTCAAAACTTTCATTGAATATGAAACTTTCGAAATGCATAAAGTTTCGAACAATATGAAAGTTTCGAAAGTTTTGAACAATATGAAAATTTCGAAATGGAAAACTTTCAAACTTATTGAAACTTTCAAAAATTCAACTTTCGAAAGTTTGAAATTTAATGAAAGTTTTGAATTTTTAAAAATTAGTAATAAATTTAATTAATAATAAATTTAAAAAAAATTGAAAAATTCGAAAGTTTCAAAGATTTTGAAACTTTTGAAACTGACATAATTCGAATGTTTGAAATTTTCGAAGAATATGTGTTCCGGAAATTTTAGATTCATCGAAACTTTCGTAATTTTCTGAAATTTGTGTTTCAAAACTTTCAAATTCATCCCAAGTTCCAAAAGTTATAGATTCAAACGTTTCACATTTTTTCAAACTTTCGAAAGTTTCTGGAAAAGTTCATTTCGAAACTTTCAAATTCATTGAAAGTTTCAAAATTTGTATTTAATTCTGTTAATTTACATTTCGAATGTTTTGAATTTAACTAAAGTTTCGAAATATAAAAAAAAAACCCACTTTGAATAATTTCGAAAAGTTTGAAACTTTTGAATATTCTGAAATTTTTGATAAGTTTCGAATGTGGGGGTGAAAAAAGAGAGACTGATAAATTTATTTTCATTATTTTATATAAAGTCAAAAAGGGTAAGATAGTCAATATAAAAAATCGAGGGGTGAGAGGTAAAAACGAGGGGGTGCACGGTACATTTCTCTTTTTTTATATTATTGACACCTAACAAAAGGATTTTAATTTTATGTGTATTTTTGAACTACATAAAAATTGTGTGTTTTTTTAAGAGATGAGAAATGATGCAATTAGTTTTTCAGTTTTAAGAGGGGATAATATATATACATTTTAATACTTCTACATTTTTGTTATAATTTGGAGGTTGTATCAATAAGTATTTGTTACTATTTTATTTTTGGTAAAAGTTGTTAGTTTTATGTAATATATTTCTTGCTGTATTTCATATGATTCAAAGACAGTTGTCGTTTCTTGCGTGGTATTCGTTCAATTAATACATCGCGTAGACTTGATTATGTGATTAATATTAATTGGGTAAGTAAGCTTCCTTCTAATTTATTGGTAATGAGATTATTCTTTTTGATTTGTATCATTGTTAAATGTTGAACTAATCTTTATGCGTGATCTGTTGATGTGCGAATGTTTTTCTTTCAATTTGCAGGACCATAATGGGAGGATGGGATGGGGACATGGTCGTAAGGCATGCATGCGATTTGTTGGGAAGAGAACAAGACGTTTGAACCTTCGTGAGTTTGACAGGGTAACTTATGTAATTAAAGAACTCAAATATATAAATTTATAAAATAAAAAGAACTTTAATATATAATAATATATGAAAGGTGTAAAACATTTTCGTGGAGACAAGCTAAGAAGTAGGATGGGATATTACAAACTTCAAATAAAATTAAGCTAAAAAAAACTATATAAAATAAAATAAAAACTGGTACTATATATTTTGATATACTTTTCATGAAGACCAAAAACCAATAATGAATTTGATGAACAAAACAGATAACCTTGGTGGAGTAAGTCGGCTTTGGTTACTTGGCAACGTCACATTTATTGATGCATATTGTTAGCAGCATTTTGGTGGGTTGAATTTAATATAAGTTTATTAAATATGTGCGGTATCATTTTAAAGCAATTTATTTATTTAATTTTGAAAAATTATATTTAAATTTCACAATTTAATTTATATATTGTATAAGTATCGTTCCTTCTTGATGTATTTGTTATGAGAGCTTGACACAACTCCAATAATTAGAGATGCATATGTTTGAATGAAGTTGAAAAATGTTTTATTACAAATATACTATCGGAATACAAAGATCACTTCGTTTCCCGTTGGATCCACATTGAACAAATTTGAATAGTAAGATATCAATCCATCGACCACCCACTTGTTAGACTACGAGAATTAAAGATGAGAATAGATTAGGCCGTTCGTTAGGGGCCTATGGCATGACCTACTTATGGTCTGACCTATTTAATAAAAAGGCTAGACTCAAGCTGTTTTTAAAGTCTATTTAATTAAATAGGTCAGCCTTCAGGCTTATAAAAAAACCTATTAGGCCTGACAGACCGACCTATATATATTTTATTATTTATTAATACTTTTTTTTATTATTATATTGATAATATTATTTCCTATTTTAAATTTTATTAATTAGACAATCATTTCAGTGAACATTTCATATTCAGTAGTTGTTCCATATTCGGTAGCATTTTCATATTCGGTAACCGTTCAATTAATCAATCACTCAGTAGTCGTTCCATATTTGTTTAAGAGGTAATAATGAGTGTGTTTCAGAAAAAAAAAAAATATCTATTACTTGACAAAAAAAATTATTTTTTAGGGTTTAAAAAATGTTTGTTTTATATTTTTTAAAAGTTATTTTAAATAGACTTTTAAATAGGCTTCCAGTTCAGGCCAGACCGAAAAAAAAGCCTATGATAGGCAGTAAGCCAAGTCAGACTTAGGCCTAAAAAATAAATCGTAGGCCAGGCTCAGGTATTTCAAAGCCTAGCCTATTCTCACCCTTAACGGGAATGTATGGAACATCGAAACTGGCGTTAGAATTTTGGTGCTATAATGCACCTCTCATGTTAATAATTAACGGTTAATAAGAACTGTTCCAGCACTAGCACCATTTTTTTTGCTTCACATATTGCACCTGAAGCATAAGCTTCCATTTAATATGTTGGTTGGATTAATCTGTCAACATGATTTTGTACTTTAAATTTCTCATGCAATAGGTTTGTCTTTATCCTGCAAGCTACTAATGATGAAACAATTGTAATTATTTAGAATAATAATACACTCTAATTAAAATTCACATCCACATAATTTAATGAGATATATATGAATTTTAACCAATAAAAAAATATATTAGAAAGTGTGTATTCCTGACAATCCTCAATTATTTAATCAAAGTAACCTATATTCAACATGCTTCTATAACACTTCATAACATGGTCCAAAAATTTAAAACATGTGCAATAATATACTTTAAGGATTTCAAATCATTATAAAGGGGATTCAGGTTATCTATTGCATCCAATTAAATAAATCAAATTTCTATAGAATAAATCAAATTTCTATGGAGGCGAAAGTTTAACCTGTACTCAAATACATTGAAATTATTTGTAACACAAGATTTAACAAACTAAAAATGGCCCTATAATAATAATTTAGTCTACAGTCAAAAACATTGGAGCTTGAAATGATAGTGCAATTTACTTCAAAAATTTCTTAAAGGAATTCATGGTTCACTATTTCATCCAGTTTGCATAAACTGTTAGAGACAAATTGTACCTAAAGCTTAATGAGCCCACACTCCGCTTTGAAATTATTTGTGCAATCATCTGTAATAATTTCACCTCGGATGGCTCATATCAAATTTTGCCATATATATATGTGGTAGATAAGAGTGATTGAAGTTAAGAAGTTGTGGAGTGTGAATTATATGAAAGAGCAAATGCTGCATGTATTGCAGCACCAATAGGAAGCACATCTTCATCAATGAAAAAGTGAGGACTATGACCTGGATGTATGGATCCAGTCTCCTCATTTTTTATCCCCAATAGGATAAATGCACCAGGCACTTTTTCCATGTAATATGCAAAATCTTCACTCCCTGTCAAGGTTGGGGCTAATTTTATGTTTTCTTCTCCAACAATCATGCTTGATGCTTGCCTTGCTATTTTGTATATTCTCTCATCATTTGTAATTGGAGGAACTGTTGGTTGTTCTCTACCGAAGAATTCGACCTCCGCGGAGCACCTATGCACTTCTACTTGCCCTTTTATAACCTACACAATGGAAAAAAAATACTTTTAGTATGCTTCTCAATTAGTTCATAATCAAAATATGAATCTGACGAAAAAGAAGATTTTAAATTGCAGTTGTTGATTTTGTGATTCTTCATATTACCTCTCCTATCCTTTTCCTTAGTGCAATGAAGCTCTTTGGGTTGAATGTTCGATAAGTACCTCCAAATGTAACTGAATCCGGAATAACGTTGTGATCAGACCCTGCATTGATCACTGACACAGAAACCACCTGCCAACACAATCAACATAGGAATTGAAGTGTGAAAACTTCGGTCTTGAAAATATTTTCTAATTGAATTTGAGATTTTGACTCCACCTGTGATTCTAAAGGATCCATTTCCCTCGAAACAATGTTTTGCAAGCTAATCACTGATGCTGAAGCGGCCAACACTGGATCAAGATAACGCTGAGAAATTCCTTCTAAACCTACTTTCCCACAGTTGATCTTCGCGTTGAAGCTTCCACATCCTGCTAAAAACTCTCCCGGCCGGGTTGCAACAACACCTAATGGATATTCGGGCATTAAGTGCAATCCAAAAATAGCCTCTACATCATCAAGCACATTTTCTGCAACCATGTCTTTCGCACCTACACCTCTTTCCTCAGCTGGTTGGAATATAAGAACGACAGTAGCCTGCATTTCAAAGACTTAGTTTATCGATCGAATATTTCCTAAAGTTCATTCAACATTTTCCAATTCCAATTTTACCTTTAACTTGTCTTTCATTTCTTGCAGTATCTTTGCACCCCCAAGAAGCATTGCGCTATGTGCATCGTGCGCACAAGCATGCATTTTTCCATCAACTTTGCTCTTATGATCCCAATCAACCAGCTCCTGTTCACAAGCAGTACTTAACAAATCATGTATTTGACAAGAACAAACACATTGTTCTATATCTATTGTTTAACAAAACAAGGAACAAATATTTCAATCAAACTAACTAAGCAAGGAGATTAAATCACTTCAATAACATATCATGCTCATACTTAGCTTACTGCAAGTGTTGAAAGTACTGCAATGGTAAATGGTACTATTAAATTATAAGACACCCTTTACTTTGTTGAACTAATGAGATTAGATTACTTAATCTCATTGTAGCTCTGCAATTACAAATTTACAACAATTATAGAAATTAGGTGATTTTTACCCTTTCAACATTAATAGAAAAAAGCTAAAAAAATTTGGTAGTGTGTTCAGTTGAAAACTGTAAACATGGTCCCACTTAAATGACTTTAATAATTACATTGCCACTATTTCTTTTTTCCATTCTCAAAATAAATTAAATAACATGGCAAAACAAGCATATTGGAGGCTTCTTTTTCCTGTTTTATCATCAAACAACAAAATTAACCCCACATCTTG
The DNA here is from genome assembly GCF_000331145.2 of Cicer arietinum. Lineage (NCBI taxonomy): Eukaryota > Viridiplantae > Streptophyta > Magnoliopsida > Fabales > Fabaceae > Cicer > Cicer arietinum. The sequence continues at coordinate 23,966,498 of NC_021166.2, forward strand.
TAACTCTTCAATTAGATCCAACAACACCTCTACCCTTTTTCAGAGGAATATTAACATAATTGAACAACACAACAATTTTTTTTTTCTCTTTTATAATTTTTGCTTACCCAAAATTTAACTACTTTGTTTGACATCTTTGTTTGATTCCTTCTCAATATTTTTGCCACAAAAATATTACAAGATAAAAAATTGCATGCATCATCTATACCATCATTTCAAAGAAAAACTAACATGCAAACATTAAAATGTCCTTCATACTACTGCATGTTTCAATTGGCAGTGAGTTTAGTACAATCAAAGTGTGTTACTGTCATTTTAACAAAAACTACACTTTCGAGCTTCATCAAAATCAGGGTGCTGCCTTGTTTTCATCAAACTCAGTCTATGAATGATCAAAAATTAAAAACAAAGAACATAAAGTAAAAATTAAGAAACAGAACAGAACCTTGAAAAAAAAATGTTTTTGCAACATTGTTTTTTACCTGAATAGGCAAAGCATCCATGTCAGCTCTAAGAGCAACAAAAGGAGGAAAACCAGAACCAATTTTAGCTACAACACCAGTCTTAGCAACAGGCCATTGATAAACAACACCAAGTTTATCAAGCTCACGCCTTATGACAGAACTTGTCTTGAATTCTTCATATGCAAGTTCAGGGTACTCATGGATTTCTCTTCTTATACTCTTCATCCATTTCAACATGTTCGGTGTGTTAGCTAGCTCTAGAATCTGATTTTTCAGTGAAGATGTTTGGTTTGAAGATTCATTGTTGTTGTGTTGAAAAGTGAAAGATAAACATGTGGAGTGGAACAAGAAGAGTACTAAGAGAATAACTCTCATATGATTAATTTTGTCCATCATGCGGTTAAGTGGTAGGTTTGAAATTGAAGTTGAAAAATGATATTGAATATATATATATATGGGTGAGTTTTATCATTAACCAATACTTAAAATTATTTAAATACTTACTAAAAAAAAATAATTTATAACGAAAAATACATATTTATTTTTTTATTTTTATTAAATTGACATTTTAATCATAAAAATAAAATAATTATTAATATTTAATCTTAAGGTATCATCTTAATCATTGAAATAAGATGATTATTAATATTTAATCTTGAGGTATAATATATGTGGTGATTCGAAGTTTTAAATATTTTCCAACATTCATACACAATGAACTTTGGTAAATATTAAACTTTTGCTTTCCATTTTTTCTATAGTAATGCTTTTCCAATTTTAACTCTTGGTCTCTTAATTTATATTATTATAATTGAATTCAATTTTTATTTAGAGGCACGCTTAATTTATGTATTTTTTTTGTCAATGCTTAATTTATGTATTGAATCATGAACTCTCAACAATTGTAAATAATGTTTTTATGTTATTACTTCGTTTAATAAAAAAAAAAGTATACTTTGTTATTACGGAAAGCTTATTTGGTACATTGATACATGTAAATCTTCTAGATGAATTAAAAAGGGACCAAAATTATACGTGGTCGGTCATGTAATTCGTTAATAGATTCGTAATTATGTTTAGTAATGTGGTATATTTAGTATTGGTACTTGAGATGTATTTATGGTTGGTTTGGTTTTTGGGTTTGTGGCATGTTTTTGGGGTGATTAAGATTCAACTCAATTAAAGACTTGTCTCATTTTAGATGTTCAGTTGCATTTGACTCATAGAATATCGAATATTTTCGAGGTCTACGAATAAGTTTTAGAGTTTAGTATAACTCATCTTACTTACTCACCCTCTAATTTTTATATAAAGTTGACTAATTCACAAAAATTGATTGAATTATTTTACAAATTTATTATTAAAAAAATAATTTAATTTATGTTTATATTATAGTATTTATTATAGATTATAAAAAAATATAAAATAGGTAAGAGTATATTAGTTATGAAATAATTAACTCAGTTAAAAATTTAAAAGATATCTGTAAAAAAAATAGACAAATTTCAAGAACATTTTATATTTAAGGATAGAGATGTTAGTTTAGTACTTACCACTTGAATCACTTTATTTTGATATATGAAAGACCACTTTAATTTTAACAACATTCAAAAAACAACACTAGTTTTTATATATTTCTTCTTATTTTGGTTAGATTATTTTCTTTTATCCCTTATCTTTGCTTCATAATCCATATCAGCCATTTAAGTATTAAATGTTATATATGTGTTGGTTCCTGAAAGTATTAGCGTTTGATCAATTTGGTCCTTTTATTATATTTGAAGTTAACCATTTTAAGATTTTATTCCTCCCTTATTCCTTACTTATAAACATCAATTGTAATAAAAAATTGTCAATAGATATAAACTTATTTTCAATTTATTATATATATTTTAAAATATAACCTTAATTAATACTAATAATTTATTTTAGAGTAAAAAGGTCAATATCAAATACATCTATAAATAAATGACAACTTTATATTTCTTTAAATAAACATATTAACTACATTACTAATTTTTTTTTAATAAAAATATCGCATAGGTATTTATATTTAAGGATGGGGAAGACATGGCAAACATAATGCCACTTAACTTTGTATATATTTTGAGTATTAATTTGTTTCTAGAAAACCCACAGGAAGTACTAGACAGATATAATGACACTTGACTTTCTATATTCTTTATGAATATTTCTTTCTAGAAAACCCACTTTGTCAATAGAGCTTGTTTTTTTTTTTTTTTTTAAAAAGGTTTTTCAATTTTTAAAAATTTATAAAGAACAAATTTGTTTGAAAACTTTTTTTCAATAGAATGTTTTCTATATAGAACCATTTTCATTTTTACTAGATTTAAAATCTAAAAAAGTACGGGTCTCCTCGATTCTCTTATTAAATATAGTTTTTTAATTAGTTTTTAAAAACTAAAATATTTGTGCGATTATAATATTTTGTAATACAGTTTTTAAAAAGTATTTTTAAGTTTTGTGGTTTTTAAAAGTAAAAGAATTAAAAGAGCTCATGCATGTTTTCCTTTTTTTTTCTCTGTATTTGAAATTTGAAAATCAGAAAACATATGGAAAAATAGTTGTTTTTATTAATAGTACAAATGTAATACTATACCTAATGATAAGCATTTTTTATAAAAAAGAAATTGGTTTAAATATATGTATGGTACTTGTAAGTTAGTGTTTTTCTTTTTCTTTTTGTTTTTGTTTTTAATTTTATAATTGTTTTTTGATTTTAATTTTATAAATTTAAATTTATTTTAAAATCATCCATACTTTTAGAAAAGCTGAGATGACAAATGGAAAGGAGACAAAAACAAAAAAAATCTAAAACAAAAATGCAAACTTATAGGAGGAAACATATAAGTTTTCATTTGATTTTCATTCATATAATTCCGCACTTTGTTTTCGTGAGAGACGATTTTAAAACAAATTTAAAATTCCAAAGTTAACATTAAAACAGAAAAAAAATTATAAGAACGAAAAAAAAAAAACGCTAACTTACATAGACTAAACATATATTAAAACCTAAACTTAAATATTATTTCAATTTAATAGGTGTATTTATTATTTTTTCTTAAATATACCTATTATTAATACTATTAGTTTATTTTAAAATATAAAAAGTCAACCGTACTATATTCAAATACAAATATTATTTTAAAAACATTAATTCATAAAATAAATTTATTAACTGACCTATTAATTTTTTGTTAATTTTAGTAAGAGTAGAAAATCGACAAATACTTACAATAAAGAGGGGAGGTAGTATTATGTAACTCCATATGCTTTCAAAGTCTAACTTCATCTTACAATTTCGTTGACCAACGTGTCTGGGAAAATTTTAATTTGCGAATTGCGATTAATGTGACTTTAAAAAAAAAAAAAAACTAACGCGTTTTATGAGATTGTATATGTGAAAGCATATTAAAAATTATAAATTTATAAAACTCTAAAATTAAAAGTAGTGTATCATTTGTTTCATATTATTCTACTATCAAATTCTTCAATAATTAATAAATAAAATAAACTTCAACACCCAATAAACCATATATATATATATATATATATACATTCATTTTGATAATACCATGCATGTCATATAATTGCAATACATAAAATGATAACACCATGTCATCTCTTGTTACCTCATGTCTTTTTCAAATAGAATCATAAATTTTCAAAATATAAAGAGACATCTCATGTCTTTTTCGAATAGAATCATAAATATTCAAAATATAAAGAGACACAAAAAGAAAGATACAACCATTAAATGAAATAAATATTAATATATTATATCAACTTTTCAAACACAGTAAAATCACAATCCAAACCAAACTCATCAACAACAAACAAGTGGCTAATATTATTTTTATTTTTAAAATTTACAAACTTAACATTCAATATCAACAATATCTTGCACAAATCTTTTAACACTTTTTTTTCCCAAACCACTACATTTAATATGAATCACATGACCTGAAAATTGGTATTAATTCTTTTATAGTATTTAATTAGTCTAATCTAGGTATCTATCCTATCAATAATAAAATTATCTTAAGTGATATCATCTAATACCCTCCCATACATTGGTGCATAAATGTTCAGTAAACCCAACTTGTAAAATATTTATGTTTTTTATGAAGACAAATATCAAAGAAAGTGATCAAGTTGCAAGCTCAAAAAGAAGTCAACAATACAGTCAACTATGGTCAATATGCTAGAAGTCTTATAAAGTAAGGTATATGATGCAATCTAATATTAATATATTTCAAATGTACATGAGAACATTTCATTTTAGCATATGCATCAAAAGAATTTTTAAAGTGTCAAAATGCATGAACAATGTTTGAAAATCAAGTTTTTGACAAAAATCAAAGTCGTATTCGACTATAACATATTGTAGCTAAATACAGACTCAAGTCAGTAGCTAAAACTGAATATCTGTATTCGACTATAAAATGGTGTAGCCGAATACAAATGTTAAGTCAATAGCTAAAACTTCACTTTTGTATTTGATTACGAGATGGTGTAGCCGAATACAAATGCTAAGTCAGTAGTTAAAACTGCACTTTTATATTCGACTACTACATGGTGAAGCCGAATATAAAACCAAGTTAGTGGCAAAATTCAATTATTTGTATTCGACTACAAGATGTTATATTCGAATACAAGGTTAAAATTTTCAAATAAAATTGAACGTTACAAGAGGTGTATTCGACTGCACTTCTGCAATAGCCGAATACAGCTATAAAACAATGCAATTTTTCAATTCAGATTCAACTTGGATCATAGCATATGTTCATCAAACCTATAGGAACGACTGCCACTTATCTGAAGTGATATCTAAGGAGTATAAATACTTCATAGCTTCAAATTTAACGAATCAATCATTTCCAAATCCTTTTATCAATCTTAGAACAACTTTGAACAAACTTTCTGAAATATTTTGATTTATTCAAAGTCTTAGTTTCATATTTCAAGTACAAATTTTACATTTTCATATCATTGATAAATGTTCTCTATTGTACTTGAAATTATACTAGACTGTTATGTTGTACTCAATTGTTATGCACTCTAGATTTCAGTCAAAATCATTATTGTACACTCTTGAGGCGCGAATGGATAGTAACATCAACGCGAAATATGCTTGGGGCGCGCTTCAAGCGCATAACATCTACTATCTGACGTTGAGTGCATTTTTCTCCCCCTTTGAGTCAGAATTTGGTTTTGGTGTCTTTATGAAAGTTGTAGCTATGGATCTTATCTTTCATTTGCACATGGTTTGACTCCAATTGAACATCTAAAACTCCAGATATGGCTGAAATACTCCACATAGATCATGTTGATTTCTCACCAAAATTCAGCACTGCATTAAAACAAAACAACGCAAAACTCCAAAAAATCTCTACTTAATCAAGGAAATAAGAACATAAATATTTCATTAAAGCAAATAAATAAAATTAACAAAATATATCAAATAACTTCTTATATTAACTAATGAATAAAAGATAAATAAGACTCAAAACAATGAAAAGTATGCATATGATGAAGAGTCATCACATCCCCAAACTTAATCTATTGTTTGTCCCTAAGCAACAATTAATTTCAGATTTGGTACAATTAAAATCAAACTTAAATTCAATTTCTCAAATCAAATAAACTCAATTATGAAAGTTTCAGCTATTACAAAACATTCATCATGCTCCATGGTTGTTTATAAAAAAAAAAAAAAAAAACACAATTTGTATACTTTAACATTCATTCATCAAGTTCAACTATCTCTTCACACAATCTCACCAAATTTTTTTTTGAAGTATTTAGCAATGGTTATGATTTATCACTCAAATCCTAGAACATGCATCACACTACCATAGGCTTGAAAAAATTCTAATTAGCAATCACAATGCAACAACACACATACACTTTTGGAGGACTTTTGGGGTTGTAATGGGGCTTAGGTAAAAGTAGGAAATTTTGGGATAGTAGGCTTTACTACTTGGAGTTAGGCATACATTTTCAAATTATTCTACCACTTTTTTATTTTTCTTCACCTTTTCATTGTGGAGATTCTCGAATATTGACAAAAGAACCAAGAAGATATTATTTATTAAAGTACACAAACTGATTTCCCCCCCCTTTTTTTTTTCTTTTTGTGAGAATCACCACCCCAAACTTAAAAGGTTTCTATCCCATGAGCAACCCCAAACTTATAACTTTATCAAGACAAGAATTTTTTTTTCTACCTAACTCCAAGTAAGATGATTTAATTAAAGTTAGATTTTTGGATTGTAATGTGGATAGTAACCGAAATAAAGGGGGAAGACTCAAAGGGGCTAGCAAATGATAGAAATGCTCAAACGACCAAACAAAATTGTCTTAGTGTATGCATAAATTACAAGTGATGCAAGTCAAAATTAGTGCAAGTTCTGAAGGGATAACACATGTCTAGATAATCACACAACAAATAATTAAAGTGTTTAGGCTTAAAAACTCACAGCTAAGATAATAAAAAAAAGTATGAACTATCTAAATGATTTCAAACATGCCGATACAAAATTTATTAAGTTTTTTTTTTTTTTTTTTATAAAAAAATGGCAAGTTGTTAATAACTTTTCATCATAGTGCACATTTACACACAATTAGAAAGAAACAAATTCAAATAACAAAAATAAGATTGCAAAAAATAAAGTTACTTGTACCTGTGGGTTGCCTCCCATGAAGCGCTTCTTTAAATTTATTAGCTTGATGCCTCAACTATTTGTTAAGACAAACTCTCAAATTAAAGTTTTGATGAAAATAAACAAAGGTTAATTAAGAATGTTAATTATGATTCTAAAATGTTATGTTAGTTTAACTTGTGTTTTTGAGTGAATTAATTCAAAGATAGGAATCAAGCAAAACAAAGAAAACAATTAAAAACTGAACAAATAAAGAAACAAGAATATTCTGGACAAAACGGAAAATGATCTCCAGGTTCAAGACTGATCATCATAGCCTCTTAACCAATCAATATCCACTATTTCAACGAAACTTTTGCCTCTGAATTTTATACTAAGTTCATCAGTACATGACAAGAAACAAGTAGGATCCATTTCAGTCAAAGAAGGCTTTCAAATTATTAAGATAAAAGGTCTCGAATCAAGTTAGTTGAAACAATCTGAATCTTCTTCAGCCAAACTGTCAAGAAAGTTTAATCAATCTTGATCTGTACAAGACATCAGGAAGATATTCAGAATGATCAAAACTGAATCTCCAGATTGATCATCAATCTCCAAAAAGATCAAACTGACAAAATCAGATTGATAATCAATATCCGTTTCTGCAGAATTTCAGCATTGATCTCCTTACTTCTGCATAAGTTTATAATCATTAACCAAACTGTTTTGGACAGAATCAATGCTCTAGATCGAAGCTGTAACATTAATGATTAAATGAGAAGCTTCAAGGATCATTAAACTCAAAGGCAAACTGATCAAAGAAGTCTATAACAACATTAGTCAAAACAGATTCAAAATGTTCAAAGGCCGGAATATTTTTAATCATATATATTGGTTTTGGTCAAAACTGATAGAGCACTACCAATAACTCTTTTGACCATTATTAAATGCTCCAAATGCCTATAAAAGAAAGGCCAATGTCCAGGAAAAATGCAGAAGTTCAAGTGCTATCAAAGTCTCATAAATCATTCACATTCTCATACTTGAAGTTCTCATTTTCACAAAGAAGATTCAGTTCTGAACTTTTATATCACATTGTGTTATTACTATTGAGTTCTTTGTAAAGAATTGAAACTCAAAAGAGTTGAGACATATCGGATTCTATCAAAACAATCTCATCATTATTGTAAGACTCAAACTATAAGAGTTTAAGTATAGTTTGAATAGATTGTAACGAATCCTATCAAGATTGATAGGTGATTAATTTACTTTATGGGTAGAAAAAAATAGAGCTTTAACAAATCTAGGTTGATCTAAGCTAGGTGCCGTAAAACCAAGAAGGTTCTTTGTTTTGAACATTTAGTGGAAAATCTCAGAGTTGTGAGGACAGGACGTAGTCCGGGTTGGGTGAACCAAAATATATCTTTGTGTGATATTCCTTCTCTTATCTTTTTATTTATTAAGCTTGATTGATTAACTGAAATAAAACATAAACTGAATTTCTGTTTTTAAGCTAGCAAAGAACGTTTTCAGTTTTCTGGTAAAAACCAACAATGTTCTTTGTTTTCAATTTCTTTAACCAAAATCATTCTTGAATTAAAACTTGAGACTTTTTCATAAATTTTTAATAGATACATCGTTAATGCAAGATCATTCAAATTGACGGTGAAAGAGGCATAAACAAAATCATGCATTTAAGGCAAGAACTCATCATAGCTTTAGGGGTTGTTGAGGAAAACATTTCACTTGACCGATGACGTGGGACGTGTCAATGTTATTATTTGATAGGCCAATTTATCTATTAATACGAGTGTAGGACCTTATTTTAGGGGATATTTATTTATTTTAAGAAATCACTTCTAGCAAAGATTATTGAATCTCTTTCAAAATTCTTAAGTACGCAGTTTACTTCCTTGCAATTTTTTCTTTTCCTTTGTCTACTTTCTTGCATTTAAGTTCTTGCAATTTTTCTTTTCCTTTGTTTAATTTCCAGCAATTTACTTTGTGCAATCTACGTTCTGTGCAATTTATGATTCTTATACTTTATAATCCTTACATTTGTATTACTTGCATATGTGGATCAATCCCTTACATTCATGTATGAATTTGTTTCTTTTGAAATATTTTAAAACCATGCATTATTTTTCCTACTTCAAATCACTATTTTCCTCACCAAAAAGTGTGCATTGCATTACCAGTGATCTTGGATTTCTCTCAAGTTTCACATCATCTTACATTCACAATTTATTCCATTGCATAGCATAAAATACATTTTTATTTGCATTTAAAATCTTTTTACTGTGTTTTTACTTTGAAAACATGTTTTCTGCATAAGTTGCTTTTCATCAAAATCACTTTTACTTAAAAACATTGTCATTTTCAATCCATTCTCCATTCCATTTGAATTTTGCCATCGTAATTGATAGGAAAAATCTATCACAAAATTATTTTTGAGAAGTAGCTATCAAATTGCTCCATCCTTAAGCAATTATTGGTCAATTGATAAATAATATTTGTCAAGACCCCATATTTAAATATTCTGTTTATTGATATTTTGATAAATTCTCTATTGAATTTAAAATCAATGTTAACGCATGTATATATTTTATTATATTACATGTATATATTTTACTATATTTTTCTGTAATTTTAGAGACGACTTTTATAAATTATTTATATTTTTTTAATTATATTTTTGTACTATTATTAATAATATAGTAGGGTTTGTAGTATACACGACTATAGATACACACAAATAAGAATGTGAGCAAATTGATTATACACAGTTAGAAAAAATTATTATTTTTAGAAGCATATTGTGTTAAGTCAAAACTATTGATGGTAATTTGTAAATTAAAGATAGTCTTGGTATATATATATATAGCGATGAAGTTAGCATGAATTTACATGGGAGTCAAATATAAAAAATTTGATATATTTTTAAAACTAATTAATATATTAAGCTTGACTAATAAGGAAAACAATTCACGATACTTTTACTTTTATAAATATAAATTAAATCAATTCAAAGGAAATAAATATTAATAACATATAGAAAAGTTAAGTTTGACATTTCAATGTGTCCGATTCATTTATAATTGGAGTTGTGCACAAACTATTATTTTATATACAAGAAACTTAATATTTATTTTATTTATGAGTTTTGCCTTGACCATTTGTTTTATTAACAAAGTTATCTCTGTAGTTATTCTAGAATTCTGAATTGTCAAAATAGGGCATATATATATATATATATATATATATGAACATAAATCTTTTTTACTATTATGTTTCTGCTAATTTTTTACAAATATAGTTATTTAAAGTGGTTAAATATATATTACTGAGGTAGTTAAATATATAAATATACTAACTTTTTTTAAAAAATAAAATATTAGAGTTGTCTACCCATATGCTTACACTAGCTTTAGCTCTTATATACATATATATATATTTCTAATACTTTTAAATAAAATTATTTAAGGATATTTTTTTAAATAAAATTGACAAATATTGATAATGTTTATAGTACAATTATTAAGATTCTCAATTTTTAAAATAATTTTTTTTCTTAAAAGTTATTCTAAAAATTATTTTTTAACATAAAATTTCTGTATTTTATTTTTAAAGAAGTGTCCATGTATCTGAAAAATATTTGTAAGTAACATGTGCTTTATATCCATTCCATAGAGTTGTCGGTATAACTAGGTAAGGCACTCGAAGTATGAATGGTCCATGGTTGGATGATATTGATGCCAAAGCATTATAAGAGATTGTTATATGATACCAGAAATAATAATGAAGTAAAAAAAAATTAGCCCTTCATTGTTAATATCATTAGTCATCCAGTCACCATGGACGTACGATAGACACTGAATTGGAATTTCAATTTGTAAAACTTAATTTAATTAATAATTATTAATATTGTTAAAATCTCATAATTATATAATAAATTTATTTATCATCTTACGAAGACACCCGAAGAGTACCTAAAGAGATATTTCACCTACAAATTGACATTTCATAGCACATTAGCTACATGCCTACATGTGTGGCTACCTTTTTTGAATAAAGAAAGAATAATGTGTGGCTACTTTTTGTTTTTGACACATGAAAATGATTTTCCTCGTTATTATGACACGTGAAACATTTTGAACTTTTGAATACAATTAACATGTGATGTAATTTATTTAGAAATCACATCTATGACACTTATTTTAGTTCTTTAAATAAACTGCACTCAATTTTATTATATTATTTTCAAAACAATTCAACTACATCTTTTAAATATTTATTCAACTCCTCAAAAACTCTAAAATAACCCATTAGAAGATAGGAACTCCGCAACTAATAATTTTACTTAGACTATTCTTTAGATAAGTGAATGATAGACTCACAATTTGTAAGATTTTAAGAGTGTATTTATCTGCTATTTGATTTTATTTTATAGTTTTTATTCCTACTTATGTTCTATATTTCTCACTTGTGAAAATTGATTATGAATTGAAAAATAATACAAAGTGGTGAAATCTTGTAATTTCTGGAAGCAAATCATACAAGACCTAAGTCTAAAATTTGAACCATGTATAATTAAAATAATTTATAATAATTTATATTTACACTATATTATATTTATTTTGGAGAATTTTCTATATGTTTAAAAGATGGAATAGATTGGATATACAAATGGAAACCAAAGTTGCGTGGTTATCTATTATCATGCATAATATATATAATATAGACAAAAAAAAAGTTAAAAATCAAAGTTTGTAAAGAAAGAAAAGAACCTGAAGCATGTGTTGCCCAAAAATAGAAATTTTTTGTTGAGTGAGATATAAAAAAGGAGATAGCAACACATTAAAAGAAACGACACAAAGGAGAAAGAGCAAGAGAAGAGGAAGAAAAAAGAGATTTTCAAAACTCAGAGTTGAAGTAAAGTGTCCCAAATTTTAGAGTAAAAATTATTTTATTCACATGTTTTTATTTATTTTTTCTTTAATTTGATGAATACTATTATTTTTGTTTTGATTTTTGTTATAATAATGAGTAACTAAATTCTCTTCTAGGGTTATTAGTGGATTTTGTAATTAAGATATTTTTTACTATGTCTTAGTTATCTATTTTAATTTTATTTTAATTATTTTTTATTTTTCAATTAAATTTTCCTATTGCTCTAATCACATGTTAGGATTGATCACCATTTGAGTGTTCTTAATCAATTAGTTGTTAGCGATCGTATTACAATTAATTAGTGGATCTGTAGGATAATTGAGACTATAAATTATTGCATGACCAAACTTAATTTTAGTCTTTCAATCATTCGACCTTTTTATACTCTATGATTTTCTTGAATTTAAATTCTTTGCATGACCAAACAAATGGTTAATTTAGGAAAAAAAATATTAATCACGGATGATCAAACGTGTTAATAGTTTTACTAAAGAAATAAGTAATTGAATCAAAAGAAAAGAATTTCAATAGAATTAGAATTGGGGGTAATCAAAGTTACAAGTGAAATCGTGACTCAAGGCTTCTCTCTATTGATCTCCAACTTTACACTTTTATTCATAATTTCTTGTTATTAGTTATTTGGTAGCCATAACAAATCAATCATTATTGTCAGTCTAAATAATAACACAACAAGAAAACAAGCATTTTGTGAGGGCTTTTACCCTCACAAAGGGGTATAATCAGCCACAAAGGTGGATTTTGTGAGGGCTTTTGGCAGCCACAAAGAAGCTGGTCACAAAATTTTGTGAGGGCTTTTGGCAGCCACAAAGAAGCTGGTCACAAAATTTTGTGAGGGCTTTTGCAGCCACAAATTGCCCGAAACAGGTTGGCATTTGTGAGGGCTTTTGCAGCCACAAAAGTCTGACTTTGTGAGGGCTTAGGCCGCCACAAAGGACAGACTGATTTAAAAGCAGCTTTTGTGAGGGCCCAGGCCGCCACAAAATCCCTCCTT
>NC_021166.2:23980658-23986328 GCF_000331145.2 Cicer arietinum
TTGCTGGAAGGCAGAGTTCGGAGGATCCTGGTGTTGCTGTTGGAAATTTGGAGGTGGTTGCTGCTGCTGGGAGTATTGAGAGTAATTTTGTTGCTGCTGGAATAATGGTTGTTGAGGCAAGTATTGAGGCTGAGGCGGGAACTGCTGATGAAACACAGGAGAAAATGAAAATTGTTGTTGTTGAAATTGTTGTTGTTGCTGAAACTGCTGCTGCTGCACTTGAAACTTTTGTTTCCACTCCTCATTCAATTTTGCAATTGCGACTTGTATCAGCTGTTGTGTCTTTTCTTCTTGCTCACTTGGCCATTGCTTCTTTAACTGGTCAAGATCATTATCTATCGACGGACGATGAGATCGATCCGTACTAGCATAAGAAGAAGACGTCTCAGTCTGAATATAGCCGGTTGGACCTTTCTTAAAGGTTGATGATAAACTACCGGCACCCAGCACACGCCCTTTGTACTTGCCACCACTGATGTGCATAAAACTTGCGGTCTCATATTGTTTCCGCTGCACTGGACCAGCTCGCTGAGCAGGAGGAAGAGTAGCTTGATGATCATCCCATTCTTTCATGATTTGTTGAAGTTGTTCCTATATTAAAAATAAAAAAATAAAATAGTTAATAATTAATATATAATAATTTATAGGTCTAATTAATATATAACAATTAATATATAATAATTACCTGAATATTTTTTGATAATTCATCAGTATACTCATTTGTTTCAGGATTAACATGAAGATAGCGATGTATCTCAGCCTGAGTGACCTCCCTTCCAAGTTGCTTTTCCTAAAATATTAAATTAATGTCAAGTTTATAAGTTGGTGAAATGTGATGATTAATTGAATATAAATTAATAGATATATATTATAAATAATAATAAATTACCATATAATATTTAATTTCTCCAGCAGACATGGAACCTCCCTTATGAGTACTGGTACCCCTCTCAGATGCTCTATTAGTCTTTGCTTTTTCTCTCTTCTGTTTGTAAGCATCTGTGTTCCATTTCCTCCACAAAGCAGTCCAAACATTTTCACCAATCCAATTAGGCCGTTTTTCCTCCCCCTTATTACGTGCGTAAGCCAACATAGATGAGAGACGCTTTGAAAAGCGATGGTCAAATGAAGCCAAAACTGCGGCATCATGCTCTCTTTTCCAAGTGCATTTGGTCTGTTGTTTGTTGAAATTTAAAAAATATTAAAAATATAATTAGTAATTCAGTAAATTAATCAAATGTATAAATAAATAGTAATTAAATAAATTAATCTAATGACTTACTTTGAAACAATGTAAAAACTGATCAACTTCCCTAATTTGAGGTGTCTTATCCTCTTTTATCTCACCCCAAGACAACCATGGTTTTTTATATTTCTCTTGTATGACTTCAGCAATTGCCTTTGCAGATGATTTAAAAGGAAGATATCTTCAAAGTTTATATGCAAATTAAATATAAAAATAAATTAATAAAATTAATAATGTATTTACATTGCAATAATAATGAAATATTTAATCAATCATAGTTTACATACCCATCTCCTTCTGGAATGATGACAATGCGGTTGTAGCAATCAACACATCCGGGATCCATTATTTCGTCTAAGGTATAAGGCTCTACTGGGACCTCCGGATATAGAGGAATAGCTCCACCACTAGTACCAATGGACGGCATCGGCATGAGAGATGGGTCATTAACAACACGTTTAGCAACTTTTTTCTTACCACGTGATGTTTTGGATATTCCTCGTATTGCCGCCGTTCCTGTTCCTCCCGATCCATCCGAACCTCCTGATCCTCCTACTCCCGACACTGAAGCCATGTCTATATATATATATATCCATATCCATACATATATATAATATAATATATGTGTGTATACAATTAACATAAGATTAATTAATAATGAAATATACATAAATAAATTATAACACTGACATAAATAAAGAAATATATATAAAATATAAAAATATATATATAAGGTGTCGTTCATTTCAATTACAATATATAATATTATAGATATAGAAACACACATATATATATAATTAATTAATTGTCTTCGTCTTCGTCTTCGTCATCATCGTCGTCGTCATTTGATGAGTGAATTAAGTCATTGCCTTCATCATTCTCTAATTCATCTATTTCTTGTTCATCAACTTCTTCTCCAATGTGTGACTCATGACAAAGTTGACTAATAGTCTCATCTCCAATCACATGATCCAAATTTGACATTTCATCCATTTGAAATGCAACTTCTTCATTTTGACCTGCTTCAACTTCTTCGATTCCATTCGTTGGTCTTGTTTTGATTGCAGCACACCAACCTTGTTTGCTTCTGACAGTTGATGGATAAGGAACATAATAGACTTGTCTTACATTATGGGCCAGGGCAAATGGATCAAACCGTGGATATTTTTTGCTCATACGAATGTCTACAGTATTGGATATCAAATTTATTTTAGTTCCTCTGCTAGATGGATCAAACCACTTACAGTAAAACAACACCACTTTTTTCGCATAATCTAGGAACGTGTAGTCAATTTCGTAAATATGCTCAATTATGCCATAGAAATCTTCTACTACACCACTATCAGAGACACTTTTCATACAAACTCTACTATTAATTGTTTCTTTTTCTTCAGTCCAAGATTCAGTGTGAAATTTGTATCCATTGATGTAATAGGTGTGCTATTCTTTGAAACTTCTACTCGGGCCCATAGATAAGTGCCTTAAGTGGATGTTGATAGGAGTTTGTTCTTCGAGATGCACTTGTTGTTGAAACCATAATGGGAAATTTGAATGTATATCATCAGATGATTGTCCCGTATTTAAAAATGCCCTGATCGATGACCATATATATGGTGAATATCAATTTAATCATATAATTAAATATAATTAATATGAAGAGAAATTTGAAACGTACTCAATATATGGTTTAACTTCAGTGCAGTTAATCAAAACGTGAACATGTGCCACATTAAATACTTTGTCGCTTGGCCAGAAAATCGGAAAATCCCTACCAGCATGATGACCAGACAAGCAAAAAACTGATAAAGCATGTGGATGACGTATAACACTATCAGTAGCGTTTCTTCCGTTAACTGGTGACAACGTTTCGTTGTTGAAATAATGAGAACAAAAGTGTGTTGTTTCACGGTGAAGGTAAGATGAACAAATTGAGCCCTCAACTCTAGCTTTGTTTTTTACCGACCGTTTTGAATAACCCATGAACCTATAATATACAAAGAGATGTACAATAAGCTCCATATATATATAAGTTGAAGTATATTGAAAATCAAGTATATGTATATATATATCACCTTTCAAATGGATACATCCATCTATACTGAACTGGTCCACCAAGCCTAGCTTCACTTGCAAGATGCACTGAGAGATGCTCCATGGAATCAAAAAACCCAGGAGGAAATACTTTCTCCAACTTACATAGAATGATCGGAATGTCATTTTCCATCTTGATGAGATCTTTATCATAGAGTGTTGAAGAACACAAATTCTTGAAATATTGACTCACTTCAATAAGTGGGTTCAATACATGTGTCGGTAAAGCACTAAAGGCAATAGGAAGTAAACACTCTAAAAATATATGACAATCATGACTTTTCATCCCATGCATCCTCCCATTTTCCACATCAGCACATCTTGCCAAATTAGAACAATAACCGTCAGGCGTCTTCAGCTCTTTGATCCAACGATAAACAGATTTGGCTTCATCAGTAGATAAAGTGTAATTCGCACGAGGTTTTAGGGTCTTGCCGTTTTGTTCCACCAACAACAAATCTGGTCGTCTGCAATATATACCTATGTCTTTTCTGGCTTTGTCATTATCTTTTGTTTTTCCTTTCACATTCATCACAGTATTAAATATGTTGTCAAAGAAATTTTTCTCAATATGCATTACATCGAGATTATGTCTCAAAAGATTATCTTTCCAATACGGTAGATCCCAAAAAATACATCTTTTTGTCCAATTGTGCCATTGTCCATAACCTTGTGGTTTACAGGCCACACCATTAACAACATGTACCTTTGGCATATCTTTTACTTTATTCCAAACTTGTTCTGATGTCAACTTAAGCGGGGGTCCTAGACTTTCTGCATAGCCCTTCATAAATGCAGCTTTGTTCCTTCTAAATGCATGATCAGCAGGTAAAAACCTACGATGCGAGTCAAACCACGATGCTTTCCCGCCAAATTTTAAAGTAAATGCTTTTGTATCTTCCATACAAATAGGACAAGCTAATTTACCATGGGTGCCCCATCCTGACAACATCCCATAAGCGGGGAAATCATTAATGGTCCACATCAATGCAGCTCTCATCATAAAATTTTCTCTCCGAGCAATATCATATGTCAAGACACCATTCCACAACCTCTTCAAATCGTCAATCAAAGGTTGTAAAAAAATATCAATACCAGTTGTAGGATTAGAAGGACCTGGTATCACAGCAGCTAAGAACATATAAGGTTTAGACATACACATATCAAGAGGAAGATTGTAAGGAGTAACAATAACCGGCCAACAAGAATAAGGAGTAGACGATGCTTGTATGTACGACGTAAATCCATCTGAGGATAATCCACGTCTTACATTGCGTGGACCTGACGCAAAATCAGGATGCATTTGATCAAAGTGTTTCCATGCCTGACCATCAGACGGATGTCGCAAATCGCTTGAATTTCTTCTTTTCTCATACTGCCACGTCATATTTCCTGCAGTTTCTATTGATGCAAAAAATCTCTGCAATCTTGATACAATAGGTAGGTAAAACATTGCTTTCCTTGGAATTGATTTTCCCCTCCTTACCCTAGAGTTATTCCTTTGGTGATACATTGGTTGTTGACAAAACTTGCATTCAACTAAGTTAGCCTAATTCATCCCAAATTCATTGTCATAATACAACATGCAACCTTTAACACAACAATCAATCCTCTTGACACCTAATCATAACTTTGACACTAACCGTTTCGCATCATAATAACTTTGCGGCAAACCATCTCTAACAGGTGTTGCGTCTAGCATCATTTTAGTCATTAAATCCAAAGCTAAATCAGGAACATGAAATTGAGACTTTAGACCTAATAGTCTAATACACATTGATAACTTTGAGTTTGAAGAACCTTCAAACAACGGTTTATTTGTCTCTTTCAAAAGACCATAAAATCTCTGAGCTTCTTCATCGGGAAGTCCGTCGGTATCGTCATATTGATCTTCATTGAATGACAAATTAACCCCAACAGCATCCGAGATCATATCATTCATCGCCTCAAAGTGTTGATAGTTATAATAATCTATACCTAACATGTTAGTACTACTTGAAGGACTTATGTTATAATTCTCCACAGATGTACTAGTATTAGGCGCCACCAGAGACTCTTCTCCATGATTAGTCCAAATCCAGTAGTTAGGCATAAATCCATCTGCATACAAATGCACTCTTATTTCATCTTCACTTTTAAACCGTCTACATCGACATAAACAACATGGACATCTCATTCCCCCTTCATCTTGGACAATTTGTTGCACTCTCGCAAAATTCAGAAAGTCTTCAACCTTGTTAGCAAAACGTTGTTTAAGACCCTTTCTTCCAGGAAAATTCCTATCGTACATCCAACTACGGTATAAATCCATATATATATATATATATATATAT
>NC_021166.2:23986880-23994205 GCF_000331145.2 Cicer arietinum
AAACACTACAAGAAAAACATCATTTTGTGGCCAACTTTATAAATATTTTGTGGCCGAATAAAACCCTCACAAATTAGTGACCGAAAAAGCCCTCACAAATGTCAAAATTGAAATTGGTCTTTATTTGTGGCTGAAAAAGCCCTCACAAATCCTTAAATATTTAACTGGATTTTGTGGCTGCCTAAGCCCTCACAAAATCACAATGTTGTGATTTTGTGAGGGTTTAGGCAGCCACAAAATCAAGTTAAATATTTAAAAATTTGTGAGGGCTTTTTCAGCCACAAATAAAGACCAATTTCAATTTTGACATTTGTGAGGGCTTTTTCGGTCACTAATTTGTGAGGGTTTTATTCGGCCACAAAATATTTATAAAGTTGGCCACAAAATGGTGTTTTTCTTGTAGTGACATCATAGAGGAAATACTTTTTATTAGTTTGATACTTATTAATTAATCTTTGTGGATACGATAATCTATTATACTACTTCTCCGATATAGTGCACTTGCTCTAAGTGTGTATTTAACACAACATTGAAATTCTAGAAAGATACAGCTGATGCTCACAAAGGTAGGGAGTGATCTCCATTGCACAAGAAACATATAATGAGTGGCTTATTTGATGCTTCTAAGAAAATGAACACATGCATAAAGCAAGCCACATCAGAATGAGAGATCATGCCACCGTGTAAGTATGAGATTATACGCTTGAAGGAAGACTTATAAGGATTAATTGGTACTACTTCTACAAACAATTAAGCATCTTTTTTTGGGAGCCCAACTTAGAACTCCACAGTTAAGTATATTTGACTTGGAGTAATTTTTGGATGAGTAACCTTCTGAGAAGTTTATAGAGATAGTGGAAAAATCCTTAAATCACTCTAAGGCATTACAAACTCAATGATTTAGAATAACTAAAATTATAAATTTTGGGTGGGTATGATGTATTTTAAGCGTTTAGGATGAATCTCTTTTTGATATTAGATTTAGTTCATCGCAAAACTTTCAACCAATTATCAATCACAATTGCAGTAGGTTTGTTTTTTGCCAAAACATATTTTTGCACTACCAAATATCGTACATAGAAGCAACAAGGCTACCCTAAAGTGCGTCAAGGTTGACCTTACAACGAGTAGACAAAGACTCTTGGTTGAATCAAGAAGGTATGAGCTTTTAGGTGACTAAGATATTTGTAGTTGTATGAAGTTTGATTTTGTTGAAAAAGAAATTAGAGTTACAAGGATCATGCAGCAAATAATAAGCATTACAAATTGTTTAATTTTCTTAAGAATCTTTAAATACATATATGAAAATTAGTATTTTTGTTATGAAAATTAATTCTAATTTATCAAGGAATCATGTAATTTCCACAGATATATGGGTAGAGAATGAGTACACTAAAATTTGTTACAAGATTTAGAGAAAATCTGTTTCTAGGGGAAAATGAATTCACATGAAATTATTTATAAATTCTTAAAAAAAACATTGTTGCGTTTCAAAAAATTCAAACTTTAAATTTTCTAAAATATATTTATGTTCTGAAAAACATTAATTAAGTTTGTCAGTGCATAATTTTTTTCCAAATTTCATTATTCTAAAATTATTTATAAGTGGCATGGTTGTAGTTTTCCGATTCTTATGTTTTTTTTAATTAAAAATAATATCCATTAAATCAAATTAACAGAATACGTCGATAAAGAACAACACAAATACAAATTTGAAAAAATAACATAATAGATGAATATCCGAACAATCTCACAATATCAAAGTTAATAGTATAAAACAACAAAATGCCTACAAATTTAACAAAATTAAAATGATCAGAATATCTATGTCTTTGAATCTGCAACGTTGATTGATTCTGTCTGTACTGGATCAAAGTTAATCTTTCAATTTGAATAAAATAAATATTATAAGGAGATGAAAAAATCGAACATCACACTTATTCACAAAATAATAGAAAAATACAAAAAGAAAATAATTGATTTAAAAATCACTTATTTAACTTAAAGAATAAAAGAAAACAATAGTAAAAAAATATTTCAAATCACTCCTCAACTACGAAAAAAAACAAGAAAAAATAGATTATTTTTTAAAGAGATAAAAATATATTTTAAATAAAATATCGAAATAAGAATATAAGTTTAGCTTTCCCAAATTATACTCCAACTAAAATATACATCTCAAGTACCCAAAACATAGTTCAACATACAACCGCAAAATTCCTACTATCATTTTAGATTCTCCCTAACCCAGCAGTCGTTTAGATTCTCCCTTTTGCTTTTCTTTGTTTAGAACAACTGATTTAAGGTTAATTTTTAGTTTGAAATTATTCATTAAATTCTGTTATCTTTTATTTAATTATTCTTTTAATTTAATTTTTTATTTATTGTGGTATTCGTTTGATTTAAATTAATAAATTAATTTTAAATAAGTGTAAATTCAATCAATAATTTTAACGTCTTTAATATTATAATTTTAAAGATGTAATTAAATATTCTGAACACTTTAATTTTTTTTATGATTGTTGATTTTATTATATTTTATTCACAGATTTATTCTTTTAAACTTTTAATAACTATAAATTGTATTAATTGATGTAATTACTAGCGATTCAAACGAATAAATACCATATTTTTTAATAAAAAAAATACTCATAAATGTACCACATATAGATTTGCAAATCTAGTAACAACGTGTCGACATATAATTGTGGTCCCATTTAAAATTTCCCTATAATATCTAAATATAGCTTGGTGCGAGTACTAAATCATGGACAAATAAGAGAACCTTGTACCATAATAAAACAATAGTTTTCATGCACCACATAATTTTTCAGAACATAATAACAAAATATACATATATGCTACGACATGGATGCTTTTGGAATTTTGAGTGATCCGGACCAACTAGTAAAATTGTGCCTTTGTAACTGTTTAAATGTCATTTTTCTTACATTTTTGCTGTAAAATATGAATGATGTTTATGTGAGACATGTGCTTCCCTGATCATGTTTTTGATTTAATTCCCAAATATACAATACATATGAATTATTTGATTGATCTAATGATTTGAATTGAGAAATATTTCAGACAAATAATCAAACACTACACACTTGGACAAAACTTAGAACTCAAGCAATCAAGCAAAGATGGATGATGTCCTACAATACTTGAAGACTGATGTACAAGAATATTTAGTGTTAATAGAGTCAATTAGGTAGACTCAATCATAAGAAAATCTCAATGACTTTTGAAGAATTCTCCAAACTGTCAGGATTACCATTCTTTGGAGAAGCTATTGATGGAAGAACAGATCCTGATTCAACTGATGACGCTTGGGAATCATCAGTGGATAGGCATACGGTAATTCAGGACCTGATGATGGAAGGCTTTGTTGAAAAAGTATCCATTCCAACCGGTCAGATGAAGGTCCATCATCGTATGCTGATGTATGTGCTAACACGGATGTTAGTACCTCGATCAGGAAATCACGCCGTTGTACATAGGCTGGATATTATCCTGCTTTGGGGCCTGTACAAGGAGCTCAAGATGAGCTGGGCATGGATTGTGTTGATGAACATGGTTGAATCAGCACAAGGAAAGCTGCTGCTCCCCTACCCCCAGTTAATTACAAAGATTCTAAGACACTTCAAGGTATCATGTGTCAATGAAGAATCAATTAAAACTACTCTAACCTTTGGTGAATCCATTGTAAATCAGATGCAATTGAAAAGGATCAATGGCATTTGGACAAGGATACAACCAAGTGCTGAACAAGCACAACCAAGTGCTGAACAAGCACAACCAAGTGCTGAACAAACTGAGCCAGCTAAAGCACAATCTGAGCTTTTGGCTAAGTTGCTGGAACTGATGGAGTCTTATGATTTTCTTTATTAATCACTCTCTCTTGTATTTCTTTTTGGATTCAATGACAAAAGGGGGAGATTGGTAATCAAATTTAACTTGTGATATTACATTGGGAGATTGGTATCAAATTTAACTTGTGCTATTGATTATGTGATATTGCTCTAATTGACTATTAACTTGTGATTAACTTGTGATATCTGATAATGCACTCTGATACATAATATCTGATAATGTACCCTGATCGTACTCTGATACCAAATTTTGTATAAGCTATAATACTCTGATTTTAATAAACTTGAATAGCAAACTATGTTATCAAAATCTGATAACAAAGTTGAATGAATGTGAATAGCTTGTGCTTATGTTGCTGAAATGAATCATAAACTCTAAAATTCAGGGGGAGATTCTAAAATAATCTCAAGGTTAAAACTGTGTGTTTGTCATTAAATCAAAAAAGGGGGAGTTTGTGAGACATGTGCTTCCTTGATCATGTTTTTGATTTAATTCCCAAACATACAATACATATGAATTATTTGATTGATCTAATGATTTGAATTGAGAAACATTTCAAGCAAATAATCAAACACTACACACTTGGACAAAACTTGGAACTCAAGCAATCAAGCAAAGATGGATGATGTCCTACAAGGCTTGAAGACTGATGTACAAGAATATTTAGTTTTAATAGAGTCAATTAGGTAGAGTCAATCATAATAAGTTCTCATATAGTATTTGCCAATAAATTATGAAATGAGTTTTAATCAATCAAGTAATAAATCAATTGATCAATCAATTGATCAATCAATTGAGCAATCGACTGTCAGACTCACAGAATAAAGGTTTCACTAAGTTAATCGATTGGGAAATCGATTACTTAAAGGTTTTATTAAACCCTGTGTTCTGTGTTTAAACAAATCAATTGGACAATCGATTTACACATCAATTGAGTAATCGATTTAGTGAATCACAGAACCAAGCTCATACTGAGTCAATCGATTGGCAAATCGATTATGAAAATACTTTTACATCAGATATGTGTTCTGTGATCAACGAAATCGATTGGACAATCAATTGAAATAATTTGCACTAATCGATTAGGTAATCGATTGATAGATATTTCTTGTGGTGCAAGCTTTGCATCAATCGATTCAGTAATCGATTGAAAGAATGAACTGGTTTATCATTTATCAGAAACACATTGAATAATCGATTGGCACATTGATTTTGACCAAATGGTTGAGGTTCTGTAACAACCCAAATCGATTGGAGTAAATGTCTGAGTCACTGTGACCAGCACAATCGATTGACGAATCGATTGAAGTAAAATGTTTGAGTTACAGGGAGAATCCAGCCCATTGCCAAATCGATTATGTCAATGAATATACGTCGATTGAGTAATCAATTATTTTGATCTCGTAGTTTGAACAAAACATGTATAATCGATTAGTCAATCGATTCTGATATAATCTTAGTATCAGTTTCTGATTTATGCATTAAAGGAATCGATTGGCAAATCGATTCATGCTTATATTTTCAAGATTCAAGAAAAACAAGAAACGCGATAATCGATTGGGCAATCGATTAAGCTGGTTTTAAAACTTTTATAAAATCGATTGAGCAATCGATTGACCTGATGTTTTTCTGAATATATATAAGCTGATTCAATCACATTTTCTCAACAACTAATACACTACACTTGAAACAATTATTCATTACACGTTTTTACAATAGAGAAACCAGGAAAAACACTTTGAAAGAAATAATTGTTACCACACACAAAATACTCATTTGAGAAATCCTTTTTGTGTGAAATTCATATTGTGATTGAGTCATCATCATTTGTCCTCATATTATCTTTTCTATAAAAACAATCTGTAAAGAAAGTTCTGGAAATCCAGTAGTGTAAACTGGTGACTATCTTTGTTGGTGCGTGTGTTCATCAAGAAGAAGTTTCATCTTGATCTCGTGAGAGTTTGGCGAGTAACTCTAGGGATAAGGTGGAATTGTAATAGAAGCGAGTGAGTTGGATAGATAGGCCAAGTGTGAGCTGGAAAATATGTAAAACGTACTCAAGTCAATTCTATTGGAAAGGCTGAAATCTGGTTTAGATTTCAGGACTGGATGTAGGCTATCAAACAGATAGTCGAACCAATATAAATCCTGGTGCACGATTTTCTTATCTTTTCTCTTTATTTTGATATTGCTTGAATGCTTATTCTTGAATGTTTGTATTGGTGAATTTCTGTCTTGATTAATATTCTGAATAAGCATTGTATCTGTACTCTTATATTGATAATTCATGCAATTGTGAATCTTTGTTCCTGAATAAATTATGTAACCGATCATTGTTAATCTGATTAATAATCTTGTAAGATTAGTAAATACATTTCTCATATATATTTTTTTAACAAATAGAGGCCATAATTTCCAACAATTGGCATCAAGAGCCTGATCTTTTTAGAGTAACTCTCATAAAAGAAAATGACCTCTGTAGAATTTCTGGGAGAAGGTGCATCCTTGGCCAGGTCCCCTGCATTTAATGGGGCTGCCTACATGTATTGGAAAGAGAGGATGTTAATTTTTCTTGAAGCATGTAGTCTAGATATACTAGAAATAGTAATAGATGGTCCCTATTTGCCAACCATAGCTGGCACAAGTGATTCATCAATCCCAAAACCCAGATCAGATTGGTCTGAAGATGACAAGAAAAAGGTTGGATACAATGCTAAGACTAAAAACATTATTACCTCTGCTTTAAGTGCTGACGAATTTTTCAGGGTGTCTAACTGCAAAACTGCCAAGGAGATGTGGGACACATTGCAACAAATGCATGAAGGAACAACAGATGTAAAAAGGCCCGAATCAACACGTTAATGCATGAGTATGAGCTGTTCAACATGAAGAAAGAGGAGTCCGTTAATGATATGCAGACAAGATTTACTCACATAGTCAATAATCTAAATACTCTTGGTAAGGTGATTGACAATGACCAGCAATCAGCAAAGTGATGAGGTGCTTGACCAGAGAGTGGCAGCCAAAGATCACTGCCATAGCAGAATCAAAAGACCTTGGTAGCATGTCAATTGCCACACTATTTGGAAAACTAAAAGAGCATGAGATGGAACTGCATAGACTGAGTGAGGCTGAACAGACTGACATAAAAAGAAAAGGGTTGTGTTTGAAAGCCCAAGCACAACAAACAAAGTCCGAACAAGAGATTTGCACTGACAATTCAAGTAGTGAGACCGATGAAGATTCAGAAATTGGATTACTTGTCAGAAAATTCAAAAAGTTTCTGAAAAAGAAGGATAGCAAATCAAGAAAACCCTCAAATTCAAAGAAACATGACAGCAAGATAATCTGCTTTGAGTGTGGGAAGACATGACATATAAAATCTGAGTGCTTCCAATTGCAAAACAGAAATAAGACTGCAAAGGCTAAAGGCAATCAACCACCTCCTA
>NC_021166.2:23994402-24033868 GCF_000331145.2 Cicer arietinum
GATGATTCAAATAGTGAGACCGATGAAGATTCAGAAATTGGATTACTTGTCAGAAAATTCAAAAAGTTTCTGAAAAAGAAGGATAGCAAATCAAGAAAACCCTCAAATTCAAAGAAACATGACAGCAAGATAATCTGCTTTGAGTGTGGGAAGACATGACATATAAAATCTGAGTGCTTCCAATTGCAAAACAGAAATAAGGCTGCAAAGGCTAAAGGAAATCAACCACCTCCTAAGACCAGAAAAGCCTACATAGCCTAGAATGATAATGATGAATAGTTCTCTGCATCTTCAGAAGAAGAAGAAGCTAATCTTTATCTAATGGCCAACACAGATTCAGATAGTGAGGTAAGTTCTAAATCCAATCCTTCTTATGATGAATTACATGACGCATTTAATGAACTACATGATGAATATGTTAATGTAATCAAACAGTTAATTAGCACTAAGAAATTGTTAGAAGAAAAGTGCATGCTTTATGAAGAGATTAAGCTGAAACATGAGTCTCTTAAAGACACAAATGAAAATCGGAAAAATGAAACTTATGCACTAAAATGTGATTTAGAAAAGTTCAATAGTGGTAAAAACAATTTAGATATGCTTCTTGGAAACCAAAGAAATCTAAATGAAAAATCTGGACTTGGCTATAGACAAAACAAGAATGTTAAAAAGAATCAGAAGTTTGTTAGATCTAAGCATATACATGATATCTTCACTAAACCAAATCAGAATTCATCATCTGCTGTTTCATGTCACTTTTGCTGTAAAAAGGGTCTTATTGTTTTTAATTGTAAACTGAAAAAACTGGCTAACAAAGGATGGAAACAGATTTGGAAAGTAAAGACACCAATGTTTGAAACGAACCCTCTAGGACCCAATCTGAATTAGGTACCTAAAACCAAAATTTAAATTACATTTTCCAGATATGCTTGACATCTGATGACTCTTCATCATATGCATATTTTCCCACTATTTTATTCTTATTTATCCTCAATCATTAGTTAAATTAAGGATTTATTCGATATATTTTGTTGATTTTTGTTCTTTTAGTTAATAAAATGTTTTGTGTTTTATTTTAGTGATTAAGTATGAATTTTTCGTAATTTTACATTGCGTTGTGTTTTGGTGCAGTGCTGAATTTTTGCGAGAAATCAACATGACACATGTAGAGTATTTCAGCCATATCTGGAGTTGTAGATGTCCAATTGGAGTCAACCTAAATGCAAATGAAAGCTACGATCCATCGCTACAACTTTCATGAAGACACCGGCACCAAATTCAGACTCGAAAGAGGCGAAAAAAACAATATACGTCGGACAGCAGATGCTGAGCGCGCCCGAGCGCGCCCAAGCGCAAGCCAAGCGCTTTTTCCAGCATCTGCTACTGTCCAAACGCGCTGGAGCGTGTTTTCCGCGCCTGGGGCGCGCGACCCGCACCAGCAACCATAAAAACACCAATTTTTACTGTTTTAGGGATCTTTTTCACTATTGGGAAGTTGGGAGACTTGTGCCCTAGCATACAAACTCAAAGACGGGCGTTTCTAACATGATTGGAGCAGTTTTATCAAGAATCATTCATGAATCCTTCTTGTAATCCTTCTCTAATCTCTATCTCTTTTATTTATGTCATGAGTAACTAAACCCTATTTGTTAGGGATGAGTGTAACAAGATGTAACCCTTATTTTTATGATTTGATTTCTAGTTATATGAATGAGTTTATTGAATTATTTTTCTCATCTCTGTGCTTAATGCTTTTTATTGCTTGATCAACATTAAAATGTTCTACGATTTGTATTTTGAAACGGAAGTGGACTTTACGAATGCTTGAGATGAGAAATTCATGAATTTGTAGTCTAGACATAGGTGCAGGTCATGAAACCAATTAAATTAGTTGCAAAGCAATAATTTACAAGAGAATTTCTATACGGTAATGCTTAATTCTAATCTTAAATCCACTAAGGAATTAGGGGTTACTTTGGAATTAAAGGTTCTGTCACTAAGACATTAGGGCAAGAATAATAAAGAGAATTCGGTAATAATTCAATAAAGGAATTCAATAACTAGGATCAAATTAGACACCAAGGTTGGATTCGAAGTGAAACTCATCCCTGACATTTTTCTCATTATAAAAGATCAATTTTATTATTGTTGTTAATTTCAAACATTATTTCAATCAACTTGGGAACCTTTTTGTTCAATTCTAGTAATCAAATATAATTCAATAGTAAAACGCAATCCTTGAGTTCGACACTCGGTACTACCGTTTTATTATTACTTGCAACGATTCAGTACACTTGCTGAAACACAATCGCTATTACCGAATTCTCTTTATTATTCTTGCCCTAATGTCTTAGTGACAGAACCTTTAATTCCAAAGTAACCCATCTGAATTGGGTACCTAAAACCAAAATTTAAATTACATTTTGCAGACACTATCAACATCCAGGACTCATTCATGGTACCTAGACAGTGGATGTTCCAAGCATATGACTGGAGACAAGTCAAAGTTCTTGTCTCTAAACTTAAAAGATGGAGGATATGTTAAATACGGTGACAATAACAAAGGTAAGATATTCGATATTGGAGACATAGGGAACGGATCGACTACAGTGATCAAAGACGTTCTTTATGTAAAGGATTTAAAGCACAATTTGATTAGTATAACTCAACTATGTGATAAGGGATTTCAGGTATGTTTTACATCTCAGTCTTGTATAATTGAGCACATGGAGAATAAAGACATAAGGTTGGTAGGTGACAGGATCAATAACATATACATGCTTGAATTTAATGCTTTGTCTGCTAGTACTATTTGCTGTCTATTATCCAATTCTGATGAAAACTGGTTATGGCATAAGAGAGTAGCACATATACATATAGATCACCTGAACAAACTAGTTAGTAAACAATTAGTTCTAGGACTCCCAAACAGAAAGTTCACTAAGGATAAGTTGTGTGATTCCTGTGAGAAAAGTAAGTTAGTTACGTCATCCTTTCCCCCAATAGATTTAGTTCAAACCAATAAGGTTTTACAATTAATACATATGGACCTGTTTGGTCCATCTCAAGTTAGAAGCTTTGGAGGAAACTTGTACAGTTATGTGTTAGTAGATGATTACTCTAGGTATACTTGGACATTTTTTCTGACTCACAAGAGTGAGGCCTTCTCTATTTTCAAAAGATTTGCAAATTTAGTTCAAAATGAGAAGAACCAGAAAATAATCTCCATCAAGAGTGATCATGGTGGAGAATTCCAAAATGAATCCTTTAATACTTGAACAAAAGGGAATTCACCATATATACTCAGCCCCTAGAACTCCACAACAAAATGGAGTTGTAGAAAGGAAGAATAGGTCTTTAAAGGAACTAGCTAGAACTATGATTAAAGACTCAAATCTTTCTAAGTATTTCTGGGCTGATGCTATAAACAAAGCCACACATGTAGTTAATAGAGTTCTAATAAGGCCAATACTTAGAAAAACTCTCTATGCGTTATACAAGGGTAGAAAACCAAACACCTTTTACTTTAGGGTCTTTGGATCCAAATGCTTTGTATTAAACAATGGCAAAGAACATCTAGGAAAGTTTGATCCTAAGGCAGATGAGAGTATTTTTTTAGGTTATTCACAATCTAGTAAGCCCTATAGGATCTACAATAAAAGAACCAAAACTATAGAGGAATCTGTTCATGTAAAATTTGATGAAATGTTTGCTGAAAACTTGAACAACACTCCTCCTATAGTTGGTGATTCTTTGGATGAAATTGTAGAATCTGAACCAATAGAACCTAATGAAACAGTACCTCCAAACAACGTTGATTGTATAGAACCTATTAGGGAAGATGACTTACCTAAGGAATAGAAGTTTAACAAAAACCATCCTATTGACAACATCATAGGAGAGATTTCAAAAGGGGTTTCAACTAGAAAATTCCTCAGACAATTTTGTAACTTTACAGCATTTGTCTCTCAAGTAGAACCCAAAAACATAAAGGAAGCTCTTATGGACCATGACTGGATAGTTTCCATGCAAGAAGAGCTAAATCAGTTTGAGAGAAACAAAGTGTGGATTCTAGTCCCTAAACCAGAAGACAAACATGTCATAGGAACTAGATGGGTGTTTAGAAACAAAATGGATGAAAATGGGGTAATTACTAGGAATAAGGCTAGACTAGTGGCTAAGGGTTACAACCAAGAGGAGGGCATTGACTATGATGAAACCTATGCCCCTGTAGCTAGACTAGAAGCCATTAGAATCCTGTTTGCTTATGCATGTATAATGGACTTTAAACTATATCAAATGGATGTAAAAAGTGCCTTTCTAAATGGAGACATCCAAGAGGAAGTCTTTGTTAGTCAAACACCAGGATTTGAAGATCCTATGTTTCCAAACCATGTGTTTAAAATAACAAAGGCCCTTTATGGTTTGAAACAAGCTCCAAGAGCTTGGTATGAAAAGCTCAACAATTTCCTCATACAAGAAAACTTTTTAAGAGGAAATGTAGATAAGACACTTTTTA
Organism: Cicer arietinum; assembly: GCF_000331145.2. Taxonomy (NCBI): domain Eukaryota; kingdom Viridiplantae; phylum Streptophyta; class Magnoliopsida; order Fabales; family Fabaceae; genus Cicer; species Cicer arietinum. The sequence goes on from NC_021166.2 coordinate 23,998,922, forward strand.
TAAAAACAAAAGGAAAAGATATTCTATTGGTCCAAATTTATGTTGATGACATAATCTTTGGATCAACAGACAGTATGCTTTGCAAAGAATTTGAAAATACAATGAAAGGAAGATTTGAAATGTCCATGATGAGAGAATTAACTTACTTCTTGGGATTTCAAATCAAACAAAGCAAGAATGGCATTTTCCTAAGTCAAACCAAATACTGTAATGATCTTTTAAAGAAGTTTAGCTTTGATAAGTTTAAATCCATTGATACACCCATGAGTCAAGCTTGTCATTTAGATAAAGATGAGAAGGGAAAATCTATAGATGTGGCAATGTTTAGAGGCATGATAGGATCTTTACTATACCTTACAGCTAGTAGACCAGACATTATGTTTAGTGTTTGCATGTGTGCTAGATATCAAGCAAATCCAAAAGAATCCCATCTAAGTGCAGTCAAAAGGATTTTTAGATATCTTATAGGAACCAAAAATCTAGGTTTGTGGTATCCTAAGGGATCTACTTGCACTCTAGTTGGTTATTCTGATTCTGATTTTGCTGGCTGCAAATTGGACAGAAAAAGTACATCTGGTACTTGCCAACTATTAGGGAACTCACTTGTATCTTAACATAGCAAGAAACAAAATAGTGTTGCACTTTCAACAGCTGAAGTTGAATATGTAGCTGCTGGAAGCTGTTGTGCACAAATTTTATGGATGCAACAACACCTTTCTGACTTTGGTGTTGATCTAGGTACTGTGCCTATCATGTGTGATAATACTAGTGCTATAAATATTACTAAAAATCCTGTCATGTATTCTAGAACCAAACATATAGAGATTAGGCATCACTTTATTAGGGATCAATATCAACAGGGTAAGATCAAGCTTGAATATGTCAATACAGCTGATCAGTTGGCTGATATTTTCACCAAAGCCTTACCCAAGGACAGTTTCTTCTATATTAGAATGAAACTTGGAATTATAGATCACAATGAAATCTGATCCCTGTGACACAATCGATTGAAACATCGATTATCCTGTGACTAGATAGAAAAACGGCTTTACAAAATCGATTGCATAATCGATTTATGATGCACAGTGTTTTAATTGTCAAAATAGAAAACACGATAATCGATTGCATAATTGATTTTCTAATCTCAGGTAGCAGTAATGACCGGAGTATTCATTAATCCAATCGATTGGTTAATTGATTGAATTATTGGAAAATAGTTTAAAGAATCGATTTCATAATCGATTTAGCAAATCTCAGATGTCAAAATGCTGGAGTATTCATCGATTCAATCGATTGAGAAATCGATGGAAGATTTGGAAAATCTTTTAAAGAATCGATTTGATAATCGATTATTTGTTTCAGACATGCACAAATTTGAGAAGTTTTCCAACCTCAAACCCGAGCATCGATTTGGTAATCGATTGTATCAAATTCTAAAACTCTAAGTCAAAATAAGTCGATTTGGAAATCGCTGCTGCTATGAGAAGGTTTCTGAACTGATAAGGAAATCGATTTGGACATCGATTTATCAAACTGAAGGATCATTACGAAATCGATTTGGGAGTCGATTTACAATACGACTGTTGGAGAAAAATTATAGCCGTTGGAGGTGGGTGTAACGGATACTTTTCACTTCAATCAAGTAACGGTAACAAATTCGATTGGACAATCGATTTTGTGAACCCAGATGTGAAATAAAATCGATTGGGAAATCGATTCTGAACAGTTCTATATAAATCCCTAAATCGATTTCTCAACCCACTTTCACCATCAGTTCATATTTTCTCTCCCAAACTCGAATTCTTCTGTGTCTTAATCCTTCTCAATCCTCTCAAACATCTTAAATTTCCAAAATCTACAATGGCAAGAGTAAAGCAAACTGCAAAACCTCAATCATCTTCTTCAATATCAGTTTCCCTAGATTCTTCTTCAACATCTAGTGGAAGAACACCCTCCCCTCAACCTCTTTCACCTCCTGCTAAAAAAGTCTCAATACCTACTCATAAGGTATTAGCTAAAGACAAAGGGAAGACTGTTGCAATTACTCAAGAAACAACAAAAAAGAGGAAAGTTCCTCCATCTGAAAAACTCATGGAGGATGCCATGAAAGGGGCAACCCAGAAAAAGAAGAAGGCTATATCTTCCCCCCAACCAAAGAAGGTTCAGCCTCCCAAAGGCAAACCTGTTGAAGAAGTAGTTCTCCCTTCTTCTTTCTTAAAAAGGAAAATCCAAGAGGCGAGAACTCTGGATTTTACCTATTTTGACTCAAATGGTTTTACTTTCCAAAATCACTTGAGGTTTCATGGATTAGTAGATTTCCTTTCTTTTTCTTTGGAAATCTACCCAAGGCTGATTAGAGCCTTCTACTCAACCTTCAAACTCACCAATACTGGATTCGAGGCTGAAGTCAAGGGTAAGAAAATCTCAATGACTTTGGAAGAATTCTCCAAACTGTCAGGATTACCATTCTTTGGAGAAGCTATTGATGGAAGAACATATCCTGATTCGACTGATGACGCTTGGGAATCATCAGTGGATAGGCATACGACAATTCAGGACCTGATGATGGAAGGCTTTGTTGAAAAAGTATTCCTTCCAACCGGTCAGATGAAGGTCCATCATCGTATGCTGATGTATGTGCTAACACGAATGTTAGTACCTCGATCAGGAAATCACGTCGTTGTATAGAGGCTGGATATTATCCTGCTTTGGGGCCTGTACAAGGAGCTCAAGATGAGCTGGGCATGGATTGTGTTGATGAACATGGTTGAATCAGCACAAGGAAAGCTGCTGCTCCCCTACCCCCAGTTAATTACAAAGATTCTGAGACACTTCAAGGTATCATGTGTCAATGAAGAATCAATTAAAACTACTCTAACCTTTGGTGAATCCATTGTAAATCAGATGCAATTGAAAAGGATCAATGGCATTTGGACAAGGATACAACCAAGTGCTGAACAAGCACAACCAAGTGCTGAACAAACTGAGCTAGCTGAAGCACAATCTGAACTTTTGGCTAAGTTGCTGGAACTGATGGAGTCTTATGATTTTTTTTATTAATCACTCTCTCTTGTATTTCTTTTTGGATTCAATGACAAAAAGGGGAGATTGGTAATCAAATTTAACTTGTGATATTACATTGGGAGATTGGTATCAAATTTAACTTGTGCTATTGATTATGTGATATTGCCCTGATTGACTATTAACTTGTGATATCTGATAATGCACTCTGATACATAATATCTGATAATGTACCCATATGGTACTCTGATACCATATTTTGTATAAGCTATAATACTCTGATTTTAATAAACTTGAATAGCAAACTATGTTATCAAAATCTGATACCAAAGTTGAATGAATGTGAATAGCTTGTGCTTATGTTGCTGAAATGAATCATAAACTCTAAAATTCAGGGGGAGATTCTAAAATAATCTCAAGGTTAAAACTGTGTGTTTGTCATTAAATCAAAAAAAGGGGGAGTTTGTGAGACATCTGCTTCCCTGATCATGTTTTTGATTTAATTCCAAAACATACAATACATATGAATTATTTGATTGATCTAATGATTTGAATTGAGAAATATTTCAAGCAAATAATCAAACACTACACACTTGGACAAAACTTGGAACTCAAGCAATCAAGCAAAGATGGATGATGTCCTACAAGGCTTGAAGACTGATGTACAAGAATATTTAGTGTTAATAGAGTCAATTAGGTAGACTCAATCATAATAAGTTCTCATATATTATTTGCCAATGAAATTATAAAATGAGTTTTAATCAATCAAGTAATAAATCAATTGATCAATCAATTGAGCAATCGACTGTCAGACTCACAGAATAAAGGTTTCACTAAGTTAGCCGATTGGGAAATCGATTACTTAAAGGTTTTATTAAAACCTGTTTTCTGTGTTTAAACAAATCAATTGGACAATCGATTTGCACATCAATTGAGTAATCGATTTAGTGAATCACAGAACCAAGCTCATACTGAGTCAATCGATTGGCAAATCGATTATGAAAATACTTTTACATCAGATATGTGTTCTGTGATCAAGGAAATCGATTAGACAATCAATTAAAATAAGTTTCTTAAGTTGCAAGTTTGCACTAATCGATTAGGTAATCGATTGATAGATATTTCTTGTGGTGCAAGCTTTGCATCAATCGATTCAGTAATCGATTGAAAGAATGAACTGGTTAATCATTTATTAGAAACACATTGAATAATCGATTGGCACATTGATTTTGACCAAATGGCTGAGGTTCTGTAACAAGACAAATTGATTGGAATAAATGTCTGAGTCACTGTGACCAGCACAATCGATTGACGAATCGATTGAAGTAAATTGTTTAAGTTACAGGGAGAATCCAGCCCATTGCCAAATCGATTATGTCAATGAATATACGTCGACTGAGTAATCGATTGTTTTGATCTCGTGGTTTGAACAAAACATGTATAATCGATTAGTCAATCGATTCTGATATAATCTTAGTATCAGTTTCTGATTTATGCATTAAAGGAATCGATTGGCAAATCGATTCATTCTTATATTTTCAAGATTCAAGAAAAACAAGAAACGCGATAATCGATTGGGCAATCAATTAAGCTGGTTTTAAAACTTTTATAAAATCGATTGAGCAATCGATTAACCTGATGTTTTTCTGAATATATATAAGCTGATTCAATCACATTTTCTCAACAACTAATACACTACACTTGAAACAATTATTTATTACACGTTTTCACAATAGAGAAACCAGGAAAAACACTATGAAAGAAATAATTGTTACCACACACAAAATACTCATTTGGCAAATCCTTTTTGTGTGAAATTCATATTGTGATTGAGTCATCATCATTTGTCCTCATATTATCTTTTCTGTAAAAACAATCTGTAAAGAAAGTTCTGGAAATCCAGTAGTGTAAACTGGTGACTATCTTTGTTGGTGCGTGTGTTCATCAAGAAGAAGTTTCATCTTGATCTCGTGAGAGTTTGGCGAGTAACTCTAGGGATAAGGTGGCATCGTAATAGAAGCGAGTGAGTTGGATAGATAGGCCAAGTGTGAGTTGGAAAATCTGTAAAACGTACTCAAGTTAATTCTATTGGAAAGGCTGAAATCTGGTTTAAATTTCAGGACTGGATGTAGGCTATCAGATAGCCGAACCAATATAAATCATGGTGCACGATTTTCTTATCTTTTCTCTTTATTTTGATATTGCTTGAATGCTTATTCTTGAATGTTTGTATTGGTGAATTTCTAACTTGATTAATATTCTGAATAAGCATTGTATCTGTACTCTTATATTGATAATTCATGCAACTGTGAATCTTTGTTCCTGAATAAATTCTGTAACCGATCATTGTTAATCTGATTAATAATCTTGTAAGATTAGTAAACACATTTCTCATATATTTTTTTTAACAAATAGAGGCCATAATTTCCAACAGTTTCATAATCAATGTTGTTTAAAAAATTGATTTCAATGTAAATTAAAGTAAGAGTCTATTTAATCTATTTTGTGATATTGTTGATCACAAATAAATTTTTAACAACAATTAAATAACTTTTTAATTTCTAAAAATGTTTTAAATTTTTGTTTTAATTTTTCATTAAAAATACTATATCTTTTAATCCTTTAAAATTATCCTGCAAGTCTTTTTTTAGAACGTAACATATTTAATTATTATTGAATTTTTGAATAATTTTTTCAAGCATGTTTGGAACATTATAAAAAATTTCTCCACAAAAAATTACAATTTTTTAACTTCAGATGAATTAAATATGAATTTTGTAAATATCATAAAAATATAAATTTAAAAATTAAACTTTAAACTCATTTTTTCTAGAAAAGCTTTTTACCATATTATAACATGTCTAAAAATAATAATTCAAAAATATATATTGGCATTCTAATGTGAAGTAAAATTATTTGTATAATAATTTTATAAGTATTAAATAATATTAATTTTTTATACAAAACTAAAACCAAAATTTTAAAATTTTATAATACTAAAAACTTATTTAACCTTTTTAATTTTTTTTAATATTTTAAAAAAATATGCATTAAATTTTGTTTAAAAAAAAAGCAGTTAATATATATTTGTTAAGAACTAATAAATAAATGACTGGACAGCCTTGAGCATACCTAGTTTACGGTTGCCACTTCTTCATAAAACTTATTTCTTTTATTCGTTGGAGATTGTAGTTTAAGTTTATTTTTCTGGTTGAAATCATAATTTCAACTCATCTTTTTTCTCTATTTTATTTAACTAATTGTTTCTACATATATTTAATTTTTTATTGTTTTGTTTGTGGTTTCATCGATCGATTGCGATATTGTTTTGTTCACCGTTTTGATACATGCGACGTCTTGGTTTTTTGTCTCGTTGTGGTGTTCATTTGATTAATATTGGCATATCAACTTCGATCTAATACATATTTAATCAATGACTTTGGCGTTGTCAAATGTTATCATTTCAAATGTATTTTTGTAGATAAGCACTAAGTGTTGTAACTTAGTGCTAGTGTTTGAAATTAAAAAAAATTGAGAAGTCTCACATAGGAGAGAAATTACACATTAGTAGTGTTTATAAGGAGAATGAATGACCTTTGGGGTCAATTTTTAAGAGGGAAGATAACACACTCAAATCGTCCACTACAGATGCGTGCCACCGCAGTTCGTCTATTTGGCCGCCTGAGCTTGGCTTGTATGGTGTATTACTTTTTTACTACCCAGAAAAAATTTAAATTAATTTTTTTATTTATAATTTTTTAGTGTTTGTTCTCCATGTTTCTGCATATTTTTCTTGCCCTCCACTAAGTCAACAAGTCTATTTTCGCTCCTACCATTCTTCACGCAGCGACTTTGATCAAACTGAGTGTACGTTTTGTACTTGACACAGTTGTAGTATTTTTCTATAAATAAAGGACTTCATGCAATTCAGTTTTCTACACCAAAACTTTGAAATTTACAAGTTTTCTCTCTTCTTACCTTTCACCTCCATCTCATATTTTTATGTCCCTTTACGAAATATTATTATTCTGAGTTTTGGGTGATCATATTACCATATTTTCGACTTGCCATAACCACCATATTTAGATGATGTAATTCTAAAACGATTTTCTACAGTGTAGTAGGAAATCGATACAGTGTATCTAAGTCGTTTTATCTTTGGGAAGTCATGGCTGATCGTCTACCTTGCACAATTTTAGACATTGCCGCGAAACAAAACATATTACAAAGAGTGACCTTGTTCGAGACTCAACCTAGTAATATCTTCGATGACTGAATATTATTTTTCAAAATAGTTTTTCGAAATTCAAAAATAACAATTTTAAAATGTTTCTTTCTGCCATTCCTAACGAAGAAATTACTAGATTCAATTACGCTACTTCTGATTTCAATAAAAAAAAATTGGTTTGTGGAGTGTCACTTCAATCGATGACAACACAATATGTCATTCTTATTAACTAAGAATAAGGTTGCCAACATTATGAAAGATGACATTTCAGTGGTTCTAGAATCAGTTGAACAAATAGAAAAAGATTATAAAAAAGTTGCAGAATTAACCCTATGAGAGAATAATGATTACCTCTATAAGAATTATATTCTTAATGGACTTGCTGATGATTAGTATGATTACTACAATTTCTACAATACTGCTAGAGATGTTGTGGATCCTTGGAAAAAGAAATATGATATCGACAAAGCTATGGCTAAAAAGTATGTTGTATGCCACTACCTCAAGTATCAAATGATTGGATGCTCGATCCCATGATATCCAAAAGATAGCTCATGAGATCATCTTTGAAGGTATGACTTTAGATGAACAATTTCAAATTTATGTTATTATTGACAAACTGTCCCCTACTTTGAAGGATTTCAAAAATTCTCTCATACATAAAACAAAAGAATTTCAAAAATTCTTTCATTAGAACGTTTGATCATTCGCCCCGAATTGAGGAAGAATCCTGGAAACAAGACCAGAAAGATGAAGTACTATTTGTTTCAAACAATAACATAAAATTCATCGGTGTAGTTTTGAAGCCAACTAGCAAACCACTTAAGAATTAGAACCGCAATCTAAAAAACCGCACCATCAATAGGAACCCTCAAAAGGTCCAAATTGTGAAGCAGCAACAACCTCTTAGAAATGATTCTGGCTCATAATTCATATAACTAGGAAATCAAGTCATGTGGCACACAAGTGTAGGAACATATCAAGCTCTACTCAGCAAGCTAACCTGACTGAAGAGCAATTCATTGTTATGTAAAGTGAAATCAATATTGTTGGTAGATCATATATATGGTGGTTTGACACTTGCGCCTCTTGCTATGTTTGTTATGATCGTATTATGTTTAAAATATACACTGTTGCTAAATATAAGAAGGTGTTGTTGGGAGATTTTCACACCACTAATGTTTTTGGTATTGGAGATGTCGTGTTGAAGTTCACTTCTGAAAAGATGTTGATTCTGAAGAACGTGATGCACACTCCATAGGTATGAAAAAATATGGTTTCTAGTTTGCTTTTTAATAAGGCAGAGTTTACTCAGTCTATATGGTTAGATTTGTACACATGACTAAAATTAGTATTTTTGTTGGGAACATGTATGTCATTGATAGCATATTTAAGTTGATTGTTGGAATTAATAAAATGTCTTCTTTTGCTTACATGTTGTACGATTTTAATATTTAGCATGTTAAACTTTGTCATGTGAACAAACATGTGACTTCAAACTTAAGTAACTTAGATTTAATTTCAAAATTATCTTTAAATGATTTAGAAAAATATGATTTTATAGTCAAGTTAAAATAACAGAGAGTTCATATAAATAATGAGTTATAGAACATGAGCCTTTAGATTTAATACACTATGATATATATGAACTTGATGTGACTTTAACTAGAAATGGAGAACACATTTTATCACTTTTATTGACGATTGTTCTGGCTATCCATTTTTATATCTAATAAAAATAAAAATGAAGTGCTTAACATGATTAAGATTTTTGTATCTGAAATTGAAAATCAATTTAATATAAAAATTAAGAGGTTTCGTAATGATAGAGGAACAAATATGATTCTAGTTTATTTAATAATTTTTATAATCTGCATGAAATTATACATGAAACAACGTCACCATATTCGCTTGAAATGAATGGTAAAGTTGAAAAAAATAATATAACTCTTACTGAACTAGTTGTTGCTATTATATTTTAACTCTGATGTTGCATCTCATTCATTTAAAAGCAAAACATATCCTGATGAGATTTTGAAGAATCGACAACTCAACTTGTCTTATCTTTGAACTTGGGGATGTTTTGCTTATGTTAGAATCCCGGATTTCAAACAAGTTAAACTCGCCAGTAGAGTTTATGACGGTGTATTCATTGGGTAAGCAATAAACAACAAAACATATAAGTTTTATGACCTACATGCTAAAGTGATCATAGAGTCAAATGATATGACTTTGATGAAAATAGATTTGCTTTCAAATTGACAAATAGGGGAGGCACCGAAACAAGCCACATTTTTGTGATCACGAGCACTAAAAGGAACGAACAAAATAAAACAGAACCTCGAAGAAGTACGACAACAATAGTTGCTAAAGGTTATGGACCCGATTATACGGTCTAAACTCTAGAAGAGGATCCAACAAATCTTCAAGAAGTTTTATCGTCCTAGGATGTAAATTTGTGACAAGAAGCTATAAACAATTACATTGATTATCTCTAATAGGACTGACATTTAGTAAACTTACCTCGTGGTTGCAAATCGATAGGTTGTTAATGGATTTTGAAAAAGAAACTAAAGCTCGTTGGAACTGTTGATAAATACAAGACTCGCCTAGAATTACATCTATTAGGATACTAATTTTCTTGGCTGCTATTCATAACTTGGTGGTGCACCAAACGGATGTCAAAACTACCTTTTTAAATAGTGACTTGGAAAAAGAAAGCTATATGGAGAAACATGAAGGCTTTGTGATTCAAGGATGAGAAAACAAGGTATGTAAGTTAGATTAGTCTCTGTATTGTCTTAAACAAGCTCCTAAACAATAACATAAAAAGTTTGATAACTTGATTATATCGAATGATTTTAAAGTGAATGAAAGTGACAAATGTATTTATTACAAATATGAAAATGGCGTATGCACTATCATATGTCTTTATGACGACTTACTCATATTTGGTTCAAACATTCATGTTGTAAATACTGTGAAATCATTGTTGTGTAACAACTTTGATATGAAAAACCTCAAAGAAGTGAATGTAATTATTGGAATCAAGATTACTAGGTCAAAAAATGGAATTTTTTGGGATTAGTCTCACTATGTTGAAAAGATCTTAAAGAAATACAAATATTTTGACTGTAAACTTGCTTGCACACCGTATGACCCAAGTGTAAAAATTTCAAAAACACTGGTGAAGGTTTTAAACAAATTAAATATGTGAGCATCATTGGCAGGCTCAGGTTTGCCACTAACTGTACTAGACCCAACATCGCCTACGTCGTGGGACTATTGTGGAGGTTTACCAGTAGACCTAATATGGAGCATTGGCATGTTATTGAGAGAGTCACGAGATACCTTAAAAGGACCATGAATCTTAGACTACATTATCAAAGATTTCCTTCTGTCCTCAAAGGATACAATGATGTTGATTGGATACAATGGCTATATATTTAGCATAGCTAGAAAAGCAATATTTTGAAAATCGAAGAAACTGACGATATTGACTTTGTCTAGTATGGAGTCTGAAATGATAGAACTAGCACCTACCATTGAAGAAGTGAGTTGGTTGAGATGTTTCCTAGTTGAGATCCCTTGGTGCAAAATAACAATGTCAGTTGTGTTGATCCACTACGATAGTTTTGCAGCTATTGCACAAATTGAGAGCCCTTATTACAATGTAATAGTGATAAATATGTCGTAAGCACAACACAGTTAAAGAGTTACTCTCAAAATGAGCTATTAGAGTGGTTCATGTCGCACTGATGAAAACTTAGCAAATCTTTTGGCGAAAAGATTAGCTCGAGATAAATTCTTAAACACATCCAAAAGGATGAGACTATTGCATATAAATCAATGAGTCACCCACGATGGTAACCCAACCTAAAAGACTGAAGATCCCAATAATTAAGTTAAATGGATAACAACAAGTTGTGAAGTGATATGAGATGAACATGCTATTATAAATCAGAGAAGCTTGATTCCTGAAGCAATGAAATGATGAGATAATAAAAATACTTAATGAAATCTATACTATATATGGAGTGGATTACCTAACTACATGAGTATTCTTGATAGAGTTCAAGACTACAAGTCACTCTTATTGAATCTGAATCTTACATACTATGCAAAGGTTCAAGTCGGAAGACAACTTTGTCTCTGCATAATTTTATATAAGCATTTGACGCTATTTTATAAACACTTTTTCAAATTCAAGTGGGGGGATTGTTTGAACTTATATGTTGGTAGGTAAGCACTAAGTGTTGTAAATAAGAGTTAGTGTTATGAATTGAAAAAATTAAGAAGTCTCACATGAGGAAAATCACACATTGATACTGTTTATAAGGATGTTGAATTACCTTTGAGTGTGTTTCAAGGGATATCTAATTTTGTGAAGGGGAGTTTATCCAATCGGCTAGGTTGAACTTGGGCATGGGTTTGGGTTATGTGGTGTATTATTTTTTTATTAACTAGAAAAAGTAAAAAATTAAAAATTAATATTTTATTTTATGGTGTGTGTTCTCCAAGTTTTTGAATGTTTTCCTTGCCCTCCACCGAGTCAACAAGTATGTTTCAACTCCTCCCATTTTTCGCACGGTGGTTTCGCTTATTTGGTCAAACTGATCAACTCAACCGCAAAATTCCTTTATAAATAGAATACTTCATGCAGTTTTGTTATTTGCACCAAAACTTTGAAATTTATGGAGTTTTCTATCTTCTCACCTTTCACCTTCATCTCATATTTTTTTGTCCCTTTACTAAAATATTATCATTTAGATTTTTGAGAGGTCATCGTAGCATATTTTTTAGGATCGATAACCGTCATATTTATAAAGTGTAATTTTAAAACGGATTTTAACAATGCAGTAGGGAAACCAATATCTGCATTATTTTAATATTGAGACGTCGTGGTTGATCATTTTGTTGTATCTAAAATATCACTAGAATGGGGGTTGAATATGAATTTTGCTGTTTAAAAAGATTTTTCAAGTGTTTTGAAAAGTTATCCTCTCTAAGAGGATGCGAACCTGAGGGTGGTAATTTAAACATTTGAATTTGAACTGAGTAAAAGAAAGAGAAAATATAGAGAATGACACACACAACTTTTATACTGGTTCACCCAATGAAGGTCGCGTCCAGTCTTCACGCACTTGTGAGATTTTACTAATGATCAAATCGATTAACCTCTCACAGAGGTTGATTACACTTTGTGTATTATATAGCCTCGCCAAGCTTACAATCTTATTTCTTACAAGGTTCAACTATTTCCAAGTGTAACTCAAATGAAAATTACAAAGTAATATAAGTATGATTGTTTCTCTTTACTTAAACACTTTCTAAAAAAATATTTCAAAGATCTAGTGTAGGATTATAGCAAGTATAAAGAAAGGATGAAAATTGCTCTTGATATCTTTAAGATACTTAATCTTTTTATGCAATGTTGTTGTGTATTTAATGATGAAGAGCATATTATCTTTTATAGAGACTTTGAGATGCCATTTCCATGTGACAAACATCTTATGACCGTTGCGGACTTGATCAAAAAGTCCAAGGTCTTTGATCCTAATTATAGAATTGCCATCTAGCTGTCCTTGGACAGATGCAGTCTATCCTCGTACAGGAGGTTCAAACGTCCTAGGTAATTGGTCATGAGCTGTCCTTTTCTCTTTTCATTCTTCAAGACATGTAAGACTATATTTTTGACTTTGTGGCTACAGCCTTTCTGCATTTGATATGTTGGGTCGTTTTCAACATTTGAGAATGATGTGTTGGATCATTTTCAACATCTGAGGATGATGTGGACAATAGACTCATCCTCTAACCTCGTACAGTCCGTCCTCGTACCTATTAAATTTGTCATCTGACTTCTTTATTTCAAATGTTTTATTTATTCATTCTTTAATGTTGATTTGTCTTCTCTTAATAAATAAATAACATGTGTTTTAGTGAGGATGAGTATTTTGCAACTTTGAAGCTTCATCCTCTTTAGGAGGACATCCTCTCATATTCTAATCCTCCAGATTTGAATTAGATTTTTCTCTTTTTTGTCTTAATGATTAATAACGTGTTTTCTTATATGAATTCACTCAAAAGCACATATTAGTTATTAACCACAATCATAATCTTTTAAATAATTTTGTTATCATTAAAACTATTTGAGAGAGATTTTGTCTCAACACATTGGTCTTGCACAATTTTAGATAGTGCCACAAAATATTTTAAAGAGAATGACTGAAAATTATTTTTTTAAATAGTTTTTCGAAATTCAAAAACAACACATTTGTTATATTTATAGATATTTTACAAAACTAATAAATAAAATAAAAATTTGTTACTTCTAAAAATATCGGCCATGTTGCCTAGGGCCACCATTGTACTACGATATTCCTAAGCATCACATGTAAGTATGCAAAAAGTAATAAATAATCTTCACAATTAAATATATATACTCTCCTCAAATATATATTCAACAAATCACTTTTTCATCTTCTACTTCATATCTTCCACTTAGCAACATGATGTACCAAAACAATCATCTAATACTTATTCTCCTACTACTCTTCTTGTTCCACTCCACATGTTTATCTTTCACTTTCCAACATAACAACAATGAATCTTCAAACCAAACATCTTCACTGAAAAATCAGATTCTAGAACTAGCTAACACACCCAACATGTTGAAATGGATGAAGAGTATAAGAAGAGAAATCCATGAGTACCCTGAACTTGCATATGAAGAATTCAAGACAAGTTCTGTCATAAGGCGTGAGCTTGATAATCTTGGTGTTGTTTATCAATGGCCTGTTGCTAAGACTGGTGTTGTAGCTAAAATTGGTTCTGGTTTTCCTCCTTTTGTTGCAATTAGAGCTGACATGGATGCTTTGCCTATTCAGGTAAAAAAACAATGTTGCAAAAACATCACTTTCTTGTGTTTTTTTATTAAGCTTATGTTCTTTGTTTTTAATTTCTGATCATTCATAAACCAAGTGAATGTTTGGAATTACACTGAATTTGACGAAAACCAGATAGCACCTTGATTTTGATGAAGCTCCAAAGTGTAGTTTTTATTAAAATCACTGTAACACATTTTGATTGTACTAAACTCACACATGAAGTAGTATGCAGGACATTTTATGTATGCATGTTAGTTTTTCTTTGAAATGATGGTATAGATGATACATGCAATTGTTGATCTTGTAAAATTTTTGTGGCAAAAAAATGGAGAAGGAATCAAACAAAGATGTTAAATTTTGGGTAAGCAAAAAGAAAAAAAGAAAAAATTGGTGTGTTGTTCAATTATGCTAATATTCCTCTGAACAAGGAAGGGTAGAGGTGTTGTTGGTTCTAATTCAAGAGTTACAAGATGTGGGGTTAATTTTGTTGTTTGATAATAAATCAGGAAAAGGAAGCCTCTACATTGTTTTGTTTTGTCACGTAATTGACAATTTATTTTGAGAATGGAAAAAGAAATAGTGGCAATGTAATTATTAAAGTCATTTAAGTGGGACCATGTTTACACTTGTATATATAAAGTAAAGTTTTAACCACAATCTTAATGGAAGATACATACCAAAAACACTACAGTTTTAATTTTAAAGAAAAAATAAAAAAAAAATAAAAAGATTGATATGATTGATGTGATATGTTAATATTATAATTAAAAAATATTAAAAAAAATAAATTTTTGAATTAGTATATAGAAATTGGAGATATACATGTATAATTGTTATTTTATATTATTGTCATACATTAAGGGTAAAAATTACCTAATTTCTATTAATGATGTAATTGAAGAGCTATAATGAGATTAATTGATCTTTTTTATAAAAACTAAATAAACTTCATTTATATTAAATTAAAAATAGTACAACATAATTAAGAAGAAAAAAATTTAAAACACATCAATGATACACGTAGTGGTGAATAAAAAAACAATTAAATTAAAACTTAAATCATAACAATTAAATTAACTTGTTCGAGTGGCCGATGATCAAGAATAATGCAAGCTACCCAATCTTCAATGTCATTCATAATCACGAGTTGACAACTAACTTAAAAGATTGAGAGAATGTTGAATTTGGTGATAACTTTCATAAGGCCCTTATTCAAACTATGATACCGATAAAACTAGTCATATGCTACTATGAACACTGCACCTAGTTGAAAAAACAAAAAACACCACATCACGATGACAAGCAAATCAATTTCGCCCTTGTACGACGAAATCATAGATAAAACGCAAGAGAAAAAAAAACTAAATATATTTGTAAAATCACTTATTTAAATAAAAGGAAGGAATAAAATAACTTAGAGAGGTGACTTCAAACCAAAAAATGCTCTTAAACCACTCTCTAATGGACGAAGATGAAGAGAGAACTAGGGTTTTGTTTTACTAAGAGCGACATCAGCACCTCTATGCTTAAGAACAAATTTTCATCTGAGAAGTAAAGGGTGTATAATACTTTAATAGTAGTCCATCCAATTCTTTTTATAAGAGCCAGTTGGATTAAAATTTAATCTAACAAAAGTTGATATATCTAGTCTAATTTTATGAACTAGATACATTAGTTTTTTTTTTTACCAAATTTTAATCCAACTATCTCTTATAAAAAGGATCAGAGGGAGGATCATTTAACATTGTAGTGCCAACGACGGGTTGGCGCAGTTGGTAAGGAGACTCATACCCCACAACGGCATAGTTCAACTCTGGCTGTCGACATAGAGACCAGCTTGTTGGTGGATAATGTGTAAATACATCTGACAATGCTCTTTGAACCTTGAAATCTTCCTTAACTCTGATGAGTTCTCAAACCGGAACTTATCTAAACTTTCTTTGCAAAAAAAAAAAACATTTACCAGTATAGTACTTTCAGCACTTGTAGTAAGCTAAGTATGAGCATGACATGTTACTGTTATAGTATGTTATCGTTATTTTGATTGAATATGTATTTCCTTCCTTTGTTAAACAATAACTATAGCACAATATCTATGTTGGTGTCAAATGCATGATGATTTGTTAATGATATACTTGTTGTGAACAGGAACTGGTCGATTGGGATCATAAGAGCAAAGTTGATGGAAAAATGCATGCTTGTGCGCACGATGCACATAGCGCAATGCTTCTTGGGGCTGCAAAGATACTGCAAGAAATGAAAAACAAGTTAAAGGTAAAATTGGAATTGGAAAATGTTGAATGAACTTTAGGAAAACTAATTAAGTCCTTGAAATGCAGGGGACTGTTGTTCTTATATTCCAACCAGCCGAAGAAAGAGGTGTAGGTGCGAAAGACATGATCGCAGAAAATGTGCTTGAAGATGTAGAGGCTATTTTTGGATTGCATTTAGTTACACAATATCCCTTAGGTGTTGTTGCTTCGCGATCCGGAGAGTTTTTAGCAGGATGTGGAAGCTTCAAAGCAAAGATCAATGGTGGTAAAGGAATTCACCAGCGTTGTTTCGATCCGGTTTTGGCAGCATCAGCATCTGTGATTAGCTTGCAAAACATTGTTTCGAGAGAGATTGATCCTTTAGATTCTCAGGTAGAGTCAGAGACTTAATTTCTATGATTGATTCTGTTTGTGCTTTGAGTATATTGAACATTTAATTAAGGCTTAATTTAATTTGGCAGGTGCTTTCTGTGGCAACGGTTAATGCAGGGTCTGATTCTGTTACATTTGGAGGTACTTATAGAGCATTCAGCAAAAAGAGCTTCAATTCACTAAGGAAAAGGATAGAAGAGGTAATTGAGAAGCATTAATTGAGAAGCATAGTCCTAACTAACTGAGAAGCATGCTAAGAGTTTTAATTGTGCAGGTTATAAAAGGGCAAGTAGAAGTGCATAGGTGCGCCGCGGAGGTCGAATTCTTCGGTAGAGAACATCCGACGATTCCTCCGACTACAAATGATGATAGAATATACAAACTAGCAAGGCAAGCATCAAGCATGATTGTTGGAGAAGAAAACATAAAATTAGCCCCAACTTGGACAGGGAGTGAAGATTTTGCATTTTACATGGATAAAGTGCCTGGTGCATATTTCCTTTTGGGTATAGAAAATGAGAAGAGTGGATCAATATATTCAGGTCATAGTCCTCACTTTTTCATTGATGAAGATGTTCTTCCTATTGGTGCTGCAATACATGCAGCATTTGCTCTTTCATATTCAACAATTTCTTAACTTCAATCACTCTTATATATCTAGAATAAATTAATTTAAGCTTGTTTACATATTCACTTAATTTTCTCTTTTCTTGGATTGTGTTGAATATTATTGATGTTTTTTTATGGTGGCTTCATCATTGAAATGAGCTTTACATAGGCTTTTTGAGAATATAAATCTCATATCTCTTGTGTCGCTATGTTTTGAGAAGTATCACAAAATAAACTCAAGCATCACTATGAGAAGCATAAAAGATCAAAACTTTAATATTATTTCTTTAGCAAATATTGTACCATATTTGTCAAATTTGTTTTAGTAAAATTTTTTGAGCTTTGATTGTATAACCAGGGAAAATTTAATCATGCATCTAAAAAGTTACATATATATGTCAAATAAATAAACTGTAAGAACATTCATCATATGTAATCTACATTTTCTTGTGTTGCTAAATTAATTAAGTATCAAGCATATTTATATCCACTAGTTAAAGTACGATCTTATGTATATTTTATTTTAGAAGAAATACAAAATGAACCATTTCATCATGTACATACGATAAAAACTGAATTACAAAAGACACCCAAAGTGATGTTTCAATTTTCACCTACAAATTGATATTGCATCAGAACAATACTCATATCTCTTGCTACTTTTAGTTTTTTGACACATGACTAAAAGTTTCCTCATAATATGACACGTGAAACATTTTGAACTTTGAATTTGAAAACAATTAACATGTGACTTATTTGTTACAGAAAAATTCACTCCCTTTTATTCACATATATATAAGATAGGACAAGATAGGATAAGATACTTAATTTATCTAATTTATTATCGCAAAAATCAAACTATTTCAATTAAAATATTTTTAAAAAGATAAAATCGCACAATACCTCTTTTATCTTATGTTACATGAAACAACACCTAGATCATTTCCATGACCGACAAATGGGAGGCAAGGGTGGACTCTAGCTTCCATGCTATTGTGTATTATTATATTATATATTACATTACTTGATTTTATATATATATGTGTGATGTACGGCATAATTAATTTTTTAAGAGCAATATATGAAAGTAATATTTATTTATAGTTTTTCATATTTTATAAAAATTTAGTAATTAAAATTACAATGCCATTTTTTTTTATAAAAAATGACAGTGTTTAGTAAAATTTAAAATTTCTATCTAAAAAATAAAATTTTAACGTTGATATTTTGCAAACATTAATGTAAGACACATGTACAGCAATAGAATAAAAACACAATATGTATGTTATGTTTTTGAAGAATCTATCCCTTTAAAGTAATGGTTGATCAAAGAAATAATTTGATTCAAAACCTCCATTAAATGTGACAACAACTTTAAATTGTAATTAAAAATAGTAAATTATATTATAAATTTTAAAGAAAATATATTAAAATTGAAGGGAAAAATACATCAAAATATAATAAATAATAATAATAATAATTAAAAAAATTATATTAATAACATGAAAATGAAACCAAATACATTAAATTAACGAAAATGAAAATGAAAATCGGATTCATGTTGGGATAAGTTGATCTTCTGCTTCTATATCTTCGTCAACATCAATGTCATCGTTAGAATTATCAGATGATTCATCAAAGTATGTTTCATCCTCTTTAATATAATCACATAATTCTTCCTTGTTGATATTATATAAGACACTAAGAGGAAGATCGCATTGTAGACTTGTTGGAGGAGATTCATGATGGAGTTGAAAACTTTCTGAATGAGTTTGTTCTAATTGGGTAGAGTATGATTCATAGTGTTGTGATGGAGAATATAAGTCGGGTTGATAAGGGTTGGTTTGATCAAAACATGGGATGTAGTCAGGATTAGGTATATTTGAGGTCGATGGTTGATCAATGTTTGTTGATGGAGGATCAGACTCAAAGGTAACATAATTCGATGGTGCCGAGTTGTGACCACCGTGTATAAACATCAAACATCAACTCCATTTAATGTATTTGATTTCATTTTCATGTTATTAATATAATTTTATTTTTAAAAAATATTATTATTATTATTATTATCATTATTATTATTATTATTATTATTATTATTATTATTATTATTATTATATTTTGATGTATTTTATTCTTCAATCTTAATGTATTTTCTTTGAAATTTATAATATAATTTACTATTTTTAATTATAATTATAATTTATTATTATTATTATTATTATTATTATTATTATTATTTATTAATGTATTTTATTTTACTTTATTATTTTTATTTTTTAAATAATTTAATTATTTTAATTTATTAAATAATTAATATCAATGGTTAAAAGAAGGAAGAAAAAAAAAACCAAATGCTGGTAGTAAGTCGCTCTTTGTACCAGTGACCTCCTATTACAAATTAAAAAAATGGCCTTCAACTGGTTATTTTCTGGGCCAGCGACCTCCTATTGAGCTGAAAAAGTAGGATAATCGCGTAATATTTTTTTGTTAATCATTATTCAACATTTAGATTATCTTTAGAAGTTTGATTATTTGAATTTAACTTGAGTTTGGGTTATGTTAGACAAATCTAAATTAATTTGTGTTACGCTAAATAATATCTTTAATTTTTGACAATTTGAACTTATTTGAATTTGTGTTTTAGTTTTGAAAATTTTGAATTAAGTTTGTGTTAATTAGAAAATTCAAACTTAGTTTGTGTATAAAGAGAAAATCGTAATTTTTTTTTAAATGGACATTCAAATTGATTCATACTTAATGCATGAGTAGTATACCATAAATTTTTTTAAATGGGCATCAAAGAAAATTTTCAAGTTAAAAAGTTGCAGAGAAATTAAAAATATAATGAGTTAAAAAAATAAATATAAAAAAATATGGGGTTACATGTCCAGTCTACAACCTGTTTAGGGGCGAACTAAGGTTAATCCTATATGAATCAAATAGTCTATTTTGACAGCTCTAACATAAACATTGATCATAATGATGTTTAATAGTAATAATTGCTACGTTAAACACTTTGTTTTATATTTCAAATTCAAAATAATGAAGCATGGTTTTTATGGCTATCTAAAACAGCTAATTATATTTACTTTTATATAAAAATGTTACTGAGAAGTGACTTAATTTACCAATCAAATGTTTTTAACCAACGTTTGATTTCTAGACTTCACTCACTATTTTTTCTTTTTTCACTTTCGTATAAAATATAGAAGTCCATTCACTAACTTTTTCACACTTGATCTTCATAACACAACTTACTCTTTTTCTTTCGCACTCTTAATGCACTAAATTTTAATGTGTTGTTTGATTGTGTCCAAAACTATACCAAACACACTAATTAATATATATTTACAGCAACATATTCCTATGGTACCTATTAAGTAAGCCTATCACTATCCCATTTGTTGAATTTATATTCGTTGTTATTCACTAGATTTGATATGGATTGTTAATTTCTTCTGAATTTGTAGAAATCATTCTTCAGCATTTGTAGTTTTGCCAATTTTTTATTTTTGATTGCAAGTTTTACCATATGTGTAACTAATTAAACACAAAAATTGGAGACCTGAGACAATGGTCTTGCACTATCCACAACCCTCAAGTAAGTTGCAATTCACTGATGATAGACTTTGTTTGAATTAAATATACATCTACATCCGTAATCTATAATAATAAACAATTGTCTTGCATCAAGACAATCGTAATCTTATTTTAGGCAAATAAAATATTTAATATTTTTTAATAATTAACGTTCACACATTTTTGTTACAAAAATGGTTTGTTTTTTAAATTAAATAAATCAACTTAAGAAAATAAATTATATCATCAAACACTATAATACCAAAAACACATATAATATATATATAAAAAAATAAGCATATTATTCAACCATTTTATCACCCTGCCTAAAAAAAATTCATCACAAACACAATACAACCAGCCATGTTAATTACTCTCAATGGAAATATACTGGCACGATAAGTTTTTTGAAAAATATACTTTTTTTTTATTGGTAAAAGATGTACTTAATAAATTCACATAAAGATAATAAATTACATTCCACACATACCTCCCCTCAATTAAAATATTTCTTTAAAAATACAATCACTTCACAAAATTTGAAATTGAAAATCTACATTTCATATATTTGAAATTTGAAATATAATTTATCTCACATTTTTGGAGTGAATTTTCTCTATCTCATTTTGTTTGTAAATTTTATTGCCATTTATTCTATTGAACATTGTAATTGCAACTGGTGATATATGCGTGTTGTTCTAGGATTAATTATTATTTGCATTTGACTGTATTTTATAAATTTGCTCTTCTTTTTTCAATTATGTTAAATTCATTCAAAGATAGAATAATAATAAGAGTGACTACTGCAGCTGGAATCGAAGTTGAAATACGATAAATAAGATAAATATATATTGTGATTATACATGTATTTGATATTGTTCTAATGATTTTGTTATGTAGTACTTATAAATTTTTTTTGAAAGGTATATATATATATATATATATATATATATAATAAATACTTATGATTTATATTTATAAATACATAAATGCATTATTCAACATTATTTGCTTCAAACCTAATGAAACTGTTATAAATTTTACGAAACTCATTAAATTTTATGATGTAATTATTTATAGTTTAGTTTATGAATTATATATAATTTTGTTTGCATTGAGATGTTAAAAATGCATCCAGTTCTCATAAAAAAAATGCATTCAAATGAGAAGCGTTAGTAATTTTTTTTGGGGTCTGTAGCGTTGCCAACATTTTATTAGATCTCTAATGATCAAACTTGCCGTCGGATATAATTTTTTTTCTTATATTAATATTATGTTTGTTTGCAGATTTGACTGAAATGAGGATTCCCTTTTTAATTAAAATGGAATTTGTGGATCAAAAGTTGTGATTTTTATTTTTAACCCCTTTTTCTTATGATTTTCTCCTCTTCTACTTTACACTACCGTAGTTTTGTTATTTTTTTAACAAAATTATTATAGTTATGTTTTTCTATACATATTGTAAATATTTTGTTAAACAAGTTCTACTTTGTAATTTTTTTTTTTTTTGTTTGCATATTATTATCCAAGAATTTTGTCTTATTTTGATTCTAAACTTTATATAGAAGTCATTTGAATGGACGTTAAATTACTTAGAGATTAAGAAGTCTTATTCTTATATGTTATTTGACCTCCCTCCTTACTATAAAATCAGTAAAAAGAAAACGAGTCAGCCATTTCACGCATTTGCTGCTATTTTATATAACATTAAATTTGAATTCAGTAAAAATTGAAGTGTGGAGTTGAGACACACTCTTAAAGAAGGAAATCAATGCGCCAATTTTCTTGCCAAAATGTGATCTTCTTAACATAATTCTCTATAGATTGTCCTATCTCCATCGGTGGAGCTTGCTTCTTTTTTGCTTGTAGATGCTTTGAGAATTGATTTCCCTGTAGATTAATTGTTTTTTCGATTTCTTTTTCTTTTCTCTTATTCATATGTTATAAAAAATATATATATATATAACAATATATGGGTTGAGACTTAAGCCATATTTATTTCTTTCTAAATTTAGTTCTTCTAAATTTAGTTGATGATATGCATGTTGTATTATTATTGTTATTATAGACTTCTCAAAAAATGTTCAAGGTAGACCTCTACTATTGTTAGTGAAAAATGAATTTTAAAATAATAAAAAATAAAAAATGAATATACTATTTAGACAAAATACACTATGTATCATTATAACTTATACAAAAATAATAGATTAATTAATTTTTTTTTATGTAACAAGATAGTCCTTTATCTTTATTTTGGTGTCAATTGTTAGTCCCTTAACATTTTTTACTTTCATTTTTCATCCATGATTTTATGCCAAATATATATGGTGTCTCTTTCGATTTTTTTAATGATTTTTTTGCAATAATGTTTAAAACATAAGAACCAAATTTCCTACAAAAATTTTAGAAATTATTTTAACAAACAAAAAATTAAATATGAATTGTTAAGTATCAAAAGCTTAAAAATTAAATATGAATTGCTAAATTCATATTTAATTCTAATTTTTTACAAGCAAGTTGTTAAACATGTACTAAACATTAGTACAAAAAATCATTCAAAAATTCAACTAAAATGTTATTTAACCCTATATACTTTATAAGAGAGAATTATAGAAAAATATCATTAAATAAATAAACTATTTATCATCTATTTGATGGTAACATTTCTATAATAAACATAAATTCAATAAATGTATAATACACTAATTATAATTTCCTATAAAAATTAAACCTAAGATGAATGTTTGCCACGGTCAAATATTAATAAGACAAATATGTAATTGATTATTATTCAATATATTGAATATCTATACAGTTAAAAATGATTTTTCACAAGTCATAATTACTAAAAAGATAAATGAATAATATAGTACTATAGTATTACTATTGTGTCTACTAAATATTTTTTTGATAAAAATATGAGAAAATTATTATCTTTTAATTACAATGTGTTATGAACACATTTACGAAACAAATATTTGACGTGAATTAATTAATTAAAAAATGGTCCTTTGTGGTTTTTTTTTTATACAAATATCCTTTTTTTTAATATTAATACCAGATTGTCCCACTTTTAAAAAATAATACTAAAATGCCCTAATTTTTAGCCTCAGATCGCAACATGGGGATGCGACCTCCTGAAGCAAAAAAATTTCCACGTCACTAGATGGTCGCATCCTGGGGATGCGACCTCCTACTAGCTTCTATTTTTTTTTTGTTGAATTTAGTTATTGGATATATTATATTTATTATTGTTAAATATTTTAAAAATAATTATAACATTAAAAAATAAAAAATATTATTATAAATAATAAAAATAATTAATTTAATAATATTATATAACTTTTAATAATTATTATAATAATAAAAAGAATAATAATTTTAATTTTAATAATAATAATAAAAAGAAAATTCTATTAATAAAATAAAATAAAAATACATTAACATATAAGCATAAATACATTAAAAATAATAATTTTAATAATAATAATAATTTTAATATTAATAATAAGAAAGTTATATCAATACATTAAAATAAAATTACATTAAATTAAAAGAAAAAAATACATCAATTTTGAGTAGATGTGCCAGCAGCGTTTGGACAATGTTTCTTAATATGACCAGATACCCGACATAATCCGCACTTTCTTGGGACTCTATCCGTAGTGTCCATTTCTGTTCTAATGCGCTTGGTCTTTTGGCGACCTTTCTTGACTCTCCGCATTAGTGGATTGTGACACACCTTAACACCTTCATATTGTGGCCAATATCCTTCGTTTGGTATCGGTTGGAATGCTTCACTGTAGACTTTAAGTATTGTTTCCACCTTGTACACATCGGATATAAGGCTCCAATAATCATATTTGATGCTAGAACATGCTGCTATCACATGTGAACAATGCATATGTTTAGCTTGATATTTTCCACAATCGCACCACTTGTTGGGAAGATTTACACTGAAATGACCAATTGGTCGCCCGCCTTTCTTTTGGAACTATTGTCTCGTGGACCATGAAAGTATGGTTGCTTCGATCAAAACTATCGACTATATGACTATTTGATTTACGTATTTCCGATTTCATAAAAGTCATGCATTTTTCTGTGTATATCTGACCAAAAGCTAAAATTGATGCGTGTTGTTTTGCCATGGTTGGAAATAGTGTACCTGTTTTATAATATGTTGATTGGACCAAAGCAGTGATGGGAAGGTTGCATGGTTCTTTTAATACTGCGTTCATCGACTCCACAAGGTTGGTGGTCATCTTACCCCAACGGCTACCTCCATCAAATGCTTGAATCCAATCTTGTCGCGGTATATTGTCTAACTATTTCAAAGCTTATGGATTTACGATGCCAATTTCTCTGCGGTAGTATCGATATGTAGCCTCGTTGATTGAGTAACCTATATTGAAACAACATACAATGCATTATTACACTAATTATAAAACTTCATAATTTAATTTTTAATTAATGATAAGAAGTAAGAATTAAAGTATTACCCATAGAAATAACCTTGTTCTTCAAAGCATTATCCTTAAATTCCCTTGCAAAATTTTGTGCAATATGTCGGACGCAAAACACATGCTTTGACGGAGGATGTTGCCACCCATTATTGAGATTATTGTAAGCACTTTTGATAGATTCGTGTCTATCTGAAATCAAACAAATGTTGGCTTGTGGAGTGACGTGTGATCTCAAATTTCTAAAAAAAAACCCCCAAGCCTCTTTTGTCTCACCTTCCACAAGAGCATAAGCAATTGGAATGATATTGTCGTTCCCATCCTGTGCAACTGCTACCAATAGAGTTCCCTTATACTTGTCGTATAACCTAGTTCCATCAACTTGTACAATTGGTTTGCAAAATTTAAACGCAGATATGCATGGAACGTAAGCCCAAAATAGTCTATGAAAGATTGTCATCCCATTTATCAAACCATGTTCATTATAAGTTGAGATTGTTTCCATTTTAATAATGGTTCCTGGAGCAAACATTTGCATAACTAATAACCATCGTGGAAGTTGATTGTAAGACTCTTCCCAATTGCCATGAATTTGTTCGATTGGCCTTATTTTTTCCCAACCAAGCCTTTCTATAATTAATTGTGTAGTTATACAAAGCCTGAATCTGAGCAATAATGACCTTCACTTTGATTGAAGGGTCCATCCTCATAACTTGCATTATACTTGCACATATCATATTAGAATCAAGCTTTGTATGATCTTGTGATAGTGCAGAATTTGTGCATGTATGAGGCGTATTCAATTTCCCAATCACCCATAATTCACTTTTTTTTACGTTTTGAAGCTCTACATCTAAACAAACAATTTGGATGTGAACAAATAATAACGTACCTTTCTAAATCTAATTTTTGCACCACAAAGTTCAATGATTGTTTTAGATGATAACGCTTGATTGCATGTACACATTCATCCTTGTTCTGAAACTTCATTCCAACTTCAAGAGTTCCACCTAAATTTGGGACTTCGTCAATGAACATGTGATCAAATTCAGTTGGTTGGTTTGCGGTGGATAGATTGATGTTCTTCATGTGGAAAGGTGGATCGAATATAGGTGGGATAAGTTGATCTTCTGCTTCCATATCTTCATCAACATCATCATCGTCAGAATCACCAGATGATTCATCGAAGTATGTTTCATCATCTTCACTATAATCACCTAATTCTTCCTCATTGATTTTATAATGGACACTAAGTGGAAGATCATATTGTGGACTTGTTGGGAGAGATTCGTGATGAAGTTGTTGGGAGACATTGTGGACATTGTGGACATGTTGAGTTTGTTCATTTTGGCTAAAGTATGGTTCATAGTGTTGTGATGGAGAATATACGTCGGGTTGATAAGGGCTAGAGTATGGTTCATAGTGTTGTGATGGAGAATATACGTCGGGTTGATAAGGGCTAGAGTATGGTTCATAGTGTTGTGATGGGATATAGTTCGAATTATGCATGTTTGAGGTTGATGGTTGATTTGTTGAAGTAGGACCACTTTCAAATGTAATGTATAACTCAATGGTGCCAAGTTGTGACCATTGTGCATAAACATCAAACATGAGTTCAACATCGATCGTCACATTGTCGTCGAACTGCAACTTTTTTTTAATGACATTCTTTAGACGAGCAAGGTTGCTGCTAGAATGTACTTTGAACGCCTTTTTGTAATCACTTACAAATGTTTTCCCTTCAACTCCATCGAAATTGAACCATTGTAATAAGCAATACAAATGACTTGTTGAGAAGCCATGATTATGTAATTGATAGAATGTATGATGAGATAGAAGGTGTGGTGATATAGTGTGATCTAGTTTTCTATTTATAGAAGTTAGCAGGATTCATATTTTTTTACGAAACCTTCCACAACCGTTGATAAATAAATTTGGATGGTCAAGATTAAAGATTGAATACATCAATTTGATTGGTCCAACTAAAAGTATGAGGATTGATATTTTTCTACTAAACCACAACCATTGATAAATGAATTTGGATGGTCAAGATTAAAGATTGAATAGATCAATTTGATTGGTCCAACTAAAAGTATGAGGATTGATATTTTTCTACTAAACCACAACCATTGATAAATGAATTTGGATGGTCAAGATTAAAGATTGAATAGATCAATTTGATTGGTCCAACTAAAAGTATGAGGATTGATATTTTTCTACTAAACCACAACCATTGATAAATGAATTTGGATGGTCAAGATTAAAGATTTAATAGATCAATTTGATTGGTCCAACTAAAAGTATGAGGATTGATACTTTTCTACTAAACCACAACCATTGATAAATGAATTTGGATGGTCAAGATTAAAGATTGAATAGATCAATTTGATTGGTCCAACTAAAAGTATGAGGATTCATCATCAAGTATCCACAACCATCGATTAAAAGAAATGAGCGGTTGGGATTCATCATCAAGAGATCGTTGCCTGGCCCTGCGACCTCTCAAAGAAGTCGTTTCCTGGCCCTACGACCTCCTGAAGGGTTCCCAATATGGGGATGCGACCTCCCACGTGGCTGAATCTGAGGATTGCTTTCTGGCCCTGCGATTTCCTATATAAACACCCCAAACCAACATCAACCAACATCATCAAACACACTTCCTCTATCTTAATCTAAAAATCACTATCTCCAACTTCTCAAACACACTTTCTCCGATTTCTCAAACACATTTTCTTCAACTTTACTCATGGAATTATCCAAAAATCATAGAGCTGAAAGTCGATATATTCAAGCATTTGTAAGTATTTTATATTAATGTCTTATATATTATTAATTTATATATTATTAATTTTATATTTTATATTAATGTCTTATATATTATTAATTTATATATTATTAATTTTATATTTTATATTAATGTCTTGTCTTATATATTGAATATTTTTTATATTATTAATTTATATATTATTAATTTATATTTTATATTATTAATTTCATAATCCCTCGAAGGATAAACTAAAATGTCATGGTCATGCCAACAAAAAACCGAACGCAGCCATATTACCGTATTTGCAACAAGCTGGATTTGGTAAAGTGATCAAACTTGGAAACTACAAGATCGATGTCGGTTTGATTACTGCTATGGTTAAAAGATGGAGACCAAAAACTCATACTTTTCATCTCCCGATAGGTGAGTGCACAATAACTTTAGAAGACGTATACTATATTTTAGGATTAAATGTGTCTGTTATTCCTGTTAGCGGTTCAAATTTTGTGAATGTTAAAGATGTTTGTCAAGAATATTTAGGAGTTATCCCACCTGGGGGAGCAACAAAAGGTAATTCTATTAAATTAAAATGGCTCAAAGATACTTTTGATAATGTTGGTGAAAACGCATCCGAATTAGAAAAACAAGCATCATGTCGAGCATATATTACGTACGATTGGAGGATTGTTGATGCCAGATAAATCCAATAATCGTGTACATTTAAAATATCTTTCAATCTTGGGCGATTTAAATAAAGCATCCCACTATAGTTGGGGTTCGGCAGTTTTAGAAACACTCTATAGAGAATTATGCCTTGCTACGAAACCCGACGTAATGTCGATGGGAGGATGTGCATTGTTGTTGCAAAACTGGACATGGTATCGTTTGAGTTGTGTTGCTCCAGATGCACCCAGTGCATGGATATTTCCACTTGCACAAAGGTAACTATTGCACATAATTTTTATATATTTTTATTTTTTAAAACTTATTATTTACCGTATTACTAATTTTATTATATTTTTATTTTTTATATATTCGACAGATTTAATTCCAGGGGTTTAAATTTCAGTAAAGTTCCTCACAACGATATAGAAGGACACCAGAATACAATCAATCATATGATGGTTCAAGAAGTAATATATTCATTCTCATGTAGTTGCACTTTTAAATTTTTTTATATCTCTTAATATTTACTTTAGCCTGTTTTTTTAACATCCAGTTTCGTTGGAGACCGTATCTCGGATTCCAACACGAGGTACCCGAACAAGAGATCAACACTTGGACTGCATGTACCTATCTGCACTGCTATCATATCGTCAAAAAACATCATGTAGATAGAGTCGCGCTTCAGTTCGACTTTCATCAACAAATTCCGCAACCTCCAGAAGATATGACGCTCTACCATGAGATCGACATGAGACGTGGCATTGATGATAATTAGAGTGTGGTTTGGAAAGATGAGATTCAACATTGGAATGAACGTCAGAATTACATATTGCAAGGTCAGTACGTCGAAGGTGTTTTACGCCACATTAACGAATATATGAATTGGTTCAGGCATCACACTAAATTATACATATCTGTGGAAAGATACCTGCGCGATCCACGTTTGCAACCTTCAACATATCCTGATGTTCACTCTATGCCTCAATCAATCCCACAACAAAATATGATGCACCAAACACCGTCTTTATCATCACCACAACATCTTCATGAAGCTGCAGATATACCAACTCAATACTACGTTCCTTCAGTGCCAACAATACCCACTCCCATTAATCCGATCGAGAGCGGAATTTTCTATAATTTGTTTGGTACTCATTGCACAACTCCTGAGTCGGCTTATGCGGCTTTTGATTCTATGTATAATGTCGAAACTCAAAATTATACGGAAGCAGGTGGTAGTGGTTCTAATCCACAAACAGATTACAACGAAGATCAACCACAAAAACCTCAAGTTGTTCAAATGGCTAGATGAGTTCGACGACCGCGTAGATGTGGAACTGGAGGTCATTTAGATGAAAATAATTAATTTTTATTTGATGTATTTTTTTTATTTGTAGTATTTTTTTTCTTTTTTTTAATGTATTTTTTCTTTTAATTTAATGTATTTTTATTTTATTTTATTAATAGAATTTTCTTTTCATTATTATTATTATTCTTTTTATTAAATAATAAAAGTATTTTTATTTTATTAATAGAATTTTCTTTTTATTATTATTATTAAAATTATTATTATTATTCTTTTTATTATTATAATAATTATTAAAAGTTATATAATATTATTAAATTAATTATTTTTATTATTTATAATAATATTTTATATTTTTTAATGTTATAATTATTTTTAAAATATTTAACAATAATAAATATAATATATCCAATAACTAAATTCAACAAAAAAAAAAAATAGAAGCTAGTAGGAGGTCGCATCCCCAGGATGCGACCATCTAGTGACGTGGAAATTTTTTTGCTTCAAGAGGTCGCTTCC
The DNA here is from genome assembly GCF_000331145.2 of Cicer arietinum. NCBI lineage: Eukaryota > Viridiplantae > Streptophyta > Magnoliopsida > Fabales > Fabaceae > Cicer > Cicer arietinum. The sequence continues at coordinate 24,029,612 of NC_021166.2, forward strand.
CCAGGTTGCGATCAACAACTGGAGCTAAAAAATAAAGTATTTTGGTATTATTTTTTAAAAATAGGACAATCTGATATTAAAATAAAAAAAAAAGATATTTGTATAAAAAACCCTCCTTCGTAGGCTACAAAACTAAAAGAGAAATGAATATTTAAATCATGAACATGTCACTTGAATAACTTGCAACAACATTCTATATGAATCATTCTTGTATGATCACAAAAATTTAAACACTTTATATGGGCACATACAAATAAAAAATAATAAGAAAAATAATAATTAAATAATATATAATTTTAAAATTATTAAAAAAAGTATATGTTTTTGTGTGTTCTAAATTTGTGTGTCCAAACAAAATTGCTTCATTCTATATTTATTAATGGTTAGTGTAACTAGAGCTGGACAACGGGTCGGGTAGGGCGGGTTCGGACCCAAAACTCCCAACCGATTCAAACTACGGGTGCAATATATAGATCCATTTCCGCCCATTTTTCATTTTCGGGTTCGTCAGGTACGTGCGGTTTCTTCGATTGGGTTTTTTCGGGTTACAAGTTTTGACACTTTGAATCCTAAATCTAAGCAGAGTTTGAAACTCTGACTTAAAAATACAAAAGATGAGAAGAAAATTATAGATCTAACCATTTAAAGAGTAGATCTGGTTGCAAAGAGATCCAAACAAACAGATCTGGTTGCAAAAAGATCAAAACAAACAGATCTGGTTGTTGAAGTTGTAATCGGAGGCCATCTAATATGTGTTACCAGTACCGTAGTTTTCTTGTGATTGTGACCAAAGAAAGAACAGCGATGTCATGATGTTTTCATCCAGAACAAACATAAAAAGCTATGAGAGATTGAGAGAGAAATATGTTGAGAGGCAAATAGTATAGATATGGGTTGTTGTGTGCCAAGTTCTATAGAGGTTGAGTTTTTGGAAAGAATAAAAAGTTCAAATGAAACAAAAATACAGTTGTTATATCCTAAAAATAATATAATATATAATAATATAATAACATATAGACGGGCGGGTCGGTCATAGTCGGATCCAAAACATTCACCCGAACCCGCTCATTGCAACCCATACGAACCCCCAAGTTTGAACTGTTTACCCACATGACCCGTTTTTACTCGCCCACATGCAATCGGGCCGTGCAGTTTGACGGTTTTTCGGGCGGGCCAATTGGTTTGTCCAGTCCTAAGTGTAACATCTCAAAACAAGATATCTTGAGTAGGAAATGCCAACGACATGACATCACCTCCATCTCTGCCGCATATGTCATTGCTTTGTCATTGTTAAAAAATACACGAGGATAATATGATGGAGGATATGACTATACGATGTTTTTTCTGTTTGGTAGAATAACAATATAACTTTTTGGTGTTTTTTTTATAATTTGCTAAATTTTATTAGCCTTAAATCTATCAATTTTATAGGGTATATATGTGATGTATATTTCAAAAAAATTAATATTATTTGATACTTTGTTTAATTCAATGTATAATATATTTCTTAAAATACAAATAAAATATTGGTTATAAGATCTTATAGCTATATATACTCATTTTTTGTAATTTTTAGTATGCATAATTGTTAAGGTAATATAAAAATATTGAATTGATAAATTCATCAAATTTAATGTCTATAAAAAAATTATTAATAGAGTGATTCAAATAAAAGTTATTTCTGAAATTAGAAGATTTCCACTCAATTTATAAATGTATTACTTTTAGTTGTTAAGTTTGATATATTTATGTTAAGGCTAAAATAAAACAAAAAATATAAACATATACTTTTTATTTCGATCGTTTGTTTAGATGTATATTTTTAAAAATCATTAATTTAAAATTAAATTATTATTTATTTTTTATACTTATAGTCTAATATTTCTAACATTTATTTTTGTTACAACTCCGTTATTTAATTTTTAACGAAAGATTATCAATATATTAATTCACTTATGTTCTAAAAAAATACCTCTATCACATAAATTTATAAATTTATGTGCATATCATAATAACTTTTACATATCTAAATTAAATTTTATATCATTTAATATGTGAATAAAATTTATCTAAGATCATAAAAAATATTGCAAAGCGATAATTTATCATGTATTTAGCACAAACTACACACTCGTTCACTTAATTTGACATTCACCGAAATTCATTAATCACTTGAACCTGTGCAGTTACTTAAAGATGATAATTGATATTTATGAGAAAAAAAGGTGATTGATTTCAAAATTAAATAAAAAGACTTACATATTTTTCTATCCATATAAATATATCACTTTCGATTTTAACTCCTATATAAAGTATCATCAAACTTTAGTTTCTAACATATTTTCTTTTGTCTAACGGAAGTCCATATAAAAAATATCACATAATTTTTTTATGATGTAAAATGACAAATATCTTAAATTAATATTAACTTAATCATCTAGCTATTAAATTATTAATAAATATATAACTTTTATTAATTTATATGTAACCTCAAATTAAAGATTAAATAATTAAATATAAGTAAAAGTCATCTAATGAATATGATTATTCTCTATTCCAATTATAATTAACTAATATGAATATTCCCTGAATATTTTTGCTGGTATACCTTCATATATAGAAATTTGTGAAAAATCAAATGCACAAATTAATATTAAAAAAACAAACATTATAATCACTTAAGCATGATGATGAAATTGAATAGCCAATAAGCACCCAATTATGTATGTTCAATTTAGACCTCAAGATTTGACTAGTTTCTGTACACAAAGGCAGAGAAAAGCAGAATCATACAATATACAAAGCCTCTCTAAAAATAACCCTTACCTCCCTTTGAATCCTCTCTTCCACATATAATCCTTATGTACAATATGTCATCCTTTACCCTTTCATTTTTTCACACAACACCAAATATCCATCATCTCATAAACCAGAAAACACGACAATCCATTCTCTTAGCCTTAATCAAACTACAATAATAATTTCTTTGAGTTTAAATTTTGACAAACTTTGAATACTTTTACAATTTTATTGCCCTCTCCAACACCAAAGAATACTAATACTAACAGCAACAATATGACTTATAAATATAAATTTCATATATTAATCTTATTCTTCCTAGCATTATTTCCCTTTACACAATCCAAACTCACACCAAACTACTACGAAAAATCATGTCCTAAATTCTTAGACATTATCAGAGATTCCGTGGCGGAAAAGCAACAAATAACGCCGTCCACGGCCGCCGCTACACTCCGTCTCTTCTTCCATGACTGCATGATTGGAGGTTGTGATGCCTCTGTTTTGGTATCCTCCAACTCCTTCAACAAGGCAGAGCGTGACGCCGACATAAACCTCTCCCTCTCAGGAGATGGTTTTGACGCAGTCACGCGTGCCAAGAACATTTTAGAGCTTGAATGCCCTGGCGTGGTCTCTTGTGCTGACATACTCGCCACAGCGGCGCGTGACCTTGTTGTCATTGTCGGAGGCCCATTCTACGAGTTAGGCCTCGGTAGAAAAGATGGTTTACGGTCCAAATCAGCCGACACAGATAACAAATATCCATTACCAACCATGACAATGACTCAGGTTAGTGACGACTCTACTCAATTGACACTAAGGGTGTTTGTCCTACTAATTAAAATTATGATAAACTCAAAATCATATATTAATTAGTTGTCCCAACTTATTAAGATAGATTAAGATTAATATAAAATTATATGATATAAAATTTCAATCAAATAATAAATTTGGTAATTCATATGTCAAGTCATTGAACAGTATAATAATACTCAAATATTACATCGGTAAATTTTATTCATTCTCATATGTTTATATAATAAATATTATTCCTTAAAGTCATCTTTATAATAAATAATTAAATTATAATGTGATAAATAAAAATTGATATATTTAATTTATCGATTTGTTAATTGTCTCTTTTAAAACTTTTAACATATTTAAATTTGTGATGATGCTATAGGTGATAGACATTTTCAATTCAAAAGGTTTTACCGTGCAAGAGATGGTGGCTCTAATTGGTTCACACACAATAGGATTTTCTCATTGCAAAGAATTCAGCAATAGAATATTCAATTTCAGCAAGACAACTGAAGTAGACCCTGCTTATAACCAAGGGTATGCTTCAGGGCTTAGGGATCTCTGCAAAAATTACAAAAATGACCCTACAATGTCGGCATTTAACGACGTGATGACACCTGGCAAATTCGACAACATGTATTTTAAAAACGTGAAGAG